>NC_054379.1:161392416-161992416 GCF_017654675.1 Xenopus laevis
GATATTTTAATAGAATTCAAATTCTAAACTAATAATGACTATCCCTTTAAGAGGAAATCAATTCAGATTCAGCACTAAGGGGGGGGGGCGTATTTCTTCTTTCCATCGGAAGAAGGAAAAATGTGCAATGAGACTTCTGTAGAATCATCAAAGCTGTTAATTCATTTGCGCCAAATGTCTAATCTAAATGAAAATTCTATTGACACGGAGCAAATCTTGTCACGGTTTCCCTGCCTATGTTATGTGACAGATCGGTGGGCATTCACTCGGGCCCCTCAGACGTCACCGGGTTTCTTGTCAGCTCTCCATTGCACGATGCAGAAATCTCTTTTGTCAGTTCCCATTCAGAGGAATAGGTCAGCCTTACACCTTGGAGCCGCAGTAGTGACTGCCTGACAAGATCTGTCATGGCTCAATAGTCACCGCACTCAACCGCACAGGCAGTTCTTTCAACAGGCAGTTTGTTATGACATGTAGTATAAGCGGCCCCCCGTGCCAGCCCCGGCCACTTGGGACGTTGTGTAAGGAAAGACAAGTCGGCTTTCAGCACGGAAATCATTTGCCGAATTGAAATCATTTGTAATTCTTCATGCTTTGGTCCCAACAGTGTGTCACGTACGGTGGGGTTTCAGCATGGAATTACTAGAGGCTTCCTAGAATCCATCTCATCTGAGGGCTGCTCATGTTTCTCTACAATCAACACTGAAATGAAGTCTCTAAAACATACATTACGGGGCCGATTCACTAAGGGTCGAATATCGAGGGTTATTTAACCCTCGATATTCAACTAGGAATTAAAATCGTTTGATCTAACTATCTGCGCTAAATCCTTCGACTTCGATGTTCGAAGTCGAAGGATTTAGCGCAGATAGTTCGATCGAACGATCGAAGGATAATTCCTTCAATCGAACGATAAAATCCTTCGAATCGAACGATTCAAAGGATTTTAATCCAACGATCGAAGGAATATCCTTCAATCAAAAAAAGTTAGCCAAGCCTATGGGGACCTTCCCCATAGGCTAACATCAGCGCCGTTTCTGGGGAAGGAGCCGCCTGAGGCGGCTCCTGCATTGCCGCCCCCCGCACCGACTTACCTGTCGGCGAGGGGAGGCAGGAACACGATTGCGGAGAGCGCAATTGCGCTCTCTCGCAATAGCGCAGCCGAATTTCCGGTTTAAAAACTGGAAATTCGGCTCTTAAAGGTGAAGGAGCGGCTTTTTGCCGCCCCTGGAATCCTGTCTGGTGCTGCCGCCTGAGGCGAGCAGCTCAGCTCGCCTCATTGGCGGAGCGCCCCTGGCTAACATTGACTTCGGTAGCTTTTAGATGGCGAACTAGGGGGTCGAAGTTTTTTTTAAAGAGACTAGTCGAACGATTTTTGCTTTGAATCCTTCGATTCGAAGTCATAGTCGTAGTCGAAGGACGAAGTAGCCCATTCGATGGTCGAAAAAAAGGACGCCGGCGCCAACACATAACGTTTGCCTATAAATACAAAATACAATAAAGATAAATAGGGACAACATGCTGTGAAATTTTACACAATTTAATTTATTGAAATTCTCGTTATCATAGCATTCCTCCTTTTGTGTCCATGATTTGACTTTTTGTAGAGGAAAAGTAGAGGAAAAGTCCTTTTCCTAGCTATTTCTGTGCTTGTGATTGTTTGTGATTGTGTGGGGCTCAGGTTTTTCTACTTATTTTGGGTCTTCGGGGCAGATTTATCGAAAAAGTTGCAGTTTCTTTCTATATTCAAGAAAAAAATGTGGTGAAAAATACAAATGCACACACACACACACACACGCACATATATTTTCTGAAAACTCAGATAATTGTGATAAATTAAAAAAACAAAAACATGTATAGTGATGGGCGAATTGGTGATGAATTTCCGAGTTTTGCTGCCGGTGAATTGCGAAACTGCTGCGAAAATTCGCCAGTGAAAATGCTAAGTTTTCGAAAAGTCGCTCACACCAAAACAGCTGCGCGTCAACATTATTCGGATGCCCATTGATTTTAACGCGGGCGTCAAAATTGAAACAAGCCTCAAAATGTCACAAATTTTTCGGCACAAAAAATATATTCTGTTACCCTTTTTTTCTTAAATATGCTTGAGGGAAAAAAAACACAGAAAGAAAAATTTTTCAAAGTCCACCAATTAACTCCAAATTGAATTTGGACTATTCCCCAGTCAAAGTACACACAAAATAGCTCGACATTCAGATTTTTTTACTTTGAATTTTCAATTCGACCCTTGATAAATCTGCCCCTAAGTCTACTAGAAAATCATGTAAACATTAAGGGGTTTATTAATCAAAGTCCATTTTATCTCAACATTTTCTGCTACAAACACTGATCAAATACGCTCGGGGTTTTTACGCTTATTTATTATTACATTTTCCCGAAAATTTGCTTTGTAGGAAAAAATCCGATTTTCACAAATTTTTCAAACTAAAAACTCTGATTTTTTATGTTTTTTTCCATTTTTTATGTTTTTATTGCACGAAACCCAGCGCACATCAAAAAATCATTGGGACTTCTCCTGTTGACTTATATGCAACCTCGACAGGTCTGAGATGCCGGATTTTTAGATTCGGACTTTTCCATCCTCAGGGTTTAATAAATTCCGAAAAATTCATGATTTTTTAAAAGTCAGATTTTATAAAAAAAAAAAAATTTTTACTAGTTTACTAAATAACCCCCTAAAAAACCCAAATAGGCTGGTTTTGCTTCCAATAAGGATTAATTATATCTTAGTTGGGATCAAGTACAAGCGACTGTTTTATTATTACAGAGAAAAGGGAATTCATTTTAACAAAATTTGGATAAAATGGTGTATGTTTACGGGAGACAGCCTTCCCTCAATGTGGAACTTTCTGGATACCAGGTTTCCGTATAATGGATCCCATGCCAGTACTGTTTTGGTATTACAGAGTAAAAACAAATATGTTTTTAAAATTTGAATGATTTATTTTAAATTGAGTATATAGAAGATGACCTCTCCATAATTTGGAGCTTTCTGGATAATGGGCTTCCAGATAATGTTTTCTAGAAAAAAAAAAAATACAAAAGTAATAAAACAACAACGATAATAAAATACAAAAATAATAATACTATATATATTTGAGGATGAAATTGTGATGTGGTGATATTATTGACAAAAATTCTCACCTGTTATTTATTGCATTTTGTAAACAAGTTGGAAGGGGGGAAAAAAATCAAAAACTGGATTCATTGCTTTTCCTAATTACAAATCACCACCTGTGGGGAAATTATTGAAAAACAGATGAGTGTTTCTTTCGTGCAATAGCCTTAAAACAAGCAGCAGTTGCAAGTGCCAGTGTGATGTATAGACACAACGCGGGGCAGATGAGCGATTAATTGGCTCTGTCCTTGCACATTGCCAGGGGAGCACTTCTGTAGAGGTGATTGAAAACTAGAAAGAGCGGCATTAGTCTTCATAGTTGGTTAACGGCAAAAGAAGCAGAAAAAAACGTAAAGATGCAATTGAGTTGACAAAGCTTCAAGGTATGTGGCTGAGTCATTTAGAGTTGTCAAAAAGATCAAACCATAATTAATTAGCTCAAACCCTACATTTAATTCTTCAACATTAATGAACGGTTCCATAGCTGAAAACAAACATCAGTTACAATATATTTCAGCAAAGTTTATAGTATTGTGGGGGGTTTTCCACAATTAATTTACTTTGTATGTTTTATTATTTTTTCCTCTAACTAAACTTTTTTGTTTTTTTATATTCATGTAAACGTCTAATTTGTGGTTAATTCCGTTTCCTAAAGTAACACTAGATAAAACATTGAATGAAACATTGAGAGCAAATTCAGAACATATTATTGTAGACTAATTATATTACAGAAAATTCATTTTAGCTTCTCTTTGTATCAAAGAAGAAGAGTTCGGTTTTAGCCAAGAGTTCTAATGAAGTTGTTATGTTCTCCCCTGGCCTCCATGACTATAGTAACAGTGGATAATAGTCTCTGGGAAGGGAGTGTGACTGTGGGATAGCAGGTATAGTAGGGAGAGATGGTGCTTATAGTAACAGTGGATAATAGTCTCTGGGAAGGGACTGTGACTGTGGGATAGCAGGTATAGTAGGGAGAGATGGTGTCTATAGTAACAGTGGATAATAGTCTCTGGGAAGGGAGTGTGACTGTGGGATAGCAGGTATAGTAGGGAGAGATGGTGTCTATAGTAACAGTGGATAATAGTCTCTAGGAAGGGAGTGTGACTGTGGGATAGCAGGTATAGTAGGGAGAGATGATGCCTATAGTAACAGTGGATAATAGTCTCTGGGAAGGGAGTGTGACTGTGGGATAGCAGGTATAGTAGGGAGAGATGGTGCCTATAGTAACAGTGGGATAATAGTCTCTGGGAAGGGAGTGTGACTGTGGGATAGCAGGTATAGTAGGGAGAGATGGTGTCTATAGTAACAGTGGATAATAGTCTCTGGGAAGGGAGTGTGACTGTGGGATAGCAGGTATAGTAGGGAGAGATGGTGCCTATAGTAACAGTGGGATAATAGTCTCTGGGAAGGGAGTGTGACTGTGGGATAGCAGGTATAGTAGGGAGAGATGGTGCTTATAGTAACAGTGGATAATAGTCTCTGGGAAGGGACTGTGACTGTGGGATAGCAGGTATAGTAGGGAGAGATGGTGCTTATAGTAACAGTGGATAATAGTCTCTGGGAAGGGACTGTGACTGTGGGATAGCAGGTATAGTAGGGAGAGATGGTGTCTATAGTAACAGTGGATAATAGTCTCTAGGAAGGGAGTGTGACTGTGGGATAGCAGGTATAGTAGGGAGAGATGATGCCTATAGTAACAGTGGATAATAGTCTCTGGGAAGGGAGTGTGACTGTGGGATAGCAGGTATAGTAGGGAGAGATGGTGCCTATAGTAACAGTGGGATAATAGTCTCTGGGAAGGGAGTGTGACTGTGGGATAGCAGGTATAGTAGGGAGAGATGGTGTCTATAGTAACAGTGGATAATAGTCTCTGGGAAGGGAGTGTGACTGTGGGATAGCAGGTATAGTAGGGAGAGATGGTGCCTATAGTAACAGTGGGATAATAGTCTCTGGGAAGGGAGTGTGACTGTGGGATAGCAGGTATAGTAGGGAGAGATGGTGTCTATAGTAACAGTGGATAATAGTCTCTGGGAAGGGAGTGTGACTGTGGGATAGCAGGTATAGTAGGGAGAGATGGTGCCTATAGTAACAGTGGATAATAGTCTCTGGGAAGGGAGTGTGACTGTGGGATAGCAGGTATAGTAGGGAGAGATGGTGCCTATAGTAACAGTGGGATAATAGTCTCTGGGAAGGGAGTGTGACTGTGGGATAGCAGGTATAGTAGGGAGAGATGGTGTCTATAGTAACAGTGGATAATAGTCTCTGGGAAGGGAGTGTGACTGTGGGATAGCAGGTATAGTAGGGAGAGATGGTGCCTATAGTAACAGTGGGATAATAGTCTCTGGGAAGGGAGTGTGACTGTGGGATAGCAGGTATAGTAGGGAGAGATGGTGCTTATAGTAACAGTGGATAATAGTCTCTGGGAAGGGACTGTGACTGTGGGATAGCAGGTATAGTAGGGAGAGATGGTGCTTATAGTAACAGTGGATAATAGTCTCTGGGAAGGGACTGTGACTGTGGGATAGCAGGTATAGTAGGGAGAGATGGTGTCTATAGTAACAGTGGATAATAGTCTCTAGGAAGGGAGTGTGACTGTGGGATAGCAGGTATAGTAGGGAGAGATGATGCCTATAGTAACAGTGGATAATAGTCTCTGGGAAGGGAGTGTGACTGTGGGATAGCAGGTATAGTAGGGAGAGATGGTGCCTATAGTAACAGTGGGATAATAGTCTCTGGGAAGGGAGTGTGACTGTGGGATAGCAGGTATAGTAGGGAGAGATGGTGTCTATAGTAACAGTGGATAATAGTCTCTGGGAAGGGAGTGTGACTGTGGGATAGCAGGTATAGTAGGGAGAGATGGTGCCTATAGTAACAGTGGGATAATAGTCTCTGGGAAGGGAGTGTGACTGTGGGATAGCAGGTATAGTAGGGAGAGATGGTGTCTATAGTAACAGTGGATAATAGTCTCTGGGAAGGGAGTGTGACTGTGGGATAGCAGGTATAGTAGGGAGAGATGGTGCCTATAGTAACAGTGGATAATAGTCTCTGGGAAGGGAGTGTGACTGTGGGATAGCAGGTATAGTAGGGAGAGATGGTGCCTATAGTAACAGTGGGATAATAGTCTCTGGGAAGGGAGTGTGACTGTGGGATAGCAGGTATAGTAAGGAGAGATGGTGCCTATAGTAACAGTAGATAATAGTCTCTGGGAAGGGAGTGTGACTGTGGGATAGCAGGTATAGTAGGGAGAGATGGTGCCTAAAGTAACAGTGGGATAATAGTCCCTGGGAAGGGAGTGTGACTGTGGGATAGCAGGTATAGTAGGGAGAGATGGTGCCTATAGTAACAGTGGGATAATAGTCTCTGGGAAGGGAGTGTGACTGTGGGATAGCAGGTATAGTAGGGAGAGATGGTGCCTATAGTAACAGTGGATAATAGTCTCTGGGAAGGGAGTGTGACTGTGGGATAGCAGGTATAGTAAGGAGAGATGGTGCCTATAGTAACAGTAGATAATAGTCTCTGGGAAGGGAGTGTGACTGTGGGATAGCAGGTATAGTAGGGAGAGATGGTGCCTAAAGTAACAGTGGGATAATAGTCCCTGGGAAGGGAGTGTGACTGTGGGATAGCAGGTATAGTAGGGAGAGATGGTGCCTATAGTAACAGTGGGATAATAGTCTCTGGGAAGGGAGTGTGACTGTGGGATAGCAGGTATAGTAGGGAGAGATGGTGCCTATAGTAACAGTGGATAATAGTCTCTGGGAAGGGAGTGTGACTGTGGGATAGCAGGTATAGTAGGGAGAGATGGTGCCTATAGTAACAGTGGGATAATAGTCCCTGGGAAGGGAGTGTGACTGTGGGATAGCAGGTATAGTAGGGAGAGATGGTGCCTAAAGTAACAGTGGGATAATAGTCCCTGGGAAGGGAGTGTGACTGTGGGATAGCAGGTATAGTAGGGAGAGATGGTGCCTATAGTAACAGTGGGATAATAGTCTCTGGGAAGGGAGTGTGACTGTGGGATAGTAGGTATAGTAGGGAGAGATGGTGTCTATAGTAACAGTGGATAATAGTCTCTGGGAAGGGAGTGTGACTGTGGGATAGAAGGTATAGTAGGAGAAGTTCGGAAGTTTGCCGCATGGATTCGCAGCAACTCCCATAAAAAAGTAAAAATTGTTGACACCTATTGAGTTGAATGCATTTAGACAAAAATGTCACTGAAAAAAAAAAGTCGCCAAGACAAATTTGAAGCTGAGAAAATTTTTTTGACACCCACTGACTTTTTTTTCAGCAAAACAAAACGGGACACATTCGCCCATAACTAGTGCCCTTAATTTAAAATAATGGACACAGCAGTATTACTGTTTCAAAAGTTTTTATTTCAGTTTCTTAGCAAAAGTATTACCACTTCATCACGTAATATTTTGTCACTTAAACAAGTCAAATTCATGTCATGAAATCTACGGCTGGAAAGTCTTTAAGATCAACCAGAGACCCAAGAAATCAAAGAATATAAGAAGTTTGACTTCTGTTTCCAAATCCCAGGCTGCTTAGAATACTCTACACTGAATATGAACTGAAGTTGAAAGTTAAGTTTTAATACAAGGAACTGAGAATTGTATATAAAGACATGGGAATAACGTTTAACCTCCAGAGCTGCATAGGGACATGTCAAATCACCCAGATGAAAGTTTGGTATAAAAAGGGAAAAAAATTGAGCTCACCTCTAGGTTATATTTTTGTTAAAGTAACTCAGGATTTTCTTATAGGTCAATGGGGCTTAAAAGGTTTTTTTTATTAATCTATGCAGAATATGGAATTCATTAGCATATATTTTTTAGCTAGGGCGAAGGGTTAACAATTCACTGTTTTTGACTCATAGGAATGTACGGATAACAGAGGATCAGGACTCCACCAAATGAAATATGACTTTGGCTGAAAAGGGACATTTTATTTGCAGGGGAAACGTAAAATGAAAGCCTTCCCATCTCTTCTACACTTAAGATGCTACATAGGACTGGATACATAATAATAACCATGTGATAGTGGGGAACAAACAAACTTGTTTGCTGCTGCTGCTCTTATGTACAAAATAGGGGTGTGGAAGCACTCTAAAGGCTAAGTAATAGTATATTTAAGTATAATGGAAGTGCTAGTTCTAATGCACATTCCCTGGGCCCCTGTCTCAAAAGTAAGTTTACAAAACAGGGGTTTTTAGTTACAAAGTTATGATCATAAAGTTGAAAAACCACCATACCACGTCAAGGTAAACCCCACATGGCGGTCCCTAACTTGTTTGCCTTTCGGCCATAGTATAAAAAGTCTTACTGCATAGTAGCATTCAGTGTCTCTTATGTCACATTGTGTCCCTTCTATGGGGTAAATTCACTAACCTCCGTAAATTCACCAGCGACACTTCGCCAGGCGAAAATTCGCCAGGACAACGCAAATTCATTAAAATGCGAAGTTGCGTCCAGGGCACCAAAGAATGGGGAATTTTCACTTGCGTTAATTCGGCAAGCAAAGCGAAGTTGCGCTAGCACTGGCTAATTTGCATACGTCGGAAAGTTCAATTTCAATGGACGTATATGTTGCAGGAAATACATTACACTACACAAGCCCGGGGAACCTTAATAACATAAAATAAAGTTGTTATATTGCCCTACACATGAGCCCAGTGTATAGTTTATGTTCCATATGTTAGAAAATGGAGGGGGGAACCCGGGTACCCCAGAAAAATTTACGATCTTTTGCAGCCTATCACCCTGAAAACTGAAAAGTCTTTTTGGGGCTTTTTCTTTAGGAAGTCCTGTCTACTCTATTGGTCTATGGTCACCTAGGCAAGTCTGGCGCAAAGGTAACGTTCAGTAAAATCCACATCTTAACGAATTTGCGGAGTAACGTCCATTCACCAGAGAGAAAATTCGCCTGGCGTTAGAATGCGAAGTAGCGCTAGAGTCTATCTCCTTCACTAGCGAATTTACGCCAGCGCCCGTTAGTAAATCAGCCAAGTACCGAAATGACGTAACGCTGGCGAATTTTCACCAGCTTTAGTGAATTTGCCCTTTAGTGAATTTGCCCATATATGCTTTCTTTTTCTTCATGATGAACCTATGGCCAGAGTCTACTTTTTGGACTCGCCTTGGCACCAATACCAGTGTTGTACCCTATGAGCATGTGTGGTTCATAGTGATGAGCAAATCTGTCCCATTTTGTTTCGTTGTGTGACATTTTTGTAGCAAACTACATTAGGGTGTATGGGCATTTTTTCATGGCACCTTGGTTCTGCTTTGGGGCTAACAACAAAAAAATTGAGAGGGCAAAATTACATGCATTTTTCGCTCAGTATACTGCTATACACACAGGGTCGGACTGGGCTGGTGGGACACCGGGAAAAAACCCAGAGGGCCCCGTCCGCCTAGACCTAACCCCGCCGTGCCCCTCAGGCCACTGATCTCCCTTCCCATAATGACCTGAAGGTAAGTTTCATTTACGCTCACTCAGGGAAGGGGGAGAGCAGGTGTTGGCTCCTGTAGGAGAGTGTAGGGGAGTTGGGAGGTGCAGGGGAACCTAGGGCAGCTTTTTGCCATTACCTCTGGTTGACTGGTAATAGTATCTACTGCTACACTATTATGATGTTAAAGCAAAAAATACCACCTATAGTTTATAAATTACTACTAACACATGTACAACTAATAATAAATCTGACCTCCAACAGATAATATCTGGGTGCTTCGTATCCCACATTAAAATAAATAAACCATATATTTATGTGTATGTCCTTGTATAGACAGTATAGAATGTTCATCTTCCATCATCTTTGCTCCAACTCTATTACAAGGGCCCAGTGAGAGGGCCCAGAGAGGAGATTGTAACCATGTTCTACAAGTCAGTATATGTCTTCTGAATGGCATCTTCCAAAGAACATGCCACCAACTTATTTAACTTATGGGTCTATTCAACCGTATCAGGGTTAAGGAATCTAACAGCGAATTTGTCCCTTTTCATTTTGTGGAAAAATTTGAGAATTTCCCGCTAAATTTGCAAAACTGGGAAAAAAAAAATTTGCGAAACTCAAATTTTGACACCAGCGTTAATTTGCGGGTGTCAAAATTGGTGCCGACTAGGGATGGGCCTTTTTTTTTGCCTTCTTTTGCCGCAGAAATGACGCCCATAGACTTGTATGGAGTTGAGCGACAAAAAAAAGACGCGCGTCAAATAAATTTTGCTGCGCGACAAAAATTTTTTGACACCCATAGACTTTAATGGGTGTTGGCAACATTTCGCAAGTGCAGAATTTTTGGCAAAATGAAACGGGTCAAATTCAAAAATCCATTCCTAGTACCGACGACAATTCTGACACCGGCGACAATTCGACGCTCATTAAAGTCAATGGGCGTTCAATTCTGACACCGGCGTCAACATTTTCGCTGCAATTTCGGGAATTTATTCGCCGGTGTAAAAATGTGGATATTCGCGTCTGGCGAATAAATTTGACCATCACTGAAGGTAAGCCATAGGATTTCTTTTCTGTTCCCCTTCAATCCCCTTCAAAACCCAAAAACCAAAATGCAAGGACAGACCAGTCATTGCTGTAAATATTTGATTCCATCTCACATACTTGTGTTCAACCTGATTCATATTCCCTACAGTCTCTCTGAAACACCTTAATAAGTAAGAACTTTCAAATGAAGAATTTTATAAGAATTAAGTAGTCCCCTTGAGATTCCACCAAAAAAAATTAAAATATGTACAGTACTGTATATATATATATATATATATATATATATATATATATATATATATATATATATATATATATATATATATATATATATATATATATATATAAAACACATTGAAAACATGCAATTTATATACAGACTTCCGTTGGGATATTATGGTTGAATATATAAGAGAAGCCACAGAGGGATTTTAAGGAATCTGCTAAGATTCTATTTAAGTATCAGGCAATATCCTAGAACTATTCAATATATAAAAATGCATCCAGCAAATCTCGTGTCGTTGCGAGGAGATAACTAGAGTCAAACGACTGCCCTCTAAAAAGGATACCTCTTTGAACCATTAATGATATTCTGGGGCCAAGAGACATAGGACAACATGTAAAAACTCATCATACCAGTGTAGGATGGAATTCCTATTAGTAGTCTCAAATTGGGCTGCAATTGTTGGGATTTTGTAGCTGGCGAGCAGAAATATAGCTTGGGGTCCATGTCTGTCACTGTGCTTGACAGTTGCCTGTGGCACTCCACAACTTAGACTTTAAAATTTCACATCATTATCAGGCATAAAATATATCTGCCAAAGGGGACTGGTATTAAAATGTTGGAGAAGTACAAGACCGGTTTCCTGATTAAAATATTGAGAAAAAGTGCAAGAAAATCACTGTTTGTAGGACAGATATCAAATAAAGAAAGACCTTCATTCCTATAGTTGTATTTCCCAGTATGGCAAGATCTCATTTTTTTTTAAAAAAAGTTATTGAATATTTGGTGTATTTTTTTTGCAGAAAAAATCTAACATCTGGACACACAAGGGGATATATGACATGTTTAAACACAGTGATAGAAATGATAATGGAGATAAGTCTCAGCTGTACAATGTCTAGTTTGACACATAATCTTGGTCTACCTTTCTACGTTGTCAACATTGTATTTCTCAAAAGAATTCAGAATGCAAATCTTGTGTAGCACCATTCTCTTATTAAGCACCTTTACTGGGTTCTTTGCAATCTGTTCAAAAGCAAACATCTTATTGGTTGCTACAGGTAACTGCTCAGTGCCTTTAATTACATAAATCCCATAGAATTTATTTGAACCCCTAAAGCAAATCTGAAGGTTATGACTTATGCTGGCATAGTATTTAAAGAGAGTACAGACTACATCCCTACTGATGTTGAACAAACACCCTTAGGCTGCTACGCTATCCCCTCTTCTGGCTTCTTGTTATGCCAGTTGGATGGCTTTAGAAAGTGTCAAGCTTTGTTATGGACAGACAGTCTGAAATAATGGAGGCCTAGGCAACTGAAAACTTTCCTCAAACTCGATTACATTAATTGTTCGTGCTTACTACCAACAAGGTTGTCAGGTTTGTATAAATGGCAGCACATAAGTGAACTGAGATACCCGAAGTATAATTCCTCTTTATTTGGTAGACCTAAAAAGCACTTCATGTCTTTTCCCCATGTGCCCCAGTCATGGGCAGTTCCAATCAGCTCAGTTCTTTCCACCATAGACCTGTATAGCACTTATACCATTAATACCTACTGTCAGGTTCTCTGGTGGGTGCTTGGAAATCCAGTCTGGCACTGTACTTTGCTTTCATTTGAAGACGCCTAGTCTTGGTCCACCTTTCTACATAGTCAACATTGTTTTTCTCAAAAGAATGCAGAACCCAACTCTTGTGCAGAGCCATTCTCTGCTTAAGCACCTTCACTGAGTTCTTTGTAAAGGACAGAAATTAAACGCCACCCTCATCTTTTTAAGTTTGCCATCACAGAAAGGGCCATGTCACCAAACAGGTCATTCATTGTTTAATTTGATCAAGTAGGTCTAATCTGATTGTTTTAGCTCATGGGCCCATCATGAGATCATCAATGGTTCCAGTGCAGAACTGTATGCTGTTGTTAGTTCTGCTGAAATTTAAACCAGGGCCTCCTGCCGTCTTGATACCTTTCATAAAGAGATTTTTGACTTACACCAATTTGTGGTAAAAATCCCCTCAACTTTAGTCTAGATGCATTTCCTAGCCAGTAGGCAAGGAGCTTCCTGTGAGTTTTGGCTTATCACCTGTCTTCCCAAATTCCACCAGCAGTCGGTGAAGGCTGAGTCACATCATATCAATTTCAAGAATTGACTCTTAACATATCCCTTTAATTTTCAAACCCAGCCTATTGGCCAATTTTCTTTAGGTGATAGAATGTTCCTCGGGCAAGTTCAATATTAGAATTTGAATATTCCATATGTGGGAAGGGAGCTGGCCCCAAGTAAGGACTAACAAACTACCAATACAGTTAAGAGAACCCTAGTCTTCAGCTGATGTTTGCTTGTTCTTGGGCACCTTAAATCATGAAGAAACATTAAGAATGTGTTTTTGACTGATCACCACATGGAATGCCTGAACATTTCCTTGAATAATTCCCTTTCTAAAAATAGATTCACTCACGAAAATTGTCTTTGAAGCTTGAAAAATGTACTGACATTACTTTAGGGTGATTTTTTTAGTATTTGTTGTCGGTGTCTGATGGGTCAAAATAAGGAGACTAGGCTTATGTATACATGGACCCCTTAACATTTAAAAGGTCAGGAGGATCAGGGTCACCATGAAGTGGTGTTGCTGTTGCATGCAAGTCACACATTTTGTGTGCCTAGTTTGAGTTGTTCTTATTAATCATGGATTTTCTCTGATTCCTATAACCTCAACTATGTCTAATCACACATCCACACAGGGCCAATGGAGCAGTGGCAAAAAATGTTGTGATACACATAGACCAACAGTATCCAGTCAAGAATAGCCCTGATTTACTGTACAACCCCAACCCCCACAAGAGACTGGGAGTTGGGGAAGAGATCCTGCACTCAGAACCATGGGAAGGTATGCAAATAAATCCATCCAAATTGAGGTGCAATGGGACATTAACCATTATATCATCTGCTGCCCTAATGATATCACAACAAAGCAAGATTATGCAGATATGCAGTCCAAGGTTATTTTGCTATAACAGCTAAGAAACTAAATGAAGTAGGAAGCATTAATATTTTTTATCCACAATTTGGGTGTCTGTCAAGTAAAGGCAAACCTAAAACCCAAAGGGAGTATCTAGATTCCAGTCTAAACATGTTCTTCTGACTGTTATAGCTTTCTTTGACTATGGAACTTGGCCTTCACCTGCTTGGGTGCCAGTAATTCAGACAAGAGATTTGAAGACCTTGGAAGACCTTGAAAGACTATAGGGATGCTATTTTGTTTCCCCAAGTAGTTCTATCCCACTGAAGTTTGCCCATAATGAAACCTACTTTCATTGATCCTCAGGCATGGCCCTTTTCTTTCAAGAGTACAGGGTACTTGGTTCACATGGACACTGGTAGCCTACCTCCCAAGGGCTATAATATTTATGAAAGATGCTCCAGGTCACTCAAAGACATTAAAATGATATTAAACTTGGGATTAATGTCAACCAGTAATTGACTGTAGTTGCCTAGACCTAAAAGTGTTTATGTGTTGGGTACAGCGAGGGTAAATTACATAATAACAACAGAAGGAAAAGCCTGTGCATGAATTTCTTTAAAGCAATAATAGGAAAGGTATCTGTGTTAATCTGTGAACAGTGCAAGGAGCAAGCAAACATATATTAGCACTTGACTCCCTTGCTGTAAAGCTTTTTAATGAGCCGAAAACATCTTGGGGGCTTTGCTGCGAAAACAGAGAGGATCACTTCTGATTTTGATAACCGCAAGTCTATGGAGCTCCTTTCTCTCACGCCGTTCTACAGTGACCTGGGATTGAAATATGAAGCAAAGTGTTAGATATTCCCAAGATTTATTATTGCACCTGACAATGTCACTGATTTTTACTAGTCAGGCTTTGAGAGATTTACACCACAAGGTAGTTCACATGCCAAAACAGAAATTCCTGCTGCAGCTTTAATTTAGAGCTTGTCTGTCTGTGTGACATTTTTGGAATGTTTTTATAACAGGTACAAAAAACCCAAATGACTTCATAAAATGCTGCGAGTAAGGCAAAGTTCACCCATGGACTGAAATCTCCTGCTCTAAGGATCTTTATGGCTATGGAGATGTTTAATCCTTGATTTAGCACAGCCGAGAACTTGCCCTTTAGAATCATGGCAGTTAGGGCATGAATACTAAAGAAAACCTACAAATAAGGTCCCAGAGCAATAATCTATATTCAGATAAATACTGTATTCTAACTTTACTAGACCAGAAAAGACTGATTGCTCCTGGTAGCTGAACTGTGACCAAGAGTTATTTGTCCTTCATAACCCTTAAGACTATTGGGTATTGAAGACAGTAAAAACAAGGATTAAGTCAATGTCATACTCAATATCTATTATATATGGTGCAGCCTTCATATGGCCTCAAACGGAAACTGTTTCACTCACTTTGGTCATTTTTTGATGGACAGTTATCCATGTTACAAATAATTTGCCATATGAGATTGTGGTAGAATAGATGGCTGGCCAAAGGAAAATGTAGACAACTCATTATGAGTTTTAGGTTAATGACCAAGGAAAATGTTTTTTTCTAGAGATTCATACATGGTGCCCAGATAGTACAAATATTGGTCAGTGTGGACTTGGAAAAATTAACTTTTTTTGAAGAGAAATTCAACCAACTTTAGTGACTTTGGTATTAAACTCAACAAATGTAACATTCAAAAATGGAACTCTCCTGTGCTGAAACCACCCCAAAAACATAGGTAACAAAGCCACAGAGAAATGATAATTAGGGGCCGATTCACTAACTTCGAGTGAAGGATTCGAAGTAAAAAAACTTTGAATTTCGAAGTGTTTTTTGGGCTACTTCGACCATCGAATGGGCTACTACGACCTTCGACTACGACTACGACTTTGAATTGAAGGATTCGTACTAAAAATCGTTCGACTATTCGACCATTCGATAGTCGAAGTACTGTCTCTTTAAGAAAAAACTTCGACCCCCTAGTTCACCATCTAAAAGCTACCGAACTCAATGTTAGCCTATGGGGAAGGTCCCCATAGGCTTTCCTAAGTTTTTTTGATCTAAGGATTTTCCTTTGATCGTTGGATTTAAATCCTTTGAATCGTTCGATTCGAAGGATTTAATCATTCGATCGAATGCACTATTTGCGCTAAAATCCTTCGACTTTGATATTCCAAGTCGAAGGATTTTAATTCCCAGTCGAATATCGAGGGTTAATTAACCCTCGATATTCGACCCTTGGTGAATCGGCCCCTTAGACTCTATAAACCATCCCAGTTCTTCAATAAGGAATTATTTCTTTGGCCATGCTGTTCATAACATTTTTTGGAAAGGTTTACAGGGCAGTTGCCATTTTTAAGATTCTTGTGAGTAGTAATATGGGGCTTTCCCCCACTTGGCTCTTGGAAGAACAATATATCCTGGTGGTCACGGCTATTGCATGGTGGATTAAGGTAGAGAACATTGAACGGAAATGGATTAAACTGGAATTATTATTTTTAAAAATTAATATTTAGAATGCTTTGATTAGTTACAAGCTGGTGTAGCACTGCCATCTTTGTCTCACCAACTTTGAGAACCATAAAGATAAAAATGAGATTATGTGAAACCCTCATACCAAGCCTAACCCTAATAAAAATACCAAAACGCTGGACTAAATATCATCATTGCAGTGTGTGCAGCACATCTCAAACACAAGCAATTTTTCCCAAACTCTATGGATATTGGTGTTTCATAGTGATCTACTAAGATTGACTTGTAGTGCTCCATCATATGGTGCGAGTTCCCTTGGGGATGGAGAGGTGTTTCAGGCCAAAGACCATTTGGGGTAAAATTTAGAGTGAACGCAAATTTTTCTGTCCCTAGATTTTCTTGGTAACCCTAAGTAATATATAGTGGGATCATTTACTAAGTATTTTAAGGGGCACATTTACTTAGCTCGAATGAAGGAATAGAATAAAAAATACTTTGAATATCGAAGTATTTTTTTGGCTACTTCGACCATCGAATTGGCTACTTCGACCTTCGACTATGACTACGACTTCGACTTCGAATCGAACAAGTCTCTTTAAAAAAAAATTTGACCGCCTACTTCGCCACCTAAAACCTACCGAGCATCAATGTTAGCCTATGGGGAAGGTCCCCATAAGCTTTCCTAGCATTTTTTGATCCAAGCAAAATCGTTCGATCAATGGATTAAAATCCCTCGAATCGTTCGAACGATTTTTCCCACGATCGTTCAAACGAACGAATAGCGGTAAATCCTTTGACTTCGATATTCGAAGTCGAAGGATTTTACTTCGACGGTTGAAAATGGAGGGTTAATTAACCCTCGATATTCGACCCTTAGTAAATGTGCCCCCACGTTTAGGGTGAAAAGTACAAAAAACAAGTGCAATCTGACAAGTTTTGTGCACTTTTTTGCACCAATCTGGTACTTTAAAGGGTAAGGCCAGATGAGGAGATTCGGGGAGATTTTGTCGCCTGGCGACTTATCGCCACATCTTTTGCGCGACTATCTCCCCGAACTGTCTCTGCGTCTTTTCCCCATAGGCTACAGCGCAAAATCGCCTGCGCTAATGCACACGCGGAGATGCGTTTTCAATAGTCGTCCAAAGTTGCCGCAACTTTGGGCGACTACTGAAAACGCATTGCCGATTTTGCGCTGTAGCCTATGGGGAAAAGACGATGAGGCAGTTTGGGGAGATAGCCGCGCAAAAGACGTGGCGATAAGTCGCCAGGCGACAAAATCTCCCCGAATCTCCTCGTCTGGCCTTACCCTAAATGTTGAAAGGGAGATTACGTTAACTTATTTTTTAATGCAAGTGCAATGTGCAAAACAGACCCAAATCACCAGCAGAATATATAATATGTAACAGCCATATTTTTTTTATAAAATTGTTGGCAAAATAAAAATAAAAACTTTAGCGGTATCGGTTATGCAAGTCCAGTACATATGGAAAAAAGTCTATTCAATCTTTTTGCTTTTATTAAAATGATAAATTAGGTGACATTGATTTATCCCTTGTTGTTAACCCTTACACTCCCTAAGGGAGCTGGACCCTATAAAGGTTCCTTGTAGTATTCGGCACAACGTGGCTCCCATTGTGCACTCCCTGCCTTGTTATATATATGCAAATTGTTCCGTTTCATCTAAATCCTGCAGAATATGGAAACGCAGATTCCGAGTTCTACGTTGAGAATTCAATCCCCTTGTTCCCGAGAACGGTGTTTGTGTTCAGTATTGTGAATGGGGAGATAATATAAATGTAATTGCTTTTGTGCAGGAAAAAAAATAATGAATTGTATGTTCTGTAACTGCCAAAGAAATAACAATTCTCAAGGAAATCAAATAAACATGAAGATAAACTCTACAGGGAAAAACATTGTCATTGCATAGGAATGACTAGGAATTGCATAGAGTAAAGTATTTTAAATATGTGTGGGATCTGTTATGTGGAAACCTGCTATCCAGAATACTATGGCAATGCTATTCCTGTAGTATCTGAATCAACTAGTGATGGGCGAATTTGCTTCGCCAAAAAATTCACGAATTTCCCGCAAAATTCGGGGAACGGCGAAAAATTCGGGAAACGGCGCCAGCGTCTCGTTTTTGACGCCGGCGTCTGTTTTTTTGACGCCGACTCATGTTTTTTTTACGCCGACGCCCGTTTTTTACGCCGATGCCCGTTTTTTACGTCGGCGTCCGGTTTTTTTTGGACGCCGGCGACAATTTTTTTGACGCCGGCTAACTTTCGCCAGCGAATTTTTGCGAATTTATTTGCCGGCGCCGAATCGTGCAAATTCGCCGTGAATTCGCGCCTGGCGAATAAATTCGCCCATCACTAGAATCAACATGTGTTTGGATTAATTTGCTTTATCTCTTTTACAATAAGACAATGGGACTTATTTATAAACTCAATACAAACTACAATTTTTGGAAGCAAAAGCCATTTTTATATAACTTAAATGGATCCTGTCATCGGAAAACATGTTTTTTTCAAAACACATCAGTTAATAGTGCTACTCCAGCAGAATTCTGCACTGAAATCCATTTCTCAAAAGAGCAAACAGATTTTTTTATATTCAATTTTGAAATCTGACATGGGGCTAGACATTTTGTCAATTTCCCAGCTGCCCCCAGTCATGTGATTTGTGCCTGCACTTTAGGAGAGAAATGCTTTCTGGCAGGCTGCTGCTTTTCCTTCTCAATGTAACTGAATGTGTCTCAGTGGGAAATGGGTTTTTACTATTGAGTGTTGTTCTTAGATCTACCAGGCAGCTGTTATCTTGTGTTAGGGAGCTGCTATCTGGTTACCTTCCCATTGTTCTTTTGTTTGGCTGCTGGGGGGAAAAGGGAGGGGAATGATATCACTCCAACTTGCAGTACAGCAGTAAAGAGTGATTGAAGTTTATCAGAGCACAAGTCACATGACCAGGGGCAGCTGGGAAATTGACAAAATGTCTAGCCCCATGTCAGATTTCAAAATTGAATATAAAAAAATCTGTTTGCTCTTTTGAGAAATGGATTTCAGTGCAGAATTCTGCTGGAGCAGCACTATTAACTGATTCATTTTGAAAAAAAATTCTTCCCATGACAGCATCCCTTTAATACAAAGATACAATTTTTGGAAGCAAAAGCCATTTTTACCCACAATGCATCAGCGAATCAAAGTGCGTGGAGCAGTGTTAGAGGGTGCCAGAAGCTTTGTCCTGTCCCCATGTGTTAATGACGTGCAAATAAGGCAACTTCGGAAAACGAAGCGCTCCGAGTGCCATCCCGTCGGGGATTTTCATTCTAACTGGCAGGGAAAGCAGATCGGGAGATTAGTCGCCCTGAAGAAGAGAAGATTTGTCGCCGGGCGACTAATCTCCCTGAAACTGCCCGTGTGCCTCTGCCCTTAAGCTTTCATTTTTCATGCTGTGAAAAAAAACTGATTTTTTTTTCAGCTTCAGACCCATTGTGATACAATGTCATGTTTCCTTCTTTCACAGAGACTATAGGACAAGTGCTCCGGAATCGGCAAATAAACACAGTTGGCTGGCAATAATCTCAGGCTGAAAGTGACCTCTTTGGGCCAATAAAAAATAAGTGCGTGGCCCCGGCTGTGTATGAACTAAACACATTTAATTAGCTTCCTGGCAGTTTATAAAAAAAAAAAAGGTCCCCTCCCTCCTTGTTAGAGTGTAGGATGGGAATGTATTATATTTGGAAGTCGCTCTCATGGAGGATGGGGGGGGGTTTATGTAGATCCTTTAAGAAGATTAAAGGCAAACTGCAGTCGCACGTAACTGCCTCAGGTGAGACAATGCCTCGCTCCTGTGGGTTTATCAAACAGACCAGCCCTTCCGGGCAATGAAAAGCTTTTCTTTTGGGATGTGATGTCTTATTGCCTGGGCTGCATCTTGTTGGATTATCCCCACAACACCAACACATCATCTGGCTTAAAACTGCAAGCCCTCTGGCAACGCACATACTAAATACATTTCTCTTTATCCTTTACTGGTGTCTTTTTTATCCGCTCCCCCCAACCCTCACCATCACTGTCCCAGGTCTCCTCCGTCCTGCCAAGCACCAAGCCTGGATTAGCTTCAAACCAATAGCTGGGGGTGAGGATTAAGAGGCCACTATGCACTTTAATGCAAGATGGCCATAATTAATGGCATTATTAATAGCTCGCCTGAAAAATTCATTAAAAAATCCATTAAAAAATAAATACCCTTTTACAAAAGGCATTGCCTTGGGTAAGAAAAACAGAAGAAGAAGATAGAGGGAAATTGATTAGCGGCTTTCTGTTCAGCAAAGGACAGTCCATAGTTCAGGCTGATTAGAACGGAACATTTTTAGATTAAACGAATTCGCCAAAATAAAAACTATCTCTGTAAAGAGCACAAATGTTGCTTTTTTTTAAAGCCTAGGGGTTTCTTTAACCCTTTCAATGCCTCCCAGCGAAGAATCGACGGCGCCAACACAAAAAAAGAACCGTCGGGATGTTTAATGTTCTGTACCAGTAACACTGGGAGCAGCAAAAAGGCACTGGCACTTAAAGGGTTAAAAGGAAATGCCAGTTGTTTGTTTAATGAGAGAAAATGGCATTCCAAGCAATTTTACAATTTCCAGTGGTTATTTGTAAATGTAATGGCTGTTGAGGGCAGTGTTTGTCTCCCCCATTTAGATTCACTGTGGTGCTGGTTCTGACTCTTAAAACTGTGTAGCAGAAGCCAGTTCTCCCCTAACCTGCACCGCAGACCGGGTGCAAGAACAGTAGGAAGTGTGTCCTTTAAATGGGTTGTTCACCTTTAAATTAACTTTTAAGTATGATGTAGAGAGTGATATTCTGAGACTATTTGCATTTGGTTTTCATTTTTTTTTTATTATTTTTGGTTGCTCAGTTATTTAGCTTTTTATTCAGCAGCTCTCCAGTTTGTAATTTCAGCAATCTGGTTGCTAGGGTCCTAATTACCCTAGCAACCAAACATCGATTAGATTATAGACTGGAATATGAATAGGAGAGGACTGAATAGAAAGAGGAGTAATAAAAAGTAGCAATAACAATACATTTGTAGCCATACAGAGCATTTGTTTTTATAGATGGGGTCAGTGACCCCCATTTGAAAGCTGGAAAGATGACAAATAATATAAAGGTGAACCAGGAATTCTCATGCTAAAAGCACTTATGTCTGGGGTCACAGTAAATGTCCCATCTGGAGTCTTGGCAGGAGGAGAGTTGGCTTCTGCTACATAAATCCAAGAGTCAGAAACAGCAGTGCACACAGAGAGACAAATAGCTGCTGTCAAGTGCAATTACATTTACAAACAACTTTAAAACCAGTTTTGAAAAAACATATATATATATTGGAAAGTTACTTAGAATGACGTTTTATACATTAAAAAACATGCAAAAGGGGTCCATTGTCCCGATGCAATGGAAATGTTTGTAACACTGGAAATGGGATATTTTATCAATGTGGAGATGGTTTGACTTTGTACAATTACTGCTCAAATAAATATCATGTATTAAAAAAAATGCAAAAGGGGATTATAAAATGAAAAAAAGCCCCGCAATGAGTAGGAGATACAGGTACAGGATCGGTTATCCAGAAAGCTCTGAATTACGGGGAGGCCATTTCACTTGGACTCCATTTTAACCAAATAATTCAATTTTGTTTTTAAACATTATTTCCTTTTTCTTTGTAATAATAAAACAGTAGTTTGTACTTGATCCCAATTGGGTTTATTTAATAATATATGATTTTCTAGTAGAGTTAAGGTATGAAGATCCAAATTATGGAAATATCCAGTATCCAGAAACCCCCCAGGTCCTGAGCATTCTGGATAACAGATCCCATGTCTTTACCTTGTGCTTTATCCCAACTAAGATATAATTAATCCTTATTAGTGGGAAAACTGAAAGCTTTGAATTACAGGAAGGCCATTTCCCTTAGACTCCATTTTAACCAAATAATTACATTTTTTTAAACATTATTTCCTTTTTCTCTCTGTAATAATAAAACAGTATCTTGTACTTGATCCCAACTAAGATATAATTAATCCTTATTGGAGACAACACAGTCCTATTGGGTTTCATTAACATTTACATGGTTTTTTGGTAGATTTCTTTATGGAGATCCAAATGAGAGAAAACTCCAATATCCAGAAAACCCCTTTGGGTGTTGCACCAGTAGATGCTGCTACTTGTGCCAAGTGAATTGAATACTAACACTACAATTGATGATGAATGACCCAGCACCACCACATCCATTCCACCCCAACTAGCGCCATTTGGATACCCCCATCCTCATGTCAAGGCACATCTGAATCCCTTTGTGTTTTGCACCCAGTTCCAAATAGAAATGTAATTTGTGAAATGTGTGCGGGTCATTAAATAATCACGATACAATAAAAACCTGTTATTTGATCATTCAGAATTCAAATTTGATGAGCTGATCACTGGCAGCAGAACATGGGTGGGTCTTTGTTGCCAAATACCTAATGTGTATCAATATGTTGACTATACATTAGTGTTGGGATCCCCAACTTTTTTTTACCTATGAGCCACATTCAAATGTGGAAAAAGTAGAAGAGCAATTTAATCATGCACAAAGCTCCTGCAGGTGCCAAATGTGGATTTTGACTTACCATTGGTAGCTCCTATGTGGACTGGCAGCCTGCAGGAGACTGTTTGGAAGTACAAAGCTAAAGCTTGCCTCCAAGCCACAAACTGAAAACTAAGCTTTCGCTTTAAGGCTACTGAGAGCAACATCCAAGGGGTTGGTCATGTTCCTCATGAGCCACTAGTTGGGGATCACTGCATTAGTAAATTGTGAACACAGCAGAGCTCGGTCAAGTAGAGTTTGTGGCCTGCTGACCCACTCCCATCCATGCCCACCAATCCCTACATATCACTTGATCTACACAACAACCCAACCTTCATAACACTGCCACTGCTTGGTCCATGTCTCACTGTTCGCTTACCTTCCAACTGGACCCTCACGGTATGTTCCTTATCTGCCTAAAACCATACTGGTTCTGGAACCCAGTTGTAATGTCCAAGTGATCAATATTGATCAGAGAGGACTTGGGAAGACCAGAAATGTTGTTGGAGTTGCCAAAAGACCCAGGGCACAACATCACTATTCCATAAAAAACTGTCCCACCTTTGGAAGCCCTGTACCAACCCTCAGCTCCAAATATAAAATAAGGGGCTAGCCTTCCTGTATTGACAAGGGCCTTTAGTGAATTCTTATATTACCTTTATATTTTATATTAGGAATTATTATATAAATCTTAATCGCTCAATATCAGCAGTCAGATATCTGCCCAATCATATTGTTTCATTTAGAAATAATTCCGACTCACTACATAAACTGGAATTTTAAATTAGGCCAGAGAGCCGGCACTTTATCCGCACTTGCCCAACAAACTGGGAACATATTTTCCCCCTAATCTGCTAAGATTTGATGTCATTATTAGAAGACAAGAGAGATAGTCGGCGGGGGCACAATTTGAGCGCCATAAAACTTAATAAAATGTTATTACAACTGGGGCGGATTTCAAACACGACCATAAAGAGCGTTTACTGTACTCGGCATAAATCTGGCACGGACAGGCCGTTCATGCCTACCAATAATATGTCACAGGGCTTACTGTATTAAGGGGCTATGATTCTGTTAAAATAATTTAGGAGGGGTGGTCTCACATGAGCCGTTCCTGTAATATATATATATGTGTGACACAGCGTTCATAAATTAACTTCACTTAGGCAGCATAAAATCAGTGCCTACAGCCAAACAGAGGGGGAATAGGGAAAGACATGTTACAACTTCACAGCTGTAAAAACTAACTGCATTCCTAATGCTTATCCAAAATGTGGCACTAAGTTATGCAGGATTCCAAGAGAAACCATTAATGTGATAATGAGGGCAATAAAGGCTTATTGTTCTAAGTCTACCCTCTTGTCCCCATCCTATTGCTTTTTAGGGGTAACGCACCAAGATTGGGGGCATTCAGGTAAGACTCACATAAAAAACACCTACATGGGCTGCAATGGAAGGGGCAATACAAGGTGTTTTGATGGCATGTTATGGGCAGCAAAACAGCCAAATTTGATATTTCTGTTATAACTGGGACAGTGGAACTGGCATGACTGGAGATTGGGTTACGTTAGTTATCCTTACATCCATTCTGATCCAAAATGTGGCACTAAGTTACCCAGGATTCCAAAGAGAAACCCATTAATGATGGCCATAAAGGTTATTGTTACTAAGCCTACCCCCCCCATCTACCTTATTGTGCCTGTCCCATTGCTGGTGGGTAACACACCAAGAATGGGGACATTCAGGTAGGACATCCATTCTGATCCAAAATGTGACACTAAGTTACCCAGGATTCAAAGAAAAACCCATTAATGCCATAACGAGGACCATAAAGACATATTATACTAAGCCTACACCCCATCCCATTTTACCTTATTGTCCCCCATCCCATTGCTGGTGGGTAACACACTAAGAATGGGAACATTCAGGTAAGATTCACATAAAAAACATCTACATGGGCTGCAATGCAAGGTGTTTTGCTGGCATGTTATGGGCAGCAAAACACCCAAATTTGCTATTTCTCTTATAACTGGGACATGGTGGCCCTTAAATCCAGTGGAACTGACATGAGCGGAGATTGGGTTACATTCATTCTCCTTACATCCATTCTGATCCAAAATGTGGCATTAAGTTACTAGTTACTATTGTACTAAGCCTACCCCCCTACTTTATTGTCCCCATCCCATTGCTGGTGGGTAACAAACCAAGAATGGGGACATTCAGGTAGGACTCACATAAAAAACACTTACATGGGCTGCCATAAAATGGGCAATGCAAAATGGTCTGATGGAATGTTATGGGCAGAAAAACACAGGCACAACCTTGAATCTACTCACTAGATTTTCATTCATCCAGGTCATGGTATATCTTGTATAGGTAAAGCTAAAAACAACTGGACTTGCTGAGTAATCAATGAAGACGTTTCACTACTTCAGTTCAACTGACTGGTGTGGGAAATTCTCAGCATATAAACTCTTCCACTAATCCAATCACAATGACACATTGTAACTCTTCAAAGAGGTGACATCTGAAGAAATTCACAGAGGTGTTGATTCTGTGTGCTAAGTATCTACTGCCAGTTTGAAGATGGAGGTGGCTCCAGGGTTCCCCTGAGTCAATGTGCACACTTGAATGGAATTCATAACAGGGGGTGTGTGTAGAGTGGAAGGAATGGCATCACTTCCAAAGCACTCAGCATCAAAAACGCATCAGAGGGCAGTTCACTAGTGCAAGTAAGTTGTATACTTATGCACAAGACTCAATGGAAGTACTGCTAGCAATATCTCCTCAAGGCAGGTGATAGTTCTAAGGCTTTCTTGTCTCAATATGCCTTGTTTTTTGCACCTTACATGCAACTGCACATGATTCATCAAAGCAAACTGAGCTGACACATTGGCACTAGGTGCAAGTAGCAACTAGTTTTGTGTATTGTGTATAAGCATTTGCAAATTACCACTCAGACCTGCTCTTTAGCCTGGAGTTTTTGAGTCTCAATCAACCGTATTATGATGTAATCTGAAATCCTTGAAAAGTACTTGGTTTAATGGTTATTTGACAAATGTTGGCCTCTTTTGAGATTCTTATTCTGTCTTAAGGGTTAAGAACCATTTGTACTATGTCTACTCTACATCTTATCAACATATAAAAATGTCTAATTCAGGACGGGGGTGAAGATGGAGCAGAAGTTCTGGTAATTACACTGTTTAGGAGAAGAGTTTTAAGACGTTGAGAAGAGCAGTAGGGGACAGACACACAAGAGAGAACTGCCTGTAGCATCCTCGTCTACTTTTATACTCATGCTCTTTACTACATTTAGCCACACAGTGTATCGCAACTGCACCTTAGGGCATGTCAACAGGCTGGATCTGAAAACCTCAACACTTCTCCATATGGGGCAAAGCACCATGGTAATGGCTTTTCCAATAGTTACAAGTTTTTTGTTATTAACACTCTTAAATTGCCTTTACATCTTACATGAGTTTTTTACTAATCAAAGAGTCAAACTTTTTTTTTTGTTTCATTTTAAATATTTTATCATACTCAGCAGATTTCCATTAGAGGGGCAGGTAACAGTTCTGCAGAACACAAATATTCGACCTTCGACTACGACTACAACTTCGAATCGAAGGATTCGAACTAAAAATTGTTCGACTATTCGACCATTCGATAGTCGAAGTACTGTCTCTTTAAAAAAAACTTCGACCCCCTACTTCGGCAGCTAAAAGCTACCGAAGTCAATGTTAGCCTATGGGGAAGGTCACCATAGGCTTTCCTAAGTTTTTTTGATCGAAGGATATTCCTTCGATCGTTGGATTAAAATCCTTCGAATCGTTTGATTCGAAGGATTTAATCGTTCGATCAAAGGAATAATCCTTCGATCGTTCGATCGTACTATCTGCGCTAAATCCTTCAACTTCGATATTCGAAGTCGAAGGATTTTAGTTCCTAGTCGAATATCGAGGGTTAATTAACCCTCGATATTCGACCCATAGTGAATCAGCCCCATAATGTATAGATGTGACTATACTACTTGCTTTCTATGTTATTTGGTCATAAAGTCTGGAGCAGTGGATCCATTTTCCAGTTTGTGGTTCAACGTTTGATCAGGATCAGGATCATTACTGCTTATCAAACAGATTTATACAGTATGTTACATATATATAAAATATTGCTGTATCTGTTTTTAGTAGTATTAGAATAAGTAGGGCAGAGTGGAAGTGGTCATTCTAGTTGACCTTCAGTTTGGGCTTCCAGAAATATCTAGGAAAGCCAAGATGCACTCAATCAGCTGCCTCGACCACTCAAGAAACATATCAGAAAGGTAAAGGACCAGAGGTTTTAATATGTAAAGCACAAGTTCAAGGTTCAGTTATAAGATGGTCAATATGCTTCCATGATGCTTCCCTTAACAAGGTTATATCAGAAGAAGGATGGGCAGGTGAAATGATAAGACCAATTTTTATTGCGTTTGAGAACACAATGAAATATGTTATATGGCCAAAGGAAGGCTATTAAGTTCTTCCTCTCTTTGCTGCTAAAACAGTTTTTACCCTCTACTCTTCTGGGAAAGTTCTGATGTTGTAACATTGTTGGTGCACTCATGATGCTTTTTCAATTGATGCACAATAAACACTGTGAAACAGATATGTAGTGGCATGGTTTTATGGTCATTCAGCTATATGAACACATCATTGAAGTTTTGTTGAAAAAACTGTCTGAAGGTTATATGAGAACCTTGGGTAGGTGAAGATAGTTTTACAAGAAGGAAATGATAAGACCACATTTGCTTGTGCTTCAGAACTCAATAAATATACAGTATGTGGTCAAAGGAAAGTTGGCACATGACTGGCCAACATATCAATCCAGTTCTTAGGGTTTATTATTTGAAGTTGCTCCTCTGTTTGCTGCTAAAACCCTCTACTCTTCTGGGAAGGTTCCATCATGTTGGTACTTTGTTGGTGGAATTTGCTCCATCACCGATGATGGGGATCAGACCTGGCTCACAGTCATTATTCCAATTCCTCTCACAGAGTTTACGTTGAGTGGAGGTCAGGGCTCTGTGCAGGCCAGGAATGGTTTTTCCACTTCCAAACGTGCAAACTCAATTGGTTGGGACCTGACTTTATTTATGGACCATGTGATTGTGCTGAAACAAGAAAGAGACTTCCTCAAACTGTTGCCACAAAGTAGGAAGCAATAATTGTCACGAATGTATTGATATAATATAGGAATAGGTTTCTACAGCCAATTCTGGTATTAGTGGTGTCCACATATTTTTGGCCATATAGTGTATGTGTTTATATATATATAAATAAATGAAAAATATATAATTTGTTTTCAAAACTTGTTAATTGACGGAATTAAGGATTAAGACTTGAATTTAAGGTTATTAAATATAAAATATTGCTTGGGATCCTTAAATTGTAACGGATATTACATTTGCCTTGTATTTTTTTAATGCATCTGAAAGAATAACTAGATTTAAATAACCTGCAAATGCCTATAATGGGAGACATACAGTTTGATATTCATAAAGCAGAAGAGGCAATAAGATGAAGCAATCTGATGCCTTTAACACAATTTGGGAGCATGCATTAAATTGATTTTTATTTCTTTGGGGGCTGTTTCTTTTAAAATTAATCCTAACAAATGAAAGAACATTATTCTCAATGCAATTTGTCAGATTAGCTCTTGTAGGGGGTGTTAGTGTGTGGGCAGATTCATGGAATGTTCGTCACTTTTATATTTCAGAGATGGTTATGCTGTATGACCAGGAGTTCATATAAGCCTTACCCATAACATTGTTTTCTTTCAATTTTACATTTAGCAAACAGCAGAGCAGAGTACAATTTTTTTAAAATTTGGTTACAAGGGAAAGTAAACCATCAACAGAAGATACTGTTGAGCAATTTTTTTCGACAGGCATGGATTTGCGGTGTAATTGCGCACTTCGCCATTTGTGAAATTTTTGGGAAACTGTGGCAAAAATCTGCCACAACAGAAAAGTCGCCAAGATAAAATTGAGGCTGAGAAAAAAAAAGTCGCCGTAAGAAAAAACACCCAATGACTTTAATGCATTTGGAGTGAGAAAAAATTGTTGCACGCTTGTTCGCTCTTTTGTTGCTTTTTTTTCACAGTTTCAAGAATTTTTCGGCAACAGATTCGCTCATTACTACATATATGTGAATCTGATATATAAGGCACATTTGCATGCAAGTGCTACAGTTTTGTTTAGAGGTGTCACGTTTGGCCCCCTAAATCCAGAACCAGTGCTAGGCTCCCTGGTCTCGGCTCTTGCTTCAGCCTAAAACAGCCGCCTTTCACTACGAGAGGAGCCCTCCGCTAACTGGATGCCACCAGGTCTTAATAAGAGAGGAGCTAAGCAAAGGTTCTGGACGAGCAAAGGGGCATGATCGTTTTACCAAGGATATTGGATGTAAGGCAACACAGCTCAGAAGACAGGCCAGACAGACAAGCGAGGTCAGGCAGACTAAGTCAGGCAGGCAGGTCAGCACAAGCACAATACAAGAATAATCAGACAGGCCAGGTCAGTGCAGGCACAGTACAAGGAATGGTCAGACAGGCTGGATTCAGGATTTGTCTCGGGCGGCAGCTGGTAACTTTAAGAGCCGAATTTCTGGTCATTAAACCGGAAATTCGGCTTTTCTAGCACAGAGAGCGATATTTCGCACTCTGCGCTAGCAATGCGCAACTCACCAGACCTCCCCTCAGAGTTCTTAAGGTAAGCCTGGGGGCGGCATTGCGAACGCCTGAAACGAGTCTGGGAGAGCGTATCATCAGGGCCGGAACTAGGGGTAGGCAGAGTAGGCACGTTCCTAGGGCGCAAAGCTGGGGGGGCGCCAGGTACGTACCTGCTCTGACGCCTACCCCACTGTCCGATCCTGTCTTTCGCCGACTGCCACGGATAATTTCTTGTAATAGCGCTTCTGCGCATGTGCGCATGCAGTTCTGCGCATGCGCGGTCTAGTGCAGTTTCGCGCATGCTCAACCAAGCGTGCGATCAGCCGGCGCCGTGCCCAGCCAGGTTGCCTAGGGCGCCTGGCTGGGTTGGCCCGGCTCTGCGTATCATAGTCAGACAGGCATGGGTCAGCTTGGAGAAGTCAGAGTAGTCAACAACAGGCAGGCAAGGGTTAAAACAGGATAATCAGAAAGGGTTCACTAGAAATATACAGCCAAGAACCAACTAAGCTTAACCTAACAACGGGCAACTTCCTCAATACAAAAATTCCTTTAAATACCTTTTGAATTTCGCGCCATTGCACCGTGACGCCATCACGACGGCGCTGAAGGAGTGAGGAAGCAATCGGCGGACGTCCCAGCCGGTCACTAGACCACCAGGGTGAGTCCTTAAAGGGGGGATTTACACTATTTATTGGGAGATGGCTTGAAAATGCTTTGGTATAGCCCCCTAAACAATGCATTGGAGTATCATGATTTAAAGATGCTAAAATGCCTTCCCAATTTCAGAGATAATGGGTCACTGTATAATTTGCAGTAGACGTATAACTCAGCCTGCAGCCTTATTCCTTATAATACATGAGTGATACTCAGAGTTCCCTGTATAACTCAGCCTGCAGCCTTGTGCCTTTATATGGTCACAGAACAACTCCTCAGTGACTTCTAATATCCTTATCATTTACAGTAGGGGGTACATTATCCCTTATAATACATGAGTGATACTCAGAGTTCCGTGTATAACTAAGCCTGCAGCCTTGTGCCTTTATATGGTCACAGAACAACCCCTCAGTGACTTCTAATATTCTTATCATTTGCAGTAGGGGGTACATTATCCCTTATAATACATGAGTGATACTCAGAGTTCCCCGTATAACTCAGCCTGCAGCCTTGTGCCTTTATATGGTCACAGAACAACCCCTCAGTGACTTCTAATATCCTTATCATTTACAGTAGGGGGTACATTATCCCTTATAATACATGAGTGATACTCAGAGTTCCCTGTTTAACTCAGCCTGCAGCCTTGTGCCTTTATATGGTCACAGAACAACCCCTCAGTGACTTCTAATATCCTTATCATTTACAGTAGAGGGTACATTATCCCTTATAATACATGAGTGATACTCAGAGTTCCCTGTATAACTCAGCCTGCAGCCTTGTGCCTTTATATGGTCACAGAACAACCCCTCAGTGACTTCTAATATCCTTATCATTTACAGTAGGGGGTACATTATCCCTTATAATACATGAGTGATACTCAGAGTTCCCTGTATAACTCAGCCTGCACCCTTGTGTCTTTATATGGTCACAGAACAACCCCTCAGTGACATCTGTATAATTTACAATAGGGGGAAATTATATGTTATTAAAATATTCAGTAACATATAAGGCATGCATTATTGTTTACAGGGAATGTTCTTTATGAACATATTATTTTAGTGCACCTCATACAAACACAGACATAAACTTAAACTAATAATTAATCACTGTAATGATGCTTTACCAGCCCAAAACACTACAATTCTCGGATACTCCTTGGTAACTTGCAGGTTGCAATGGCTTTGCTTGCCTATTAGGGAGGCTAAATGGTTAAAACGCCAATAACCCTGACGGTAACATTTACGATGGTACAAACACGCAGGGAAAAAGCACTTAACACAATTCCGAAAGAAGTGCTAGTTGAGTTCAGTTTTCCCTGGAAAAAAGAAAAAGAGCAAAAACACATTAGCAGTAATTATAGTCTAGCTTGCTGGGGATCAGCCATTGATGCTTCACACAAAGAAGGAGCCATTGATGTCACTAGGTGGCATTGTCCTGACACATTTACAGATCATTAAACAGGGTTAATATCATTTCACACTGCTGGTGTCTCACGGGGAGGGCGGTGGTCCGATGTATCAGTAACCTGTTTGGGATATGTGAATGGAAAAGGGGCTTTTTCACATCCCTATGGACAATGCAGCCAGCTGGGTTCATCACTGGGGCTTGAAATTGATATGACTTCAAGCATCTGTACAAGTCTTTAACCTGGTGTTAGATAAAGTTTTGCTCACGGAATTAATCTGTAGTGGGGAGGCACAATGGTTTGACATTGAGAAGTAACTCTTTGGTTATCCCAGACCAAGTTCAGTCTTGTTCAAAAAAGGAATTCTTAATTAAAGCAAAAATTAAACTAAATAAACTCAATATAGGCTTCCACATTCTTAGTGTCTCTCATTGGGTACTCAGTGGTATATTAGCATGCCATGTCGTATACCCTTTGTTGTGTAATACAAATTTTTCATGGAGTAGGAACATTTGTTTATTTGCTTTGGTATCTGCTATAGGTTTGCCACGTTGTCTGTTTTTATCATAAGAATCTCCAGCAACCCTAATTTTTCACAATTTCAAGATATTATGAACCCAAGAGGAAAGGAACAAGATAACAAAACAGGGTTACAATGATATAAGGGGGGCTTTGTGGTATGAGGTGGGTGAAACTCATTCCAAATCAGGAAGAGTAATGTTGATGATGCCATCAGATATAGCAACATTTTTTGAAGGTTCAAAAACCTAATTTGGGCTTCAACATCTAGTCATGCCATCCTTAGCTCAGAGCAAGATTATTAGTATAGGTAAACATGGCAGTATAATTATTGAAATATCTATTATAGGTGATAAGCACCCATCCAATACCTTTTATCCAAGATGGCAGTTTAGCTGTGCTAACTGAACCAAGCCCATCATCTGGGAACCCAAGAACTTTAGGGATATAAGGTCTTCCTCAAATATTCTAAGTCTTTCCGAAAGTACCAATGCACTTGAGATATAAAATTGCCATTCATTGGATTCCATTAGCTTACAAACATTTTGATCATCTCCTATTATTCTTTCGAATAAAGCACAGCAATTCTCTGATTTTAGTGAAAAAACGCCAGAAAAATCTGACACTGGCAACGTGTGTCCGACCCATCATTAATAGGGGTTTGTGCTGCAATCATCAGTCAAATGCAGCAGCTTGGAGACGGTGCAAGAAATGTAATTACAAAAAGGATGAAGTGATGTATTTTTCCCCTGGGGTGAAAAAATTGATATCCAGATACACTGTAAAAGGAAAATAACATCTCAAATATTATGCGGTCTTAAAGGAACACATCTCCATGCTATGTCAAGAAACAAAGAAAGAGGCAGAAAAAAGTAATAATTTGCTCAGTATTTTCAGTGGTTTATTTGGCATATGCTACTTCTAGCAATCAGAGGCGTTGTTTCCCCAGGTAAGTACGTTTTTAGTGCTCAAATACCATATAAGGAACCATTTGTAAAACTACATTATATTGCCAAAAGTATGGTGACCTCTGCCTTTCCAACATCTCATTCCCAGACCAAGGGTGTTTATATGAACTTGGTCCTGGTGTTGAACTGGCCCATCAGGATTCCAGGCACATTTCTGGTGCACCGAGGAGTCAGTGGGCCCAATCATTTGGCTTTATATGCCTATACCATGGACATTGCCCCTTTCTGTGTCAATACAAAGAGGAGAAATGGAGAGGAGTATAGAGAAGAAACAATGAGGATAAAGATTTACTGAGCAGAGGAGGAAAAAAACTTGGGTCTGCGGTCTAAGGTTAGTCAATGCAGCTCAGCCCAGCCATTTACTTTGGAATGATTCTGCTGGACACTTTAATTGGATCAAAGTATGATCTGATCTCCAGGACTTGGCTATAGAATGTCCAAATCTGTATGTGCCCATGCATGTGCTACATGAAATGGGGTCAGCCAATGAGTATGCCAGTGATCCCCAACCACTGGCTCATGAGCAACATGTTGCTCCCCAACCTCTTGTATGTTGCTTCCAGTGGTCTCAAAGCAGGTGCTTATTTTTGAATCCAAATAGAGAAGAACGCCAATACCTTTGGTTGCATCAAACGGGGTGATCACAAATTTATTCAATGGTGCCATACAACACTTCTCAAACGATCAAACGTTTCGGGACCGCATGGCCCTTCCTCATTGATGGAAGGGCCATGCGGTCCCGAAACGTTTGATCATTTGAGAAGTGTTGTATAGCACCATTGAATAAATTTGGGATCACCCCATTTGCTGCAACCACAGGTATTGGCGTTCTTCTCTATTTGGATTCACTACTGGCGTGTGGCCAGGCTAGTGCCATATACCTTCATCCCCTGAATTGACTTTGTATGAAATGGCTTATTTTTGAATTCCTGATTTGGAGTTTAAGTTTTGGTTGCATAAAACCATGTACACTGCCAAAGAGAGCCTTCTGTAGGCTGCCAGCCCACATAGAAGCTACCAATTAGCCAATCACAGCCCTTATTTTGCACCACCAAGGAACATTTTTTCATGCTTGGTCATAAATTCTGCTTGCTATGTTCACTTGGACACACAACAGTTTCCATCAAGGTCAGAACCACCTATTAACTAAAACTTCAAAAACTTTCCATTGACGTTGAAGGGAAACCTGAAATAGTGGGTGCTCTAGTAACATAAAAGTCTGTTTAAATTGCACAATGATCCTGGAATCCCATTGCAGCAATAGTGTGTGATCAAAACGATCAATGGGAAGGACATTTTTAATAATTTTTTTCCTCCTCTTTTGGAAAAAGTATCTCTATCCCTATTGAAGATTGACACAAGTAGGAATTTGACTAACTTTAACCAATTTTATTACTCTAAAGCAGTGATCCCCAACCAGTAGCTCATGCAAAATGTTGCTCCCCAACCCCTTGGATGTTGCTCCCAGTGTTTTCAAAGCAGGTGCTTATATTTGAATTCCAGGCTTGGAGGAAACTTTTGGTTGCATGAAAAACAGTTGTATTGCCAAATAGAGCTTTCTGTAGGCTGCCAGTCCACATAAATAGCCACCAAATAGCCAATCACAGCCCTTCATTTGCATCCTCAGGAACTATTTTCATGCTTGTGTTGCTCCCCAACCCTTCTTACATTTAAATGTGGCTCACGGGTGAAAAAGGTTGGAGATACCTGCTCTAAAGCTTTTCAGATTGGGTTCTGAACTCTGTTTTGACCATTTGTAAAAGGGAACTTGTGTTTTCCTGGAAACTAGTGTGTTAATTTGCTATAAAGTACTGAAAAAGCGAGGGGCCCATATGCAATTTACATTTCCAGAATGGATCTGTGGTGCTGGGTGACTTTTCATGAACTTTGTGTGACTTAGTCTTTACTGGACTTTGGCAGGTTTTCTCCATGACTGACCATCCTGAGAGAGTATTAAATATATATTATAAAAAACAGTATTGTTGGAGAGGCTAATGACTGCCTTTTGGGGACTCATGTATGAACTGATATAAGTTTCTGTATGATTTAGACTGTATTATATTCTCCATGGTCTGATTTTCCAAAAAAAAAAAAAAAGTAACTAGCCACTATCATTTATAAACCGCTGTTGGCAGAAATAGCCATTCTGATGTTAATGACTATCATATTATATCCTTTTGACGTTAAATCCCATAACACAAGTTTATTTAAATCCTCCCAGACTTTCCTTAATTAGTTAGCATATCAATTACGCCATAATAAATGTATCCTTGAGTCAATGTTTCCTTCACAAGTTCATTAATGGCTATAGAGAAACTAAATACTTAAAGGAGTAGGAAAGTCTTAAATTAAGAAAGCTTTATCAGAAAGGTCTATATAAATACTCCAGTAAACCCTCAAAGTAATGCTGCTCTGAGTCCTCTGTCAAAAGAAACACCACATTTCTTTCCTTCTATTGTGTACTCATGGGCTTCTGTATCAGACTTCCTGTTTTCAGCATAAACCTCCAGGGCAGGGCTTGACCATGCTCAGTTTGGTCCTCTTCCCCTCCCTCCTCCCCTCCCTGCTGTAATCTGAGCCCAGAGCTATGAGTGAGCAGGGAGAGACTCAGTTAGGAAGTGATGTCACACCAAGCTTATATGGCAGTTCTATCCTAAGCAAACAGAGACAGTAGGGGCTCATTTATAAACACTGGGCAAATTTGCTCCTGGGCAGTAACCTATAGCAACCAATCAGTGATTAGCTTTTTCCAGCCAGCTGCAGGTTGAAAACTGAAAGCAATCTTCTGATTGCCATGAGTTACTGTCCAGGTGCAAACTTGCCCAAAGTTTATAAATGACCCCCAATGTCTAGAGCTGTTTACTCAGGTACGGTAAAGCATTCTGCAGAATAAATATAGTGTTCTAGCATGCACTATTGTGGCTAATCTGTTGACAATAAACTGTCTTGGAGCTTTCATTCTCCTTTAACTACTGGAGTAAATTCAACTTGCTGATGCCTGACACCTAAACTGAAACCTGTTTCCACCTGTGTAATGATTGTCCTTGTCAAATATCAATCCATTGTATCCAACCCCAACTCCCATAAGTCTGCCATACACTAGTATCTTGTGCAACTTTCTGTGCAAACTCAGAGAAAAAGGCCAATTACAGCCGTAGGAGGATTAATAGTGATTTGGAATCATATTTTCCCATGGTCAGTTTAGTGATAGAGTGTTGTCTTTGGGGTTCAGATAAAATATATTGCCCTACCCCCCATTTATGAAGTAGCCACAGAGAATGGTGGTTATAAGATGGAAGCTAAAGACCTTCACTGGACCATAGTTATAGAGGAAGCAGACTCTGCAACTGTCAACTGGAGGTCTGGGGTGTAACTACAGAGGAAGCAGACCCTGTGGCTACAGGGGGGCCCAGGTGGTATAGGGACCCAACGAGGCCCTAATTAATAAGCAACTTCAACATATCGCTGTTCAGCGCTGGCCAGTCCACATATCGCTGTTCAGCTCTGGCTGAACAGCGATACACAGTTTTGTCCTGCAGATGCCGGCTTGGAGTTGCCGGAGTATCGTGAGAGCTGCGGCCGAGACGCCACAAGGAAGGGTGAGCTCCGCTTTAATCTTTCACCACCCGTGTTTCTGTTTCACAAACTTCAACATATATTGGTAAAACAGGACAACGTCTTGATATGTTGAGGGCCCTAAATGTATTTGCTGTAATATCTATTTACGCCACTGCTGGAGGTAAAGTATAGCATCTCTAGTGGTGCTCTGAGTATTAAACAGTTTCATGAAAAATATCTTATTCCTATAATTTAAGGTGCCATGTATCATCTGCTTATGCCTGTGGACCTTCAGTTGCTGTTGCAGTTCAAATGTCACCATCACCCTACTAAGGCTGTCAAAAGGTGCCAATAGATCAGAATCTGTCTTGCCATGTTTTCATGCTACTGTGATGAGGGTTTTCTATCTCAAATTCTCAATTGACCCCTCCCCCTAGAACTTATGGAGACATAGGAAGGAGGAGCCTGCATACTATTGTGCACCATAAATATCTGTACAAACTAGAGTGAGGTTCCATTTGTGCAGTAGATAATGACATTGCTGAGGGTTTATTTGTTGTTTAAAGGTTGTCAATAAACCTTACATACCCCATTTCTATTTGTTTTTTATGACTTTATAACTGATAATATGTTGGAATATGCTCATTCTAACTGGAGTTACTTAGTACTTGGAGTTACTCGCAAATATAATGAAATATCCCACAATGTGAAAACACACAGCTGCCCTGAAAGTGAGTAAAATAACAAATGCCAATAAGCGATTAAAGCCACGGCAACAGAGAAAATAATTCTTTCTAATTGATATATTAGATGGAAATAGATTTTTTTTTCCTTTGTGTGTCCCCAAATTACATTGTTATGGACTTAGTCTTGGTAGTTCTGGTCCCAAGGCTCATTTTGCATAACATTGTTTTTATAACATTTAGGTCACAACCCCAATTTGGATCTTTCTAAGTGGGGTCAGTAAGGAGCAGACAAGTTCTTAAGCGATATAAAGTTACATTTAACCCCTTTATTAGCAGGAGACCCCATGGGGTCACTGTTTTCACATGATTAATGAGATTTTCAAAGTATTGGACCTGAAAGGTAATAGCCCCGAGATATGTTACTCTGAGATTCTGCCATAGCCTCAAAATATGTTGCTCTGAGATTATAATCATTAAGTTTAATTTAAGCTCTCTGTAAATGCACCAGCAGAGATGATATTTACCTAGGGGGTTGGTCCAGCCATCTTAATCTTGTCAGGAACGCCGTCCGGAGCTCCGGGTGGCGCATCCTTCCACGCCGGCGTCGCTAAAATGGCGGTGCCCATGGCCGCCACATGGGTAGCGACGCCGACGCATTGACGATCACGCGGTGACGTCACCAATGGCACCAAATTTGTCCAGACACTGCCCAAGTATAAGAATTGTTATTTAGCATTCCTGGGTGCTTTATTATTATATTCTGGACTTTGAACCCCTGCCTGGATTCTGATTCTAATCCTTTCTGCCTGCCTTTGAACCCCTGCCTGGACTTTGACCTTGAATCTGCCTAACCCTTGTCGGTACCTTAAACCTGAACTTTGACCCCTAAAGGCTTCCTCCTTGGTCCTGACTCTCCCTCTGGGAGCCGATAGGCCCCCTGACAAATCTAAAGCATGGATATTGGATATTAAAGCCTGGCTAGTGTGTTTCCCTTTCTGGTAGAGAAGAGCAAAAGGATTTAATAGGTTCAGGCAATTTTGTATTTGCATGTGAAGCATAAATCTGTACTGAACAGATATTTACATGTTGTTAGTGGGTGGGGCTACAAAATATCATCTGAATAATGTCACAGATGTTTGGGGGCCTCTGTCTTTGGGGGCATAATGTTGTTGTTTCAGTGTATACTCCAGGGGTCTCCAACCTTTTTTACCCACGAGCTACTTTTAAATGTAAAAAGATTTCGGGGGCAACAAAAGCATGGAAAATGTCCCTGGGGATGTCAAAGAAGTGCTGTGATTTGCTATTTGGTAGTCCCTATGTGGACTGGAAGCTTATAGAGGCTCTGTTTGGCTTGGTCTCCAAGCCAGGAACTCAAAAATACTCTTTTGCTTTGAGGCCACTGAGAGCAACATCCAATAGGTAAGTGAGCAACATGTTGTTCATGAGCCACTGGTTGGGTATCACTGGCATACTTATTGGCTGACCCTCATTTCATGGGGCACATTCATGTGCACATACAGATTTAGACAATCCATAGCCTAGCCCTGGAGATCAAATCATACTTTGGTCCAATTGTCCAACAGAATCATTCCAGAGTAAATGGCTGGGCTGAGCTGCATACTAATTGCCTAACATGGATGATCTGTTATCTTTTCAATTCCATGGGTCATGCTGTGTTGACACCTAAGGGGTAATTTACAAATTCATGCCTCCTCTAAAATAGACTTGTAGCCCATACTGATGCTTCTTCATTGTACTTCTTCTGACGAATGGTGCACAACTGTGCTTTTTGTTGCTGTGGATCACTGGAGCTACTACCACCCTGGACCTGTTGGTAATGTCTGGGTTCCCACAGTGTGTTGTGTCAATAGGTGCCACCAGACTTGATGCCAGTGAATGGGATTGAAACACTGTTTTGAATGCATGTCCCAGAAGTGATGCAACCCTCACTAGATGCAATGTGCACCCGAGTTGCGAGTTGAGATTTAAGTGTTTGCAACGTGAAACGCATAAGTCTGTGGACACAATAAACTCTGTTTTCACTTTGAACTAACTGCCTGGGGAAAGTTTGCCTTCATTGAGTGCCTGTTACAAAGAATTTTCAATTATAAGGGGGGAGCTGCACTAGGGGTAAAAAAAAACATGGAGATTTTGTGTCTGAAAATTGCACTTTGCACACGGCACTTACGTTTCCAAATGACAGTTAGACTTGGATATCCCATAAGCTGATCCTGGAACCAGATCAAACTTTCAAAACACTTAAGTGGCTAATCACTTCTCTTGTGATTTTGGCCTTTGTAATTCTGACTATTCATGTTTGCAAGCATCCTTGTGTTGTGTATCCTTTTGTGTTATCCTTGTGCAGTTGTGGACTGAGCTTAGTGACTGATACAGGTCCTGTGCCCAGATGTGCCACCATGTATATCGACTAAGGATTTAGGTACATTTTAGAGAACTCAGTACTTTTTATCCTTTCCTTGCACAGAACATTAGATGGCAAGAAGAAGCCCAACACTCTCAGCACACTAACACATTGCTGGTCTCATCTTTGGAAGCAAAAATGTTTGCAAATATGTGCAATGTGCAATGTACTGTTCCTGGGAATGGAGTTGCCATCTAGTGGCACATTCAGCTCTGCAGATTCACTTTGTGCTGCAGATCAGCTGAATTCCTTATGAGACTCAAGTATAATACTTTCCTTTCCTTCCATCCAAGGCTACCTCTCCATTTACTGTTGAATTGCCCCCGCTCTCAGGGTGCTTTACAATAAATAACATTACTTTTGGTGACAAGTGGATGGGGTGATGTAAAGGGTGTTGGTTTGTGTCATCCAGTGACCCATGTGCCAATGCCTAGAACACCATAAGATTATAATACAAGACTCACCCCAATGTGGGGGAAGAGCAGGGTCAGGGGGTAATTGACCATGATCAGAGCATGCTGTGGGCTTGGCCAAAAACATCCAGATTCAGTTCCCTAGAGGTTGATGGTTTAATATGGCATCCATTTGTCAAAGTACTGTCATAACTGCCAGCTAGAACCCCTACAGACCCAGGCCCATATGATATCATCATTCTGAATGCTAATTGTGATTAAAATTAAAACGATATTGTGCTACAACCCCACCATTATCTTTAAGAAGAACTTTTTTTGTTTTAATTGTGCTGGCCAGTAGAGGATCATGGGATATGAAGTTTAGCTGCTGCAAGTTGCAAAGCATTGGTTAATATGGGTTGAGAGTCAACCGGGGCAGTAGAAAGGGTTAAAGCAATGAGAGAGGGTTAACTTCGATTTCCTAATCTGACCACGCTAGAAAAGAACAGAAGTACCTGAATTCACCCCTTTGTGCCAATGAGAAGATTTAGGTATGTTTTGTAGCCAGTGTGATGGGTAATTACAGAATTAGCATGGGGGGGCCCCAAACACATTAACTCCTTCAGTGGAGTGTGTGCCAGGGAATCATGTGCCAGACTGATTTATTTGGAAACACGTATCTCCCCCTTCTGCAGACATTAGAGCCCCTAATGCTCCTTTCTCTTTTCCCCAGGCCAAGCTGCCTGTGCCTTCCCAGTAAGCCTTTGTCCCATTGCCGGCAGCTTGCCCCAGGGCTACATTGGCTTTTTCTAATAAAGCTTTGCCCTTTTATCAATGACAGCAATGATTATCCCCCCCCCCCAGCTGCCCACGGAGATGCATTTGTAACACGATTTGCCTGGCTTGGCCCCATTTAGTTCTATTCAACATACTACAGGGGGGTTCCCTGTTTGATCTCTAAATGATATAACTGACAAAGCCACAATCACGAGACTCCATAGACTTTTATTGACCGCTAATCTTCCCTTTTTTTTCTTCCCATTTGATTTCCTTGGGAGTAGAACAAAAGTCATTTTCCTACGACTAATCCCGGCAATGCACGTTGATCTTTAAAGTAGCAATGGCGCATTCAGTGTCAAATAGAACTACAATTCCCAGCATCCTCAGCCAGCTGAAAGTTTAAACAGCTGGTGTGTTGATCCCTGAAACAATACAGCTGTATACATACCCAATAGAAAAACCTCGGAGCAATAAAATAAAACCTATCTTACATTTCATCATTTAAAAATTACAGGCTATAGGAATAAACAATGGCTTTTCAGGAATGGGCTGACAGGACAGAGATATTGTGACTTCACCAGCCAAAAAAGCACAAAACATATCAGCCTTCTGTATCAGCTTCTCCATTTATCTTAATAAAGCCAGCAGGAGCCCACTCACTACTACTTAACTCAGCATTTTACAACAAGACGAATGGGACTTGGGAAGTGTAGATTGTAGTGTCCCTGCAGGGAGCAAACAATGGGATACTCAGTACTGCTCTATCTGTAGCATTCTCGGGAACTGAGAGGTACTGTTATATCAAATAATGAGCTTTGTGTCTATTGGCTCATCCCATCAATGAAAATCCATCTTTGCCAGGAAATGAGAGAATAGCTCAGACTTCCTTCTCCTACTGATCTTCTCAACATCTGTGGTTATTGACTCATCTGGGCTGCCTGTTCCCTAATCTCCTGATAGAGATCAGCCTAGAAATGTTCCATCTTTGCATATGGGAAGAAAGAAATATTAATACTTTGATTATTCACAGGCACTTGGAAAATGGCTACAGAATTAGTCCATCCCAAGCTTTCTTCCCCAGCTGCCCTTTTCCTAACAGCCTGAGAAAGATCAGACTCTATGTTGAGGGGTACATTCTGTCCATCCTCAGGCTTCCTATCACCACTGGGGTCTATATTTCCTTGGTTTGTGGATTTCTTCCAGAACAGTACCCAGCATACTCCAGACAATGTATTGTGTGTTGGACTTGACAACCAACCTACACTGGCTGGACAAAATGCAGCATTGTGCTTCATCGTCCCAATCTTCTTCCACCTTTCATCGTGGTCAGTGGTGGAGTATTGGGTTCTTTCTTTCTACTAGATTTCACGTTCCTGTCATCATTATGTCTGTCACAGTTTTTCTTCCTCCCGTGGGTTCCTATAGCTGTCTCATTGACCATTGTCTTAGACACATCACACAATTGTTACATGTGGTGGAAAAACAATGGTTGAGAACCCCACCTAGTTGCCTTCCATGATTCCAGCTTACTTTGATACTTTCCAAGCGGTTCCCCTTGAAATCAATGGGACCCGTGGAAAGTGGTCACAGACATTTCTTTGTAGCCTGTATGGTCACTCTCAGGGTTACAATAAATGAAATATAGTGATTAAGGGCTAGTACCACAACCCTAAGGCGGAGTATTATAGTACCCCACATGTCCTTGCTGTTGCTGTAGTGTTGGAGACTCGTACCTATAACTATAATTATTGTTATTATATTCATAGTACAAAGGTATAGGAAATATTTAGAACAAACACAGGTGAAGACTAAATGAAGAGCTCCAAAATGGAGACAATTTATATCATGTCCCTGCTCTACCCAGCCACACCAAGACCCACTTTCCAGAAAGCCCTACCCCTTATTGGGTCCACTGCTTGAAAACTGTTCTACAGAAATCAAGACCATTGGAAAGAATGAAAATGACGAAGTGGCTCAGACTTTTCTTACAGTGGAATTCAAGGGGTAGTTCATCTTTTTCTTATGTTACAGAATGGCCTTCAAGCATTTTCTATAGTTTTACAAAGTCTTGCCTCCCTCTTCTGCCTCTTCCCAGCTTGAAATGGGAAAGAGGCATAAGAAGAAATATGGGAAATATCTTAGGACATACACAGGTGAAAAATAAATGAAGAGCTAACAAATGGGAACAGTTTAGCCAACGTCCCTAATCTTTCCAGCCACACCAAGGCTGAAACCTTACCCATTTTCCAGAAAGCTCCACCCTTTGTGGGTCTACTGCTTGGAACCATTCTATGGAAATCAGGACCATTGAAGATACTGAAAAAATGGTGACGTGACTCAGAATTCTCCTTATGGTGGACATTGACTGGACCCAGTGGCCCCCAACCCTTGTGGGCCCCACCAACCCAGATCTGCTTCCCCCCTGAAGCTTTGTGTGCTGCCCTCTGATCCCCAAGAATAAGAAGGTGCTTGCAAGGAGGACAGAGGAGGGGTTACGACTATGTGGGGTCTCGGGGGGAGGTTAGACTGGGGTCGGGGGCCTGGCAGCTATTGGGGCCCCCCAGTCTGATGATACTGACAGTGGAATTCCATGGGTACATCACCATTAGAGATAAATGTTCTTATCTTATAGAATGGCTTATCCGTAGTAACTTTGAGTGATCTTCATTTTTCATTTTCTATAGTTTTACAAAGATTTACCTTCCTCTTTTGCCTCTTTCCAGCTTGCATTTAAAATGGAATTGGATTGTTGGGGGGTCACTGACCCCGGCGACAAAAAGCCTAGACATGCAACGGCCATTTGTAAACAACTTTTTTCTTTCTTTTAAACCCCATTTCTACTCTTTGCTCCCCCTAATATTACACTGAATATACTGCCATCTCTTGAATGCTCCAGTATAGGCTTTATGTATACGACCCTCCTTGGGCCCCAGCACTGCGCCTGCGCCTACGTCTGAAAAAGAACTAATTTATTAGTAAAATCACATAAGCGGCAGTAATTTCATGTTAGTGATTTACATGTAATAGCATTAGACCCCCCCCCCAGCTCCATCTCCTTGCAGTGTGGCCCTCTCCCATGATGGATGTTCTGCCTAAGAAAAGATGATTGTTTGATTGTTTTCACAGCAAACGGATCAGCATTTTAATTTTTTTTATTTTCCTTTTTACTCCCCCTTTGTCTCGGTGTTTATTGCTTATTTGGCCTCTTGCTAAGCTTGTAAGAAACTTGGCTAAATGGAAAATGAATAAATGTAATTACTGCGGTTGACAGTGGTAATCTGTGTGGGTTTTCATATTGGCTTTACCAGCGCTAATCTAATCAGCCGGGAGAATGTGTCACTGCATTAACGCTCTGATAGAAAGCAGAGTCCTGAAATGCGCAGACGATTGCGAGGGGCCCCTGTTTGCGGGTCATGGGCTGCCGGCTCTCTCTGGCTGCTGAAGAAATGGGTTTTAATATGACAGTTTCAGCTCACAGCTTTTTTATTTACAGTTGTAAAGGGGAAATTCACCCTACTTATGCCTAGTTTTTCCCTTCTATTTATTTTCGTATCTATATATGTATTGTTAGAATACCATAGTGAACAAATGACAATGACCACTAGGGGTGCAATTGCACTCAACAATACAACAGCAGAGCATCCCTAAAACTATCCACCCAGGTCTTCACTTTTTATGCAAAAAATTATTTCATTACTCATATGTCAGGGGGGCAACTGCTTCCAATCTAGAATTTTAGCTGCCATAAAGCAGGGGAAGGACTTCTGCTTCCAATGGGGATCAGATAGGAATTTTTTAATTTAGTAAAAACTTCTCAATTTACAATAATCATCAGCTCAGCTAAATCAAAACTGATTTTAAACTATTTACTACCAATAAGCAAAATAGAGTCCATGAATCTTTGGCTTGGCTCAGCAGTATCTCCCACCACCAAACCCTCTCGGAGTCCCTCCTCTGTCCATAATTCCCAAACCAACCCTGACAAAGTCTTTCCCTTTGTCCACGAGAAAGGTTTTCCTCCCTCCCCAACCACCACCTTCACCACCACAAACCCGGCCACAAAGTCCAAAGTTTGGCTTGCTATTAGTCGGCCATCGGACCACCCTTCCCACATACACTCCCCCAACCCAGGAACCATATAATGTTGAGCCAAAGCACTTGCAGAACTTTTCTGGTGAAAAGCATGAGCTGGTGGTGTTATATTGTCTGTATTTTCCTCCCTCTGGGCACTTTTGCCAGGACACATCTTAGAGGGTAGAAAGAGAAAAGTGTCAGACATCACAGGCATTAGCAACCTAAATACATCAGTATAAATCACAGATTCACACCTCTCTATTTGGATGCATTCAGGCAGCTTTGCTTAACCTCTCTTTCCCTGCGGAAACCCAAATCAGCCACCACAGACTTCACTATTTGGTCTATAACAACATCCTCATGGCTAATGGACCTTCTGTAGCGGAACTGCCATAGGTGGTACCTCATCACCAATATTATTATATACACTGTCCCTCTATCCAGGGGATGTGGGACAGACAGAACACCATAGGCCGTATCAGCATAGGACAGGTGTTTGATGTGGGGCACGTTGAGAGCCTCTGCCAGCCGATATCGTAAAACTTTTTGTCACAGGACAATCCACAAGAAAATGTAGTGGAACAGTCCCATGGCCACTCCCTCTCTGTGATGTTCAAAAAGCTCACATTGTCTCAGACAAAAAAATCTTCCCTGAAGAGCCAATGGAGAAAATGGATCCAAAAAAGGCTACTGGACATAACATGCCCAATCCTCCCTCTTTCCTCTGCAGGTAAGTAATGCCCCTTTTTACTGGATTCAGCCTGTTCCCCCAGATTAACTGGAAGAACAGGTTTTGGATCATAGCATAGAGAGCTTCAGGCAGCGGATACACGTAGGAAACAAACAAAACGATAGGGACCAGGTAAGTCTTCATGAGCTTCACCCTTTCTCTGTAGGACAGCTTCCACTGCTTCCAACGCTGTACTTTAATATTTCCAGCATCCAATTTTTCTTCCCAGTTTTGCCTACCATCCTCTCCCTTCCCAAATTTGATTCCCAAAATTCTAATCTAAGTTGGAAATTCCTGAAGTGGAAAAGCTGGCTCCTCGTCTAATGACCAAAAAGCTTGAGATTTATGCATGTTGAACAGAGACCGGAGGCCTCTGAGTAACTTCTGATTGTCTCGGACAGCACTCTCGCATCTTCTGGACAAGAGACTGCTACTGTGACATCATCCACATAGGCTACCAACCTGAGGGGCAGAGAGACCCTTAATTCCACTCACCTGCAAACACCTTAGAAAAGGATCGGTTGCAAAAACATTCACCAGAGGGTTTAAGGGACACCCCTGTCTTAGCCAGGCCCCAACCTCAAAGTTTTCACTGCGCCACCCATTGATAAGTGGAAAGCTTACTGCCCCTTTGTACAAAGCAGAGAGTCATCTAATGAATGTTCCCAGGATGCCATACTCGATCGACTCGATCAAAGGCCTTAGCCTGGTCCACAGATAGAAAGTAACACCCAGTATTTTGGACTTTGCATAGCTCCAAGGCTTCCCTAATAGTAAGGATCACCCCAAAGATGCTCCGCCCTTTCACCGTGCAGAACTGGACAGGAGATAATAAAGTGCATGAAAATTAACTCAATCTAGTAAAAAGTATCCGTGCAAGAAGCTTCCTACCAGTGTTGGGCACTTGGCCTCCAATTCTCAACATGCTTTGGATCCTTGCCTTTTGACAACAAGATCAAGGAAGATTCTCTCATAGAGGGGGGTAAGATACCCCCTTCCAGGCAGTCTCTAAAAACCTCTACGAGAACCGGAGCCAGCTGATCTTTAAGCTTCTTATAAAATTCGGCTGTAAGGCCGTCTGGTCCTGGAGCCTTCTTTTTGGCAAAGCAGTCGATGGCAGCTTTGACTTCATCCTCCGTGATCTCAGCTGTCAAAGGCTCAAAGTCCAAATTAGTTACATCAGGCCCTGGGGTTGCCTCCAGGAAGGATGAAGTCCTCCCCTTATCCAAAGCCTCAGCCCGGAACAGAGAACCGTAGAAGTCTTTCACTATCCCAAGGATGCCCTCCCTTGATGTTTGTAACTCACCCTTGGAATTGATCAGACTGGTGACAAGTTTTCACCCAACATTCTCTTTGCAGTTTAAAAAGGGGTCCGGTGAGTGAAAACTCCCATAGTCCCTTTCCTGCACAAGAGATTTGTACTGGCTGTACTGACATTCTCTGGGCCTTCAGCTGGGCGATTTTTGACCCCTCCACCCCATTCGAAATAGAGGACTCCAACTTCTTCATAAGAGTCAGGTACTTCTTATACCTATTTCCCTCCCTACGTACAGATAGCTTAACGAAGAAGGTCCGGAATGAGAATTTGGAATCCTCCCACCATGATAACACAGAGTTGTAAAAATCAACTCTATCGAGCTGGTAGCAAAGAAGAGCCTCAAAAGACTGGTGAACTGACTCACCCTCCAGGGAATCCACACTCAGCCGCCACAGACCCTTACTCTTCACTGGAATAGATGAGGATCCCACTGTAAAAGAGAGTGTCAAGTGATCAGAGTACTCTACCCCAACTTCCTTCACATTAGTGAACTCCTCACCAGCCCTGACAAAAGCCATATCTAGACGGCTGCTTCTTTCTGCACATCTATAGGTATGTGACGCCTTCTGGCCACCCCAGATTGCAACATAAACCAGACCAGCTGAATAAGCATATTTAAATAATAACTTTCTGATTTTCTCATTTTACCAGAAGGATCTCCTGGTCCAAGGACCTGGTTGAAATCACCAGCCAGGATGACTGGAAGGGAAGTGTGCAGAAAAGGTCTCACTTCAACTAGCAGGGCCCTCCTAGCTGACATAGACTGCAGTCCATAGATGTTTATAAGATGAAAACGACTTCCACTTATCATGACATCCAGTAGCAAACAACGGCCCACCTGGATCTCAAGCAAACAGTTTACTGTAATATTGAGGCCACCCTGAAACAGTATTGCTACTCCCCCACATGGTTCCTCTGCTATAGACCAAAGGAAGGCCCATGTCCCCAATCAGCTCTTGCCTTTCTAAGATCTGCCTGGGTAGTGAGTCAGGTTTCCTGAAGGAAAAAAACCTCAGCATCTGAGTTTGCTAAACTTTAAAATGCCATGAATCTTGTACACGCACTCTCTCTCACTTCTGTTTGTTCAGCTGCACTCTCTCTCACTTCTGCCTCTTCAGCTTGACTCTCTCTCACTTCCATCTGCTCACACTCATTCCCATCTATGACAGGTGCCACACTATCAGCCACACTCTCAGCTACTTCATTCCGCACACACAAAAGAAATTCTTGAGCCACAACTTCCATTTTGTCTTCAGATTCTGGGCCACTATCAGCTACTTTATGGGAGACCTTCTTGTCCTCTGTTTGGTTCTGGTGCCGGACTCTTGGATCTTCTGATGGTCTCACTGCTGCTTTAGGCAACTCTGGAAAGTCCTGGTGAAATCTCATAGGCGGCTTGAGACGAATCCTCATACCGTAGCTTTGGTCTTGTGCTGGTTTGTGGCAGATTCACCTTGAATCTTTTCTGTTCTTGTTTCTTCTTTTCTTGCTCCTGAATCTCCTTCTCATCAAAAGTCATGTTCTGCCAATTGACTCTGTCACTTGGTCGTTGCTGCTGCCGCCAGGGAGGCAATGGTTTTGCAAACTCTGGTTCACTCTCAGAAGTGGCCGGACTGTTGGAGGTACTGTATCGGGTCTGGCGCCACCCAGTAGCAGGATGTGGATATGATGCTTTATAACCAGAACACATTGACTCAAACCTTTGCTTGTTCTGATAGATTTCTTTCCACTGCCCGACTTTGCCATACAGTTGGTTTATTCGCTGGTCAATGCTGCTGTCAAAAGAGGCACTGTCCCTCCGAAAAAGGGACAGTTGGGAGGTATGTGTTCAACCGGAAGGCTAGGCCCCAAAGCCTGGGACTCATTTTGTCTGGTAGCCCGACCAGCCCTAGCAGGGCCTGGGCTTGTTCCAGACATTGCAGAGCTCATGACTGCTTGCACTGGGGATCAGATAGGATCTGTGCAGCCACTTTGCTATTGAAAACATTTGCTTAACTCATGGTTGTTACTTTTTAAACATCACAAAAGTCTAAGTTCCCCAGCAAAGACAGGTCTGTAAATTGGGTGCGTTGTCTTACATTGGATCAACAGTCTGAGCCACCAGGGCAGAGAATAAACAAACACTGTTTTCAATAGCAATACAGATACAAATAACTTAAATGCCATAGAAAATGTTTAATGAATAGTTATGGGCGAAAAAATTTGCCTGGCACGAATTCGCGGCAAATTTCAGTGTTTTGATAAACACTGAAATAAATTATTCGGTGAAAATTGGCTGGCGTCCATTTCCGATTTTCACGATTTTTCCATGAAAACTTTCGAATTGCTGGATTTTATAGTGAAAACTTTCGAATTGATAGATTTTTTTTAGTGAAAATGTTCGAATTGCTCGATTTTAGTGAAAACATTCGAATTGCTCGATTTTTTAGTGAAAACATTCGAATTGCTAGATTTTTTTGTGAAAACTTTCAAATTGCTTGATTTTTCGGGAAAACTTAAGAATTTCACGATTTTTTTGTGAAAACATTCGAATTTCACGTTTTCACTGGAACTTTCAGTTTTCATAATTTTTTACAGTTTCGCGAATTTTGCTGGAAATTTTCGAATTTTTTAGGAAGCGGAATGGGCGAAATTCGCCCATCACTAGTAATGAATGTGTATTACAAAGTTGCTTAAAATTACTTCCTTTTGTTAGGCAAAACAAAATTATTTTCTGGGTTGACATTCCCTTTAGCAACCCTGTAAATTGCAGGGACAGAAGACTCTAGTTTTTATACGAGCAACTTTTCCAATGCGCGTCCAAAATTTTGCAGCAAAAATAATGTCAACATTATTCGGGCAACATTATTCGGGAGTCAAAATTTGTGTTTCGCAAATTTTCTGCCATTACGCAAATTTTGCAGGAAATTCACAGAGTTTTCCGTGAAGTGAAACAGAACAAATTCACCCATCACTAGTTGGCAACATACGGTTGCTGTGAGTCGTCATTGGCAACATCAGGGGGCCGATTCACTAAGGGTCGAATATCGAGGGTTAATTAACCCTCGATATTCGACTAGGAATTGAAATCCTTCGACTTCGAATATCGAAGACGAAGGATTTAGCGCAGATAGTTCGATCGATCGAAGGATAATTGCTTAGATCGAACGATAAAATCCTTCGAAATCGAAGGATTTTAATCCAACGATCGAAGGATTATCCTTCGATCAAAAAGAGTTAGCCAAACCTATGGGGACCTTCCCCATAGGCTAACATTGACTTCGGTAGCTTTTAGGTGGCGAACTAGGGGGTCGAAGTTTTTTTTAAAGAGACAGTACTTCGACTATCAAATGGTCGAATAGTCGAACGATTTTTAGTTCGAATACTTCGATTCGAAGTCGTAGTCGAAGGTCGAAGTAGCCCATGCGATGGTCGAAGTAGCCCCAAAAAAACTTCGAAATTCGAAGTTTTTTACCTTCGAATCCTTCACTGGAAGTTGGTGAATCGGCCCCCAGGTGTTGCATGCGGCTCTGTGCTGTTATTTGCAACATTGTAGTGAAGTGCTTCCATTTATTCTTTCCCTTCACTGACTGCCCTTCATTCCTTACAGATGGTTTATTCACTGGTTCCAGTGCTTCAGCCACATCAGCATTGGGTTTCGGTGCTCATGTGCCAACGCAGCAGGTGCCGACTGCTCCTCACATTCTCAGCTGCTGATGGTTGTGCAACTGCCTGGGAGCCTCCCCAAGACATGGGCTGATTCTGGGCTTGGGGCAGATCAGGGAAATCCCTTGCCACATAAACAAAGCCACTTACTTCAGGCTGGTGTTTCTTTCGCCTTCCCTTCTCCTTTTGGTCAATGTCCTCTATTTCCTCAGAGGAAAAGACCATTTTTTGTGGCCTCAAAGAGCATGGAGATTCTGCCGCTCATAGGGGGTGCCAGGGCTTCTTGGTAGGGATGGTCAAATTTGACCCGTTTCGCTTCGCCAAAAATTCGCCGGCGGCGAAATGTCGCAGATGCCCATTAAAGTCTATTTCTTTTTTTTTTGACGCACGCCGCCATACAAGTCTATGGGCGTCATTTTTTCGGCGAAACGAGGCGAAAAAATTTGCCCATCCCTAATTCTTTGGGCTGGCTGGTTCGGCTGGAGGGCCCCCGAGCTGTCAGGCTCCTCATCACTGGATACCTCCTTGATTGCTCTGCTCTTTAACAATGCTGTATTTCTCCTCCTGGTGCCTCTGCTCCATTTCCCGGAACCTCTCAGCATTATCAAATGTCTCCTTAACCGCGCCAATGCTCTTGCTTAGAGAGTCCAGCTCCTGCTCCAGACTATGCAATTTCTGCTATTTCCACCGTCTTTTTAGGCAGGGCCAGACTTTATGCCCTTGCACATTCCTACCTCTTGTTCTTAATGAGGGACTTGAGAGTAGCAATCTCTTTTTCACTTTAAACCCCTGGTGTCCTTTTGCCAGGTTTTCATGGAATCCAGGGTCACCCAGCTGCATATCTGGGTTGAATCCAGCATTAGGCTCCAAAGACTCCACTTGGGGACCTCAAAAACCCCCTCCTTTTTCAGGAGCACCATAAGGGCCTAGATAGGTTTGCCACCTTTTCTGGACAGTGGTGAGGTCTGGGACTTTCCTGGATCAACATCCTTGGATTTACCTAGGGTTGCCACCTGTCCAGAACTCACCCAGACAGATCAGTTTTTAAAAGCCCCTTACATCACTTGTCTGCCCCGACATCATCTGCCCCCCAAAGTCATCCACCCGCCCTCTGCCCCTTTCCCCCGATCGGAAAAGTTGGCAACCCTAGATGCACCACTTGCACCTGGGCTGAAATTGTTTATGATTGAGATAATGCTGCCATAGTTTTATGGGATCTCTCTGTACAGACTATGAGCAAACTTAGGGACTGTTGTTCCTGCTGAATTGTGCTTAGTACGGAGGAATACCTATAAAAAAGAATCAATTTGAATATGACAGAGCAGGTACATGCACCACCCCCAGGGAACCGCAATCTCACAACGGATTGTTATTTTTATTTTACATACAGTAAACACTTTTGTATTGACACCGCGCCTTGTATTGTTCCTCGTACTAACATTTTTATCATTGAAAGGAGAATGAATATTGAACACTGCTCCCTGTCTATCAGATATTGCCCATTTTCTGTATTCTCGGGGCTCACTGCAGTTGGCGCGGCTCATTCCATATCTCCAGCGAGGGGGAGGGAGGAAAAAAAACAGATTGCTGTGCTTATGCTAATTTTATGCTCTCTGAGTTGTGTGTGTTATTCAAAGCCGTTATTGCAAGTAATCTTATTTTTTTAATGGCCCCGGGGTATATCAGGCCTCACAATGGGTCTGCAGACCGAATAAGAGCCGTGGCGGTGGGTTGCTAAATGGCAGCTCTCCCTCTAGAATCTGATATCGGTTTACTTCGCAAACAGTAATAAAATGAAACAAATCAGATTTCCAAGTAAATAAACCAGACTTCAGTGGCAGTGACAATGGTCAGAACAACAAGATTTTAATAAGTGATACACGGGGAAATGTGGAAAAAAATAAATAAATAAACAGAGCTTTTTCGTCCCCCGCAGGAAGGAGTCGTGTAGCTAACGCAACACAACGGTGGTCGATTGAGCGCAATGTAAAATAAACAATGTTTTACATTTTATCACAAGTTTGTGCCATAAGGATTGCTCGGCCCGGTGACTGGGCTTGTAAAATATGCAAGAGATCACTCTCCCTGTCATGTTATGGCTGACATGTTATTTAACCTGCACCCTGCCTACAAGGGAACTGGCCCCCTCTTAAGTTTAGGGAATTTGGAGGTCATTATAAATAAATATATATATATTCTAATTCCGATTAGAGGATGGGGGTCTGGGGAGATGGGTGTGAGGTGGTGAGCAGGCAGGTCAAATGGACATCAGGTGGACATACTGGTGTCCTTGACTTCTTGGCCCAATTCTGAACATAGAAATCTGCCTTAGTGCTCACCATTGGTCTAACTGCAAGAGAAGACCCCACAGCTAGAAGGGCTTTCAGACAGAGGGACTTGGTACCTGTGAAACCACACACCATTCCTAAGCAGTTGGGTTTCACTTTCTTGTAACAGAAGGAGAGAATACTCTTCTTCACACTACTTTTGATTTTTCCATCACCTTCTGTCCATACAGGGGCAATAAAAGATTTCAAAGACAGGTTGGCAGGTTATTGCCCTGTGAGAGGGCCTGTTCAACCAATACCTGATATCAGATATCTAATGGACAGTTTTGAATATACTGTCAGACGAGGATCACATTGGCTCATTAATGGATTCCTCTCGCATTAGGTTTCCTTGGGCCCTCATTATGATCTGATAATCCATCAGATAACCCTGATTTGGCAGCATGATGGTGGACAAACCAGGTTCTCCATCTTAAGGATTCAAAGTCTGTCTTTGTGGTAAAGGCTGAAGCCTTAATATGTGTCTTCATCTCCCACCCCATACCTTGGCATCTTTCCATTCCTCCCTACTAAAACTCTTTTTCTATTCTCTCTCTTTTTGGCACAGTTTTGGCTAAAGTCTTTTGCTTCTACTTTTGTAATGTCTGACATTGGTCTTCAGCCCAGGGGCCTCTTACAAATATATAGTATACTTTACAATTGTGCGGTTTCTTTTTGGAAACCAAATAATACAAAATTAAATAGGCTCATGCCACTCGAGAATAGTCTAATATGGGGGGAATCCATATTTATTGTGGGTGAAGTTGAGAATTTGAAATTGTTAGTCATTAAACTGGATCTATGGTCCCACCTCCCTGCACCAAAACCATTGATATATACATGTTCTCCTACCATGCAAAGGGTGTCCTAAATGAATGGTAGACTAAATTAGCCTTGAGTTTAATATTTACCTTCTAGTCATATAGTACCTAGAGCTATTGGTGGATGTTGGGAGCATTGAACAAAAGAATGTGAACGTAATTCAGAGAAATGGCATGAGTAGGGATGTAGTAAAAATGACACACCTGCTATAAATATGCTCCCAGTGAGCAGAAAAAGTGGGCACTTAACTTTATGGCAGTTTAATCCTGGGTATTTTAATGATATGAGAGATTCATGTAGCCCAACAGGAATAATATGTCAACCAAGTGAGTTTGAATCCAATGTGATATTAGTTGTATCAACTATAAAATATGAATGAATGTTTCTGTTTGCCCTCTTTGTTCTCCCTCAGTGAGACAGGATGATGTGAGTCTAGAACCTGGGGTAGTGTGGGTCTAGAAATGGTTTGTAGTTTGGGAAGGAGACCCTTTGAGTGAGATTATAGCCAGAGCAGACTGGAGCTTAATTTGATACCAAGGCCTAGTGAGTGAGGAGCCTATAGCTCCATCAAGGAGTTTCTTGGTCTTTTTGAACAGCAATTGTGCCACATTTTGTTCGGAACATGAACGTTGCATCAATGGGCATTGCCTGTTCTGGGAAACCCAGCAATATTGACAGGTCTAGGCTGGTGGTACCAGTGTTTGCTAGTGTCCATGGATACCACTGTACATAATCCATCACTGAGCACCAAATGGTAGCACTTATGGGGGAACATAAGCATTCGAGATACCAGTCCCATCAGTCCTATTTTGTACGACTTTATTTAAGCAAAAATGTCTTCTTCTGTAGAATTTTAATGAATATTTATTGCATAACTGCGGTCAGGTAGCGGCAGATGGAAAGGATGAAGCTCAATTTCTGCTCCAGCACCCAGATGATTACAGTTACGCTCCTCTGCCTCTTGCAAGCAGAGCCACAGAAAAATAAGCATATCTAATTTGTGACTGAGAGCAAACATGGTTTCTTTATCTAGAGAAATCCTGTGTTTATTGCCTTGTGGAAGCATCTACTTTATTTCCCTCAGAAGGGCCGTGTTTATTGGCAGCCTGTTAGGAATAGCCCAAGCATGATATAAAGGATAAAGTATCCCCTACTGTGCGTAATAAGGGTATAACAAGACTCCAAGGTGACTAGTAATATCCTTTTCACTCACAGCAGGAGACACATTATTTATTGTAATACATGGAAAATAATTAAGAGGAAAATAATAGCATTTTGGAGTCATTTTTAGCTTCAGAGGTTCATATATCCACACTCAGATATTAAAGCATGGCTTATTTGTCTTCTATTTATTTTTTCTTAGGCGGTACAGTGTGAGGGCAGGGCCTACTGAGTGCTGCAAATATTCATTGTCTGTTTAAAGACATCTGACACAGAAATGAGAAAACCTGACAATAATCTAGAAATAACAACTGCAACTGTTTATGATTATTAGTCGTATTAGTATCATTGGTCTTGACATTGGAGAATATTCATACTTCTATACAGAGGCAACCCACCCGGATCAAGGACCCATCTCTCAACACTTCTGTTTTTGGCACATTCATCAGGATACGTGGCATGATTCACTGCAAAATGGAATTACTGTATGTTTCAAGTTAATGCATGTAAGTTAATTAGGTCATGACACTTGGAATACTCATCAACTACAAACAGCCAATGAATGTAGATACTGAATGCAATGATGCCGGTAGAGATGTTATACAGGGCAAAAGGTAGACCAAAGGGCAAAAACAAAGACCAAACCAAGCATTGTCATTAATTCTCTGTAGAGAAAGAGATTGAAAGATACTACCATGGATGTCTTCTACTTCTACAAAACATATTTATTGAAGTTAATTCCAACAATAACTTTGTAAGCATAACCTTTAATGGTGATCCAAGAACCAGCGACCTGATATAATATGGTCTGTGCTACTTTTCACTTCTTCTCTCGTGCTACACAGTATCCGCATGCAAACATTCCCAAAGTACATTCATATTATCTGGATCTTTTGTTTTACTCCAGGCTATATCTGGCAATAATCACTGCTGGATGCTTGATCTTTTGATCTTAATTTTGATTGAAGAAAAACTTCAACTTCTGTTTCTTTTCCTACTTATACTACTCGCTTCAGTTCTTGAGTTGTTCAAATACCTGCTGCCAGTCTAAGGTCTTAGGTATGTCTTGTGCGACATTCAAGAACGTAAACTTGCAGATATAAGGGGCTTATGTAGAACCATATAGACAGGGTCTGATGCACACATTGCCAGAGATTTCTAAACCTGTCAAAATTACATCTGGTCAATCTCTGGCAAATAGAAACATAGGCTGAAACTATACATGGGCGAATAAGCTGCCAAGGCAGCTCCTAGGAGCAGATTTATTAAGGTTCGAGTGTTTTCAACAAGAATTCTTTTTTTTTTTTTGCTGTCATTTTGGTTCAAAAACTCACATTTTCAAGTTAAAAAAAACTAAAATTTTCAAGATTTATTATACCCTGACACTGGAAATAGCTCTAATCCCAAAATACACCATCAAATACCTGCCGAGATTATGTAGGAGGTCATTGGTTAATGGTGGTTAATACGAGTTTTCAGGTTACTGAACTCAAACTCGCAGAATCTTGTTTTTTTTCCATTCAAGTTTTTTCTTAAATGAAATACCATTTGAGTTCATTCGAGGTATAAAAAATCTCGAAGACTTGACCTTTGATAAATAACCCCATTAATGGCAGCACGGGTATCCAAATCTGTAAAATTTGGATTCCAAACATCAAAATATTGCATGCAGGTTATTACTACAGGTATGGGTTTTGTTAACCAGAACCCATTATCCAGAAAGCTCTGAATTAAGGAAGGTCTTCTCCCATAGACTCAATTTGATCAAATAATTCCAATTTGACTTCCCTTTTCTTTGTAATAATAAAACAGTAGCTTGTACTTGATCCCAACTAAGATATAATTAATCCTTATTGGAAGCAAAACCAGCCTATTGGGTTTATTTAATGTTTACATGATTTTCTAGTAGACTTAAGGTATGAAGATCCAAATTACAGAAAAATGCCTGATTCCAGGTCCCAAGAATTCTGCATTGCCATACTTGTACCTTGTTTTACTATGCTAGGGTTTTACATTATATACAACTGATTTGGAGTAGCACCTGGATCATTGCTGAAAGAGGGTCTGCAATGCCTGTGTTCTCCCAGTTAGCCAGTTCGGATTGTAGAGTAAAAGTAAAACGTAACTTTTAATAAATTGTGGATAAAATCTAGGAACGTGAAGCACACACACACATTGTGACAACGCTACAAACGTCATATACTCTTCCTATTACATGGAAGCAGTATGGGACCATGTCCCTAAAAAACACAAAAAAAAAACAATTAAAAACCTGTGGCAAAAGGTAGGCTGCATGCGCAGTTGGAGGTATTTGCTGGTACGGAGCTACTGAGCATGCGCCCAAAAGTCATGAAGTTTCCGATTTTTTTTTCAGAAACTTCGAGACTTTCGGGGCGTGCGCAGTAGATCCGAACTGGCAAATGCCTCCAACTGCACATGCACCACAAAATGCCGATGACTACAGGAAGAAAAGTGCTCTGGAGAAGATGGCTGCCGTGAACCGCTGGAGAGGACCTAGAAGGAGCGGTAAGTAACAAGTTAGAGGTATCTGCCTGGGGGAAGGTAGGCAGGGGGGAGGAGGGAGGGGAGCCTACGCAGGGGAGGGGGAGGGATTTTGCACCTAGGGGGTTGAATTCTCCTTTAAGGAAACCAATAGGCTGGTCTAAAATGCTGCCTAGTTGCCGGGTTCACTGAAGGCTGATGATAAGGAGCAGTGGAAGTCTAAGTTCCATCAAAGCTCTATCAGAATTCATTATTTCCATCAAAGCTTTATTAAGAGCCAAAGTTGGGGTATTTGGCAAACTTTTTCAAACTTTGACCATTTTTGTAACTTTATCCTTAAAAAATAGACCCCTAAGTTAATACATTTAACTTCTTAATTAAATTGAGAATCTGTAAGGAAGACAGGAACATTAATCAACAGTACTAAACTGATAAGATGTTATCAGATCCAAGCATGTGCTAGCATCCCATGTGTGTCTATGTTACAGATATATAATTTATTATCCCTTTAATGAATAACATGAGAAAATTCTCCACGGGGGGTTGGTAAGTCTTTGATGAACAGATTCTGAAATAGAGTTTAATTGCATATTTCATTTACATATGGATATTCTTGAATTAAATGTGACCAACTCACTAGTATTCAAAGTTTAGTTATAAAAATTATTTAAAATTTATATGTAAACTTTATTGTCCAAAAAGCTGTTGCTCAAACTTTAATTCTAAAAAAGCAAATATAATAAAAATACATTGAAAACATTTAAACAATATAAAAATATAAATAAATATATAAATAGAAACAAAATATATATAAATATATTAAAATCATAATGTGAAATTATTATTATTTATCTTGCTCTTTAAATCTCCTTTGATCTGTAGTCAAAGTCCATTTTCTACAATATTTAAATCTCCCGTTTCATTTACATAGCCTTCCATTAAAGTAGCTCCTCGTTATCATTTTCTTATTTGTGAATGTGGAGTTGAATTGGAAAAAAAAAAAAAGATTTATCTATATGCGAGATATTATTCAAATATGACAGCTCACTCCTGTTACGCATGAGACAGCCTTGAAGGGTTTATCTCTCCCGAGGTAACAGGGGAACGCAGGCGAAGATTGGCTTTTTTTTTTTATCTTGCCATAATTAGTATTTCATCTAATTTGGTGGTGTTGAGAAGTCTCTGGAAAGTTCCCCGCTGGAGATCTGTGCCCACCTTGAGGATTGTATAGGTACATAGCTAAAAAAGCAGCTCACCTAAAGCAATTCAGCATTTCAGGGTCACTAACTTCACATTCTTGGAGATAATTATCTGCAATTAAGGACGTGTCATTGGACACTGAAATTTGCATTTGTAAAATTGACATTGTTCTGCGGTATTTGTTGTTTTTTTTGAGATGGAGGATAGTTTATTTAGAAATATGTAACTGGATCTCTGACAAAAAAAGTCAAAGAAGTCCCTGGTAGATGTTGACAGAGGTGTATGAGGATAGGTCATTTAATTCTAAAGAATTAGTAGAAAAAAAAACAAAAACAGGTTACAAAAATAATAGAACAGAATGAACACAGAGAAAAAGGTATATGGTATTGCCCTTGTTTTGTTGTTCTCTGCTGGGTTTGAACCTGTGACCTGGTACTTTGCAGACATCTGAGCTCACCTCAAGGTAAGATACAAACATTGGCTGATCTACCAATCCACTCTATGTCCAAGGTTTTTTCAATTGCTCACAGCTTGCCTATATATACATTGACCTTGCCAGTTCATTGGTCTCCCTTTCTGATGGTCGGTCTACCGGTCTTATAGTTGATATGATCTCTGTTAAGGACTGTGGCCTTAATTTTATAACCACAAAACCACAATTATTGGCTGTTTAAGGAAAATGACATCCAAGCACTCTATCAGCCCATTTGACAAGGTCTAGCTTCTAAGGACTAGCCAATCACTGAACTTCATAGCTCTACTTATTGGTGAACATCTCCGGAGATTTCCAATATTAGTAAACATGCGATTTTGGGCCTCCGTCTGGACATTCTTGTTCAATGTAAGGATTAGTACACATTAAAGGAACTCTGCGGGTCATATAGATTCTATGGCATTTACATGTATTGTAATTGGAGTTACTTAGCATCCCCTGTGAAACTCTTACTCTCTAGTAGTGATGGGCGAATTTATTCGCCAGGCGCGAATTCGCGACGAATTTGCTGCCAGCGAATAAATTTGCAAAACCGACGTGAAAATTCGCCAGCAAAAATTCACCCGCGTCAAAAAAAATGGACGGTGGCGCAGCTTTGAACAATTTCGCAGGAAATTCGCAAATTTTTCAGCAAAGCAAAACGCCCCAAATTCGCCCATCACTACTCTCTAGGCATATATGTACATATCTGCAGTTTTCTGTGTTAATCACACCACATCACTACTTTTCTAAGTTGAAAGTTAAAAGCTGCAATAGAAAATTAGAGTATTTCAAAGTGAGGTTATCAGTTAAACTAGCATGAATAATTGAGAATTTGTCCTAAACATTAGGCAAATGACATTAAGCCAGGGGTTTTCTGAATTCAAGTTCTCCTTATAAGATATATGAAGCATAATATAATGTTTATATAATGATAATTACAAGTATATTGAAGACAGCAAAGAAACATTCACTCAAAATCCTAACTGGGCCCCCTTAGCTCATAACAAAGTTACAGAAATATAGAAACATTGGGGTAACAGTCACCCTGCTATAGTTCCAGGGGTACCTAGGGCACAAATAATCACTCACCCCAAATCTCCCCCTAACTGACCTTCAGACTGGGCCCTCTTAGCTCATAATAAGGTTACAGATATAGAGAAACATTGGGGTGCCACCCTGCTATAGTTCCAGGGGTACCCAGGGCACAAATAAGCACTCACCCCAAATCCCCCCTAACTGGCCTTCAGACTGGGCCCCCTTAGCTCATAACAAGGTTACAGATATATAGAAACATTGGGGTAACAGTCACCCTGCTATAGTTCCAGGGGTACCCAGGGTACAAATAATCACTCACCCCAAATCTCCCCCTAACTGACCTTCAGACTGGGCCCCCTTAGCTCATAACAAGGTTACAGATATATAGAAACATTGGGGTAACAGTCACCCTGCTATAGTTCCAGGGGTACCCAGGACACAAATAAGCTGTTACCCCAAAATCTCACCATTACTGGCCCTCAATACACATACTTCATGATTTGCTACCATTCAGTGCTTCTAAAATGGACATCCATTTTCCGTTGACTTTAAGTTGATAATGCTGAAAATTCCTCTCTCTGTGTCTGGAAATCAGGACAGTTTCCTTTAAGGAGATCCGAGAGCTCTGACAGATTTTCTCATTTGCATATGTTAGCCCTGATAACTGTCATGCTGGGACCACGGTACTCTCCCTAAGTGTCGTATTATCAAATTTACATCACAACGTGATTAGTTTTGTTAAGGAACCGCAGAATCCGTGTTCTGCATACTATATCACATTACTGCAAATTCCTCACATTGCTCATTTTCCCATCTCCTGGGCTGCAAATGATTGTTGAGTGTTTGTAAGGCGAGGGAAAAAGCTATATACAGTATTATCATTCAGTCGGCAGTTCCTGAGAAGTGATAATAGACGTGAGCATTGACTAGACCCAATATTAGTGAAGGTACTGGAAAGCCATTTTTGCCTTTCATAGCCTGGAGGTAGTGGTGATCCCCAGTTTGTCCTATCTGTCAGTCTATTTGATCTCCAAATGAATTGCTTTTGATAACAGCTATATAAATGCAGAGCTGTTCCACTGGGCCTTCTTAAATGAGACGCCTCTCTTTCATCTCCCAGTAATTTAAAAAAAAAACGATAGACTTCTTCGACGGTTTAATGCATTGATATATGATTCACAGTAGTAGCAGAAAGGCTGCATTTATTTTGTACAAAATTTCCCCTCAAAGTTTCCATGTGAAAGAATGAAAGATCTTTGCTTGTTAGTGAAATGTTTAAGAATTTACGAACCAAAATTATTATTATAGTAAAGTATTCTGAATGTACTTTATTCTGAGGAATATTATAACGTGAATATGATAGAGTTGAGGGGGACTGGAGTGCATTCAGAAAAGTTAGAGTGTATTAAAACATGTTTCAATTCAATTTGCTTTAAATTGAAAAGAAAAAAAATGCAAACAATACACAATTTTGTTCAAAATTCACATTTTTGAACAGGATAGAAATACGGTATGGTACTTTATACTAGAAAATATCATTAATAATAAATGTTTTTCAACAAAGCCTGACGCATTTCATGCATAGTGCCCTAAATCATAGGCTCAGTTTATTAATAAATTATTTTCAACAAAGCCTGATGCATTTCATGCATAGTGCCCTAAATCACAGGCTCCATTTATTGATAAAGTATTTTCAACAAAGCCTGTTGCATTTCATGCATAGTGCCCTAAATCATCGGCTCCATTTATTGATAAAGTATTTTCAACAAAGCCTGTTGCATTTCATGCATAGTGCCCTAAATCATCGGCTCCATTTATTGATAAAGTATTTTCCACAAAGCCTGATGCATTTCATGCATAGTGCCCTAAATCATAGGCTCCATGTATTGATAAAGTATTTTCAAGAAACCTGTTGCATTTCATGCATAGTGCCCTAAATCACAGGCTCCATTTATTAATAAAGTATTTTCAACAAAGCCTGATATGTTTCATTCATAGTGCGGGCCTACGTATATATATTTAATGGTTTAATAAATATATATTATTTGCTGTTCTGTGTGGATCCTTGTTAGGGGCAATTTCACTAAAGCGCGAAGTGGCTAACGCTAGCGCAAATTCGCCGGCGTGACGTCATTTCGTTACTTCGCTGATTTACTAACGGGCGCTGGCGTAAATTCGCTAGCGAAGTGGACCTACTCTTGCGCTACTTCGCACCCTTACGCCAGGTGAAGTTGCGCTATGGCAAATGGGATGTAACTAAGCTAATTCACTAACTTGCGCATTTTACTGAACGTTGCCTCTTGCGCCAGACTTGCCTTCGCCAACTCAGACCAGGCAAAGTGCAATAGAGTAGATAGGGATTGCTTCAAAAAAAGCTGGAATTTTTTCTAAGTCGCAAAAAACGCTGGCGTCTTTTCCTTTTTTAAGGGTGATAGGCTGAAAAAGATTGTTAATTTTTTTGGGGGTACCCTCTTTCCCCCCTACATTTCCTAACATATGGTGCCTAAACTATACAGTGGGCACATGTATAGGGCAAAATAACAACTCTATTTTATTTTATGAAGCTTTCCCAGGCTTGTGTAGTGTAATGTATTTGCTGCTACATATACCTCCATTGTACTTTAACTTGGCGCCGTATGCAAATTAGGCATCGCTAGTGTAACTTCGGTTTGCTTGACGAATTAACGCTAGCGCAACTTTGCTACCGTTCGCCTCCCTGAGCGCAACTTCGCATTTTAGTGAATTTGTGTAGCGCTGGCGAAACTACGCCTGGCGAAGTGCGGCGGAGTGTGGCGAAGCTACCGCCGGCTCAACTTCAGATCTTAGTGAATCTGCCCCTTAGTGTCTACCACGTTGGTGTATTTTCCCACCCATGACAGTATCTCCTTAGCTGCTGTTCCTCATGAAACATCAAACAGTTGAGAAACGTCAACAGTATGGCACAGTAATGGGTATCTTTTTTCATAATTTTCCTTGAATTTCCAGCAATTATAAAGGCCTGGGATGCATTAGAACACCATCCCTCACATGGCACGTTATTGTGCAATAAAACAATTGGGTTTCATTTGTCGACTTTATTAGATCCTGGTGTTATGCAGGGGATCTCCACCAGTGAAACCCTAGAGTATCTCTCATAGCAACTTAATAGTACGATATAAAGGAACCCTCTCAGCATATGTGCCAAAATTGCTGCCTGCTTGTTATCGATACATCCAATCTCCAGGATGAACCATCTCTGCAAATTGTGGTTTATCCTAACACTAATCTGTATATTTTCCTAAGTTTGTATTTACTGAGTTATGAGTGAGCAGGTTCAACTTTATTCTCGCCTTACTTGACTCTCGGGGGACAGATCTCTATCACCATGTACAATATGCTTCTGGCTTTTGAAAAAGGATCTACAGCTTGATAGGAATTTGAAACGTTGCTCCAGAAATTGCAATAAGTGAATTATGTATGAAATGTTTTGTGTGATTGAAATATTTTATCCAAGACGTTTTATAATAAATTTATGAAACTATAAACTTTATAGATTTTTTTTTTCTTTGTCCAAGTTTCCTGGCACAGCAAGTGTAGAGCTGGAGGCGTACTATGTACTTTGACCAAATTCCGGACTGTTGCCTACTCCATAGGGAACAGGGAATCTGCCGTAAGCAGTGTCATATATCAGAGACTTTAAAGTGTCATCCTACGTGTAGTTAATGTTGAATAATCCTTACAAACCTCTATATAAAATATTAAAGAAATTCAATAAAAAAAGAGCAGTAAAAAATCTTAGATTCACTGGTGGACTTTAAAAAAAAAGAATACAACCTCCTATTTTTATCATTATTTCATTACAATGACTGTTACCCACTGTGGTACTCCATACAAGTAGATTACATCCCCCCATGGAAACTGTAGTCCATAGGGGTAACATAGTGGTCTTAAGAGGCTTTGATAATAAACTAGGAACAATTATGGAAGCTAGACTGGGACACAGGGGTATAGACAAGTAGAAAGAGACTGTTACAAATACAGGAAGAGATATACAAAGAGGCAGCAAGGGGTTATATGGTGGGATGCACCTATGTCATCAACCATTGGCACCTTCACCAGCCACCATTCACACCTCACTACCCCACTGCCAACCTTGCACCTCTGTTCTAGGTAGAACTTAGGAATGGGCAAACAGTAAATTTTGAATTTTCCACTCTGTTCCCAGTGCAGATACAGTCTACTGCCCCTAGAAACATGCCACCATAGGCCTGGGCCTTTGTGACCTTCCCAGAGATCTGGACCGGTAGACAGACAGGTACTGATCCAGGATATTATAAAGTCAAGGAAAGGCACTATACATAGACGGACAAAAAACAGATATATAGGTAAGAATCTTAAGCGAGTGATGAATTGGCATTTAGGAAGAGAAGACATACAGGGACTGACACAAGTAAAAACAATACAGGAGGTGCTAATAAGGGTGAGAAAAACCCTAAATTGAAAGAGAAAAAAGAGCAAAGATGAAAGCAGAAAAGTAAAATTTAGGTGTTGGCAAAGTTTAGTACAAGACTAAGCAAGTATTGAGAAGCAAGAGGTATAGTGGAAGCTAAAACTCGGGCCTTAGGTACAACGAATCAATCAAAGGGAACCAGAAGTATTCATTTAAAACCTGTAACTGCAGCAATAAGTTGTATTTGAGGCTATTAGACTATTAGGTGTATCAGTTGGCATTGCCAATAGTAGTAGAAAGGCAAAATGGAAGCATTTCAACTGCTGTGGTTCTTAATTGGAGAACCTCATTGATTAAACCCCCAGATGCCATACAATTTAAAGTTCCAGGACTGATTTGAACTAAACTAAGTCTTAAAAGACTATGACCTCTGTTATTGCCTTTGATAGATCTAGCAAAATCCTTAGAAAATCTCTTTCAGCCATGAGGTAACCTATTCTTATTGTAAGAGGAAATTGCACACTCAGGCCCTTCAGAATAGGTTCCGCCTGGTGCTCAGACCGTAAGGGAGATGGCACTCCCAATTACATGTAGCAAGACGATAGGAACGGCACACAAGACGATTCAAACAGGGAACTAGCCCCTTGTGCATTTATTGCGTCACAACATTTCGTCAGGTGATGGTAACCTACTGTATTCTTATAACATAGTTTTGCTTTGCAGTTTCCTTGTTTCAGCTGGTATAGCTTTCCTGACAGTTGGTACCAACCCTTGCTCTGTATGCAGTAGCCATTGCTTTCAATCCACTTGAGTTGTAGTGCACTTCTTGCCCTTGTGCATAGCACCAGCCCAGTACCCTATCTCATCTAGATATCATAGGACTGTGTCCTAACCTAACCACCTACAAAATAATGGAAAAGCATGCTAAACTCCAAAGTATTTATTTGGTTCTTCTCTTCACAATGGTCCATTCTAGTCTGTAATATTGGAAGAACAGAATGCTCGCAAGAGAAAATAGACAGAACAGGAGTATTTAATTTATCAGATTGTATGAAGAGCGTCTGCCTTTGTAATTGTTAGAGCCAGACCTGGTCCTTCTAAAAGTGAAAAGGATGGACAATCTCTTCCTAGCTGAGCTTTCAGACAAAGGATAGGGATTATTTGTAAGGCAACCCTTGAATGTTACCAAGGTACCGTATGTCATTGTTCTTTTCAACCTGACAACTATGAAGAATTCACCTTCTACTGTTTAGGTCCTTCTCTTGTCTTTTTACACTGAACGATGCAGCCCTTCCTTATTCAGGTCTTCTCACATTTCCATATGCTCTACCTCTACTCTCAGTTAATGTGGGCCAGTGTAGTGATGAATGCAAATATGTCACATTAAATCCTTGACTACCTATATGTGTGTCAGGTTCAGTTAATATTAGCCCTTAGTCTCTTTGTTTAATGACTCCCAAGGAAGAACAAGAAGATGTGTGTCTGCTGAGTTTGCCTACCTGCCAAGTACCTCATGGTCTAGACTTCAAAGCCTGGCAGGCATACACAACTTATCTGTCAATTATCTACCATATATATATATTGTATGTGTGTTTTTATTACTTCTGGCAGACTAATGAGGCAATTGTACTCTAAAAACAGTACTTTCTCCAAAGTTTTTCTTGCTTCAACCTTTAAATATACGTCATATCATAATAAAATGATAGTACAGAGAATTAGAAGACCATATCTGGTTAGTTGAAATATCCAATTTGAGTTCAATTTCAATATCATTTCTACAAAACACTAATTTAAAAAGTTTCACTCCTTTTTTTCCAATGGAAATCTGCTGTTATTTTGGAGGATATTAATTAGATCCAAACACCCGTTTTCCAGAAAGCTCGGAATTACAGGAAGTCCTACAGACTCCATTTTATCCAAATAATTACATTTTCAAAAAAAATATTTCCCTTTTCTCTTTAATAATAAAACAGTAGTTTGTACTAGATCCCAATTAAGCTATAATTAATCCTTATTGGAAACAAATAAAGCCTATTGGGTTTATTTAATGTTTAAATAATTTTTGTGTAGATTTAAGTAATGAAGACCCAAATTACAGAAAGACCCAATATCTAGAGTCCCATGCACCCTCCATACCTGCACCAACTAAAGAGTGCCAATGCAGTTACATGTAGTAAACAATCAGTGTTGCTTTGGTTTTCTAATTTGTAGGAGACTGATCAAATCTAATAGCTATTGGGTAACTGCATTGGTGCTGTTTAGCATGTATATTAGACAATCAGTCCCACTGTTCAGTCAGTATATTCTCTAATTATATAGAAATAGGGCAGATGTGGCTCTCTGTGGCATTTTTTAGCCCCAGGTTTCCTAGGGGTTCTACAGGCTTCTTTGTAAGACATCATCATTTTTAGTATAATGTTGCCTTGAATATGTCATACATTAACAAACTGACCCCCTACTTGGATGAAAAGTAAAAAGAATAGCACTGATATTGCATGGTTATAGAGAATACTGTACAGAATTGTTTAGGCTCATCAAGTCTGTCTCCCATGGAGCTTACAGTAGGGCAGGCTTTTTGAAACCACAATTAACTCTATTTCTCTAAAATGAGCAATGCCATGAAATTACGATTGGACAAAAAAATGCAGAAAAAAGAACAAATATCACTAAAACCTCTAAAAGTCTGAATGGCTAAAAGTCCTATAGGATCAGCTCCCATTGATTTCTACTTTTACTTGGATAAGTGTTGTATTAAAGTTTTTCTTGGTTTTTACACTTAATAAATATATTTTTTTCACTTTTGAGAGATTTTTAGAGTAAAATCACGATTTCAGAAAAAGAGGAAATTTAATGTTAGTGAATAGGCCTCTAAGTGTTTCGCTTGTGTCCATAATATTCCAGTTTTCCAATGAGGAAACTACCAGAAAGTAAGTATATTGTCCAAGACCACAAAGCAGTTATGAGTAGTGAATTCATTGCTCTTGGAACCATAGTCCTGTAACCAGTGAGACCCCAAGGCTCTCTATAATAATCAGTTTCACATTAATGTCTCTTGATTGTAGACTATGCACTCACTTTACCCTCTAGTTATTGCTTATGGCCCATTTCTACATTTTGTGAATCAAGACTAAACAAATCAGTCTTGTCTATTTGTCCGTTTTTTGTCTTGTAGTTTATCGTAGTCTTGATGTAACCAATTAATGTTCAGAGACTTGGGGGTTAAAGATGTGCTTGGCTGGCAATGAAAGTGCTTCAGTATATGGATTCTGGGACAGGGCCACTTGGACTTATGGGGGGAAATCATGACCAAGGAAAAAACTAGACTGAGGAGAACAGGCCAAAATCCAACATGCTGTATCTGAAGGTTTAAACAATCTCACAGTCAGAATCCAAGCAATGGTCAGAGCTGGCAGCAAAAAGAATAGTCAAGGTCAGGAAGCAGTTATCAAACAGGAAAGTTATATAGATGACACTTTGGCATTAGTTGGCCCATTTATGAAATATGTTTCTCTGAATCTTACTTTTTAGTGCAAAAAAAAAAGTTTTCATATAGCTACTTAAGCCACAATTTTTTGGTTATCTATGAATACAAAAGTATGGCAAGTAAAAGCTGTCAAGGTCATGTAGAAGTCAATGGAAGTTCCCTTTCTTTTCTTGCAAAAAATTTTTCTTGCAAAGCTTTTCATTTGTGGTTTTAGAGGTTTTCGGAGATCAAACCATTTACTGTCGTACAAATTTTTTGTTCGTTCACAAAAAAATTGTGGTTTTTGCATTTTTTTCAGCAGCTATTTACGTTATTACTTTTGTATTTGGATCTTTTAATAATTTTCATGGCATGCATGGTTTTAGAGAAATACCCCCATATGAAATAAAAGGTACTAAGTTTGCCCAGTAGCAGTAAAACTTAGCAACCAATAAGGTGTTTGCTTTGAAACTTAGCGCCTTTTATTACATAACCCGTATAGAGTTTAATCGTGGTTTCAAAAAACCTCTTAAAACTAAAAAATATGACTTTTAATAAAGATGCCTTCACAAGTCCAAAGTCTTAAGTTGGGCATAAATAGGTAAATTTAAACTACTAACTAGGATGCTTCAAATACTTTAGAATCTGTAGCTTATAGGACCATGCATGGGGGCCAAAATGGAAGACTGGCTGACAGATATTCATGTGATGAAGACCACATAATTCCATAAGACATAGGTCTTTTCATTGGCCCATAGTCACATTACTTGGATCCGCCCAAATTGACCCTCCATGTGTAAAAGATCCATTGGTTTGGCAAGGTCGGCCAACAACTTGATGTTTTTATGCATGACCACCAAGCAGAATATTGGGACTATAAATGCCGGTCAACAATGGGCCACAGTTAACAGGATATTCCCCCAGTTCCTTTACTAATGACCCCAAACTATTGTAAATGAAAGCAACAATCAACAGACCTGCTCTGCCATGATAATGTTGTGCTGCCTATAAAGTTTCGACCAAACAAATTTAATTTCTGGCACTTTTGCCCCTTTTTTCACATCTTTTGTCTGTTCCATTTCTAGAACAAATATGAAATAAAACATATCTGAGTTAAAACCATCCCTTCCCCCAGCCACTGAGTGACAAGAGACCAGTGTCAAGTAAGAAAATGAAATGTAAATTTTATTAAAGACCCTCTCATCTCTCTGTATCAATCCAGATTGCAGGCTAACATAGCAAATCAAATCCTGTGTTCAGTGGGCCTCGGGCAAACTGAGAATCGTTTCCTCTTAATACTATTCCCTCCCAGTAAAATATTTTCCTGTTTAGTGAATGGAAATTGAAAATGCAAACGGTGTTCTAATCCTGAGAAAAGTGCGCCGAATAAAACAGCATTTTAGGAAATCGCTTCCCCTCAATGTCTGAAAAGAGATAATGAGTTATTTTCCTGTATTCCCATTTAGATGGTTTATGTATGTATATATATATATATATATATATATATATATATATATATATATATATATATATATATATATATATATATAATACTCAAATTGCATGGAAGCTTTACAGCTATAACATTCTATAGTGGGTCCTTTTAAAGAAAACAAAAAATTATCTTTAAAGAGGCTCCGTTATTTGCAGTGGGTATGGAAATCATTGTAAAATATTTAAATGCACTTTTAAAAATAATAAGAATACATTTGATTTCTTTATTTTATGCCCAAGATCCAGTCTATTGTATTGTTGCTGAGCAATGTTCAAGATCCAAGTTTCTCGCATTGTTGCCGAGCATTCCTCAGGATCCATGTTTCTTGCATTGTTGCTGAGCAGTGTTCAGGATTTAGAGCTACATCATTGTTGCCGAGCAATGCTCATGATCCAAGTTTCTTGCATTGTTGCCCAGCAATGCTCAGGATCCATGTTTCTCACATTGTTGCGCAGCAATGCTTATGATCCAAGTTTTTGGTATCATTGCTGAGCAATGCTCAGGATCCATGTTTCTCACATTGTTGCCCAGCAATGCTCAGGATCCCTGTTTCTCGCATTATTGCCCAGAAATGCTCATGATTCAAGTTTTTGGTATCGTTGCTGAGCAATGCTCAGGATCCATGTTTCTTGCATTGTTGCCCAGCAATGCTCAGGATCCCTGTTTCTCGCATTGTTGCCCAGCAATGCTCATGATTCAAGATTTTGGTATCGTTGCTGAGCAATGCTCAGGATCCATGTTTCTCGCATTGTTGCCCAGCAATGCTCAGGATCCATGTTTCTTGCATTGTTGCCCAGCAATGCTCAGGATCCCTGTTTCTCACATTGTTGCCCAGCAATGCTCATGATTCAAGTTTTTGGTATCGTTGCTGAGCAATGCTCAGGATCCATGTTTCTCGCATTGTTGCCGAGCAATGCTCAGGATCCATGTTTCTCGCATTGTTGCCCAGCAATGCTCAGGATCCATGTTTCTCGCATTGTTGCCCGGCAATGCTCAGGATCCATGTTTCTTGCATTGTTGCCCAGCAATGCTCAGGATCCATGTTTCTCGCATTGTTGCCCAGCAATGCTCAGGATCCATGTTTCTTGCATTGTTGCCCAGCAATGCTCAGGATCCATGTTTCTCGCATTGTTGCCCAGCAATGCTCATGATTCAAGTTTTTGGTATCGTTGCTGAGCAATGCTCAAGATCCATGTTTCTCGCATTGTTGCCATGCAATGTTCAGGACCCATTTTTTTTTTTTGCATTCTTTTGACAGCAATGGCAAGTCTGCATTGTTGCCTATTAAAGAGTTAAACAGTTCTTTACTCAAGCTATAAAGGAGTAAAAAAACATCTTTCAGTGTATTCAGTAAACAAACCTACAATCTTGAATGTTAAATGAAAAGATTAATTAAACTTTCTAACAGACATTTGTTAAGATGATTCCTTTTTATTTATTTTTTTATAGAACGTAAGAGAAGGCTCGTTGCATAATGTTCACATCTCATTTGTATGCAATTTCATGATATTGCCTTTGCATACAATCTGCATAAATTTTATCATACAATGTGCCTTCATACTTTTTACAATGCAAAGCAGCCATTCAATGAAAATCACAGACCGGCTAAAAAGAAGAAAAAAAAATACCACAATGCAATGTGAAAAAGGACAGTAAACAAAAGAGAAAAATTATATTTTGAATACAATGTTTAATGTGGCTGTAAACTAGAATAGAGAAAAAAAGAAAGAAAAGCTTTATTTGTATCCTACTGTAAAGGCTGCCATTAAAGAAGAAAAACTCCAGCATTGCCACTAGGCTCCCAAGATCAGGAAAAAGGAATAAGTAAAATGGAGATAAACAATTTGCACTGTCATAGACAGAGGGTGAATTTGTTTGGAGCTGCTAAATAAAGACATTTTCTAGCATATTTCCTCTAGTATCCCTGGGCAAATTCTACATATTTCACCACAGCACAATAAAGCCAGGGACACTCCAAGCCTTCATTAAAATCCATCTATGAGTAGAGCTCAAGTCTTTGGTTGAGCATTTGGGATATCTGGCTGTTGGATATTTTTAGGATGTAGTCCAAAATGTACTTATTCAATCTGCTGGCTCAAACAATCTGGGTCAGTCAATAATCCCACATGGACGTTCATTGGTCAAACCTGTCTCACCAGTCTGGTCAATGAATTGTTTGCCTCACTGTGTAATCTGCAAATTCACTTGGCAGCAGAGGAACATAAACACACAAACAAATGACCAATACATTTTTGGAACTTAGTGAAGAAGTATTTGATTTAGATGACAGTTTTTATAAAAAAGTTTTGGGCCAATATACTGTTTGCCTCACCGTGTAATCTGCAAATTCACTTGGTAGAGGAGGAACATAAACACACACACAAATGATCAATACATTTAGACAGAATTTTTTGGATCTTAGTGAATACATTTTCAATTTAGTTTTTATGAAAAAGTTTTGGGGCCGATGAACTGTTTGCCTTACTGTGCAAAATTAACTTGGCAGCAGAGAAACATAAACACACACACACACAAATGATTAATACATTTAGGCAGAAATTTTTGGAACTCAACGAAGAAATGTTTGATTTAGATGACAGTTTTTATGAAAAAGTGTGAGGGCCAATGAACTGTTTGCCTCACTGTGTAATCTGCAAATTCACTTGGCAGCAGAAGAATAAACACACACACAAATGATCAATAAATGTAGTCAAAAATCTTAGCAACTAAGTTAAGAAATATTTGGTTTAGATGACAGTTTTTATGAAAAAGGGTTGGGCCAATGAACTGTTTGCCTCACTGTGTAATCTGCAAATTCACTTGGCAGCAGAGGAATAAACACACACACAAATGATCAATAAATGTAGTCAAAAATCTTAGCAACTAAGTGAAGAAATATTTGGTTTAGATGACAGTTTTTATGAAAAAGGGTTGGGCCAATGAACTGTTTGCCTCACTGTGTAATCTGCAAATTCACTTGGCAACAGAGAAACATAAACACACACAAATGATCAATAAATTTAGGCAGAAACTTTTGGAACTCAATGAAGAAATATTTGATTTAGATGACAGTTTTTATCGAAATGTTTTGTGCCAATGAACTGTTTGCCTCACCGTGTAATCTGCAAATTCACTTGGCAACAGAGAAACATAAACACACACAAATGATCAATAAATTTAGGCAGAAATTTTTGGAACTCAATGAAGAAATATTTGATTTAGATGACAGTTTTTATCAAAATGTTTTGTGCCAATGAACTGTTTGCCTCACTGTGTAATCTGCAAATTCACTTGGCAACAGAGAAACATAAACACACACAAATGATCAATACATTTAGGCAGAAACTTTTGCAACTCAATGAAGAAATATTTGATTTAGATGACAGTTTTTATCAAAATGTTTTGTGCCAATGAACTGTTTGCCTCACCGCATAATCTGTAAATTCACTTGGCAGTGGAGGAACATAAACACACACACACAAATGGAAATGATCAACTTTAGGCAGAAATGTTTGGAACACAGTGAAAAAATATTTGGTTTAGATGACACTTTTTTATAAAAAAGTGTTAGCACCCAAAACTATAAAGTTATTAAAACCTTTTGAAAGGCATAATGAAAATGTCTGCCAGACTATCCCACCATTACTGGTAATAAAGTATAGACCAATTTATAACAGGTCTATAACTAGGTCTAAATGATACCCACCATTGGGCATTCATAAAGAAACCTTGCGGACTGAATTTTTTGCAAACAAACAATCAGAGTTGTGATGCCACTTCTTGATGCCAATACAGCCTCAATGTGCCTGGGCAACGAGAGTTGGGTTCCACCATACTGAGGAATGTGCCTGTGCTGCTAAGAAAGCCTCCATTGGCCCTCCACATTTTTGATGCCCTTGGATAGACTGGCCAGTGTCATTGTGCAGATGATAGGCATAAGCAATGAGCTAATACTGGTACAATTTTGCACTTTTTAAAAAATATTGCCAAGATACATCTGCATCATTATGGGAATAAGTTGGAGGGTATCCGCTCGTCAACTGGGGCAACAGAAAATACATCTTGCATGAGCGAGCCACGGAAAAAAAATAGTCCCAGCAGGAAATAATGCTGAATGCTTTAATATGGTGAAGTAATGAGTAATGGAGAGTACATAGTTCATTCTATGAAAACTACATAAAAAAAGATCATGGAAACGACACAGGTCAACACAGCATTTAAAAATTGGTTAGCCAGGCAGGGTGAATAAGCCCTTGTACATATTAATGGAACAAAGTCACTATGAGAACTCTACCTTCATCGTCACGGTACAAGGAATTCAGAGGACAGAAACGACCACATGGGACATGCAAATATTCAAATATTCTTCTCAGGAAAACGCCTTAGGAGTTGTTCATTAAGCAAAAGCAGTTTTATCTTTTAGGGGTTAGTGTCTGCTGCTGGTGTCTTCATTTACAGTCTTGTAAATCACCATCTATTTCAGCCTTACATTATTCTAGGTAATTCTCACTGAAGCGATTGAGGTCATAATCCTTAAGTGAGGGCACAAGGACATAGAAAGTCAGGGTGGGAAAGGAGGTATGTGGAAAACGGTGTGATCAAGGAGATATTCTATGAATGTTTCCAATGATACAGGCAAACCTGCTATGAATTGTGTCTTGTAATATTTTGTTTATAAAAGTGGTGGGCTTTTGTGTTGTTATTGTTGCTTCTAGGGTGTATGGAGCAAGTAAAGATGGAGCAAATTTTTCTTTACATGTATTTTCTGGGAGGATAACCTTGCAGAAATTACCTAAACCAATACCCACTACATACACACAAAAGCTCTGTATTAAATAAATTTTTGAGGGCCCTTTCTAACTGGATGGCTGAATGTTGTGGATGGTGGTTTGAGAACCATGGGAATATGTAACTGGTGTCAGTGTGGGTTGGATTGGGAAGAGTAGAGAAGCATTGTGGAGGAAGCCGGGGCCTTGCACCATAGGGTAAGGTAGGGTCTAACTGTGCTAACTAAATTTCTTAGCAATTCTTTCTCAGAAAAACCTGGACTTTAAATGTGTACATTAGCACTTAAGGTACTCTGGTGGAAGGGATCACATGGCTTCTGTTGAACAATAATCTAACAGGAATGGGCATGGTGTAGATGTCAATGTATTCCTTTGAGATGTTATAATGCAACCCAGCACCATTACTGTATTAACAGACTGAAGTAGTATTCACTTAGGGGTTCCAGCTACAGATACAAGGCCTTCCAAGGAGATCATCATGGTTCTTGAGTCTTTACACTAGTAGAACGACTTCAAGGGTACTGTGCATATCTAGATTTTACCCCATAAGCATCTACAGTACATGCATGATCTAACCTTACATTAGCGAGTCTTCATTTATGGGTCTCTTCTTCATTTCCATTTTTCATTTCTTCATTATCATTCATTATACCATGGTCTAATTTTAATCCAGGACTCACTCTTCAGTGAGACCTCCCCTACCCTAGGCTCCTAGTAGAATCCAAGGAAGCTAATATTTTTGGCATCAACTGGCTTCCCTACACCAGTAGTAACTATCCAAAGGGCAAGCTAATACCTGGATGGCAATGCACCTCTACCCACAAACACCTACACAGACCAGCTCTCCATCTAGGACCATTAAACTGCATCGGGATCTAAAGTAAAGGCTCCAACCCTACACATTTAAACAGGTATCAGAGCCAGTGTAAATGCAGGGCCTGGTCAGCTTGACATTTAGAATTGAGCAAGGAATTTAACCCTTCTGAGAGCTATGGGTTTCATTAATTTCCCTTGGATCACGTCTTAGGACAATGTCTTATGAAACCCATGTTATCATCTAGATGGCCATAGTTTAGTATTCGTTCTTCTAAACAATGTAATTTTAGTGATTCACTTGTGTTTTCATTTTCGTTTGCCTGACAGGCAGATACAAAATGTTTTGAGAAGGATTTGAAGATAAATCTGATATATGTTACTCAGTAAATGGTTTCCTATCAGCACTAACCTTGTGCCTCTGTCTCTCATGTAGGAATCTGTCAGTAGCAATTCCAATGAACTGAACCAAAATAGTTAGCATATTAGGAAACAGACATTTGTTATGGGCAAGTGTTCTCTCAAGCGTGAAACAGTTAGTCCAAACAATGACTTATGATGTAGCATGGAAAGAAACATGGCATGTTTTGCTTTACACATTGTGTATATTAAGTGTGTAGATTAGAATCATGTCTTCGTATTGAATAGTAAACTCAATGAGGATGCATCTATTGCATTAGCTCCATCAGAAAACCTAAAATGATCTAATACATCACTTACTGAGAAATGTTGGTGAACCCCACAATAAAAAGGATCAGGCACCCAAGTGCAACTGACCTTGTTTAAGCAAAAATGTATAATTCCTTGCTTCTGCAGTGATCTTTTTGGTCTCCAATCAACCTTCTATGGCTTACTTCAGGTACATCACATTGCATCACTAATCTGCCTTTGTTACAATGGTGTGTATTATACAGTGTGGAGTAAATATCACTTAGATGGGTTTAACAATTTGCTATGAGGAACAAGACAATTGCAGGTGACACATATATGCAAAGTACCAACACCTGATCAGTAGACAATATGGTTAATGGCTAAGAACCTTCACACTAAGGTACCAACAACAGCCATTACAGGGAACCTCCTTACTGAACTACCAGGGAAAAGCACAGTCCCACTTTAAGTCTACATATATGACACTACAATGGTGGGTTACTCAGGTACCCAGAGTACTACTACTCACAATACTTGGGGGCACATTTACTAAGCTCGAGTGAAGGATTCGAAGTAAAAAAACTTTGAATTTCCAAGTATTTTTTTGGGTACTTCGACCATCGAATAGGCTACTACGACCTTCGACTACGACTTTGATTCGAACGATTCGAACTAAAAATCGTTCGACTATTCGACCATTCGATAGTTGAAAAAACGTTGACTACATACTTCGGTAGTTTAAACCTACCGAGGTACAATGTTAGCCTATGGGGACCTTCCCCATTACTTTTCTAAGGTTTTTTTGATCGAAGGAAAATCCTTCGATCGATCGATTAAAATCCTTTGAATCTTTGATTCTAAGGATTTCATTGATTTTTCCTTCGATCGTTCGATCATAGTATTTGCGGTAAATCCTTCGAATTTATTAACCCTCGATATTCGACCCTTAGTAAATGTGCCCCTTGGTGTAGCCTTTGTATCTTATGCTTGTAGAACAGCTGAATATAGAATTTAACCTTTCTCTTACTAGTTCTCATTCACGAGGTCCCCTTGCCCAAATGTGGGCTAACAGAGTGCCCCATGTATCCTAGACTCTCCCTTCTTCACTGAAGGGTTCCAGTGATAGTATATGCCCTCATTATTATAGTTTTCATACAGGGGGTACTATGACCTTTTGTTACAAATGAATGTCTCTTAAAGTAGATCGTTGTAAACTTTGAGATGTTGGAGATGTTTCAAAAGCACATCTTCTTAGGTTACCTTCTGTTTTTTCCATTTTGAGAACCTGTAAATGAATATAAAAATGCATACATTACACGTTGTATAATTGCTAACCCAAGTGTACTCAGTGAAGCTTAATTAAAACCCCTCCCAAAACATATTTACATTTCTACTACAGGTATGGAATCCATTATCCGGAAACTCTGAATTAGGGGAAGGCCATCTCCCATGGACTCTATTTTATTGAAATAATCCAACATTTTAAAAACTATTTCCTTTTTCTTTGTAATAATAAAACAGTAACTTGTACTTGATCCAAATTAAGATATAATTAATCCTTAATGGAGTCAAAGCAGTCATATTAGGTTTATTTAATGTATAAAGGATTTTCAAGTAGAATTAAGGTATGAAGATCCAAATTACAGAATGCTCTGTTATCCAGAATGCCCCAGGTCCCAGACATTCACTGGCCTAGTGACAACACCTTGCCTCTAAGTTACTTAAGACTCTTTCACTCCAGTAGGCCCTTGCTGAAGTGGTGGAGAAAGGTTATGGTAGCTTTATAGTAGCTCTCACCAAAGAGAATTGATTGGCATCAGTGGTTCCTAACCAGGAGCAACATCGAAAGAAAGAGCAAATTATATGTCTTTCATGGGACCACAGTGGTAGCAGGTAGAATCCACTAACTCACACAAAACTGGATGAAGTAGAAACAGAGATTGAAGGTTTAATCTTGAAACTGGTAGGACCCCTCTAAATGCTGTTTGCCCTCAATGGAGGCATTCCCTAGCAAGAGCAGCCTCCCCGTGTTACTGCGTCAGATTCCCAATACACCCAAAGAGGCTAAAAAAGATGCCAAGCAAATATAGATGGAAGCTAAATAGTGGGCAGCAGGTTGAGGAAAACACTTGTAATGAGATGGTGGCCAGTAGGGATGTAGCGAACCGCCGATAATGTGTTCGCGAACGCCGTTCGCGAACACCGGCAAAAAATGCGAACAGTTCGCGAACAGTTCGCGAACTTCGAACATCCGAAAATCGTTCGATTCGAACGATCGAAGGATTTTAATCGTTCGATCGAACGATTTTCGTTCGAATCGAACGAAAATCGTTCGATTTTAGCGACCGAATGGTCGAATGGTCGAACGATTTTGATGCGAACGCCTATTGGCGAACGTCGCGCGACGTTCGCGAACTTGCGGCGGACCCGAACAGCCGATGTTCGCGCGAACAAGTTTGCCGCAAAACAGTCCGCGACATCCCTAGTGGCCAGTGCCCTAACAAAGTTTCTAAAGCCTCCTAAGATGCAGCAGGCTTGACCTAGCAGCCAGTTGAACTGGGCTGTACCACTGAATCAAAGAACTAATTAGAGAAGAGAACTGGTGCTAAAGTATGTGTAAATAAGGTAGCCAGTTGGGTGCAAATCCCAGGTTACCCAAAGATATATTGCACATTCCAAACATTCTTATGATAGCTATAATTTTGAATATATGGAATCATGCTTTAAGGCTACGATTTTTTTTTTAAATAACATGATTATAAATAAGGGCCAAGGCTCCCTGTCATGGATTTTATCAACCTGTTGTGGTGCAGTTTATCAACCGTAACTTGAGGAGGTCCATCTGTGTTTGTGGTTTATGGCCTCAGCAGACCCACCCCTGATTATATATGCACTGTTCAACATGGAGTGGACATGGAAAGAAATAAGGATAAACTGGAAGAAAGGATGGGTGCCATTTGTGCAATATATATATATAATATATATTATATTAGGAATGCACCGAATCCAGGTTTTGGTTCGGGATTCGGCCAGGATTCAGCCTTTTTCAGCAGGATTTGAATTAGGCCAAATCCTTCTGAATCCGAATCCTAATTTGTATATGCAAATTAGGGACGGGAAGGGAAATTGCATGACTTGTTGTCACAAAACAAGGAGGTAAATAATGTTTTCCCCTTTCCAACCCACATTTGCATATGCAAATTAGGATTCAGATTCGATTGGGTATTCAGGTTGAATCTTTCGCAAAGGATTCAGGGGGTTAGGATGAATCCAAAATAGTGGATTTGGTTCACCCCTAATATTTATACTGTACATAGGGTATGTGGATAAATGGAAATTGGTAGAACTTCAGTCCTGACAGCCTTGAATCAAGAGAAATAGAAACACTTCAGGGGAGCTGCCCTGCGTTATTAGTTGTGCAGGCCAGATAAAATGGGCAAGTGCTGTTTTATTCCAATGGGGAGGAAAAAAAAAAAATGAACGCCATCTGTTACAGAGAACCCAAGATTCTATGAAATGTATCCTCCTTTCAACTAAGGAACAGCAAGACAAGTTTTCAAACAGAAGCAATACCATGCCCAGGGTTGGCCTCTATCTAAAATATTACCACCTAGTGAATTATTTAGCGCTACTCACCCATAAGCGCTGTACCTATCAATATCCCCAGATAAAATGAGGGTTCGCTATACAAAAGGTGCCAAGGGATGTGGTCAGCCTCCCACTGTGAGTTTACAGACAGAACCAAGTCAGCACACATAATGTGTCAGAGCCAACATCAGACAGAATCAGTTTCTTTGATCACAGACCTCCGCAGGAAGCTTAGATCTCAGACAAATTAGATAAAAATGAATTTATAGCAGATACGTATCCCCGGGCACACGCACAGTTGAATTCTGTCTTAAGAGTCGCATGGTAAGTATCAAAACATATAAATTGTAGCATTTCCTTTCTTTGTGCCTTTCTGATAAAATTCTAATTGAAGTAAGAGGATGACGCTTCATTCCAAACCTTTTTTTTTCTTCTCCTAATTGATTCCAAAACTTAATGTCAACAACAGATTTAAGGATAAATCGAGTTACCGCCCATTGCAAACCAGGGCCAATAAAGTGAAACCGCCGGCTTTTGTCCCAGCTGGATGTAATTGGTCGAGCCACTACCTAGATCTGGTCTCGGGCTGAGCAAGAGGGTTGGAAATCAATGTGCTTTCAAGCTCAGTGTTTTTTGTTCAGAAGGAATTCCAAGTATGGGAGCGGGGCAAACAGGCAGAGGTCTATAGTGAAAGCACATGGGACTGATCACTCGTAAATTCTCAGTGCACAAATGCTTCATTATATCAAGTAATGGGCGTCTATTACACTCAACTTAGCTCCATGGAAAACACAGATGGATCATATTCCATGGCAGATGGAAGGCAAAGGACGGTGATTAGTTTTAGATTAAGATGGGAAAGATTAAGAGCTTTATAAATCGGTGTTTCATAATGCTCTTAGCCCATCAGCAGTCATTTTCCTTCCAAGCTTTTAGCAGTTGGTGATCTAGACAGGGTAGGTACTATACTACTATACTACTTAAGGGTCCAGGTATGGGGCCTGTTATCCAGAATACTCAGGACATCTGGATAACAGATCACTGTGGATCTTCATACCTTTGTAACACCTATTTGGGCTGCATAGCACAAAAATAGTTAAACTGTCCAGCTAGCAGTAGAAGCATGGGTTACACTGCGACTCACACAACAGGGTCAGGGCCTTCGCCATGTGGAAGTGTTCCCTCTATGGTGTAGTGCAACTACATCCCCCCCAAGCTACTTTGCATACAACAAAAGATGGGCGCCAGGAGGTTCTTGCAGTAAAACAGAAAGTGACCACAAGTTTAGTAGTCACGCAGGAGCTGAGGCAATAGCACATTTCTCACACAGAGCTGCAGGCATTCGGCATTTCTCACAGAGGAAAGGTCTCCATTAGGCATTTGCAGAATTCACACACATTCCCTCCTGGAAGTTGTCAGGAAAGCAGCTTGTACCCTACAGTCCCTCTTCACTGAGGTCCCTGACTGGAGGCAACACACAGAGACTCTGGGAAGCTACTCCCTTACTGCAAATCCTTGTTGGAGCTTCAGCTGCTCTTTCTCTCTCACCTCTCTGCCTTTCTCTCTTAGAGAGACTATAAAAAGTCTGCCCTAGCGTAACTATTCCTCATTCACGGGGTTTCCTGGTCCCCGACTTCTTCTCCAAAGCACATGGGCCTTTCTGGGCCTAGCTGTACCCAGGCTCTCCTGAGCACACCCAGCTGGATCACCATCCACAGGCCAAAGAGGAAGTGGCCACTCCCTACACACACTATATAGCAGTGTAGCAGGGGAGTGTCATTCTCTCCTGGCAGATCACTCTAAGAAAAAGGTGGGGGCCTTAAAGCTGCAGGGCAGATTACCCAGTAGGGGCCCCTACACCTTAAAGGAGAAGGAAAGCTCCAAGACAGTTTATTGGCAACAGATTAGCCACAATAGTGCAAGCTAGAATGCTATATTTATTCTGCAGAATGCTTTACCATACCTGAGTAAACAGCTCTAGACACTGTCTCTTTTTGTTTAGGATAGGAGCTGCCATATAAACTTGGTGTGACATCACTTCCTGCCTGAGTCTCTCCCTGCTTACTTACAGCTCTGAGCTCAGATTACAGCAGGGATGGGAGGAGGGAGGAGGAGAGGAGGAAACTGAGCATGCTCAAGCCCTAGCCCTGGAGGTTTATGCTGAAAACAGGAAGTCTGATACAGAAGCCCATGAGTACACAGTAGATTGAAAGAAATGTGGTGTTTCTTTTGACAGAAGACTCAGAGCAGCATTACTTTGAGGGTTTACTGGTGTATTTATATAGACCTTTCTGATAAAGCTTACTTAATTTTAGCCTTTCCTTATCCTTTAAGTCTACTAGAAAATTATGTAAACATTAAATAAACCCAATAGGCTGGTTTTGCCTCCAATAAGGATTAATTATATCTTAGTTGGGATCAAGTATAAGCTACTGTTTTATTATTACACAGAAAAAGGAAATCATTTTTAAAAATTTGGATTATTTGGGTAAAATGGAGTCTGTGGAAGTTTTCTGCATAACAAGTTTCAGGATAATGGACCATTGTATTTTATTGGGGATTTTCTTGTTTCTGAATCTTGGATCCCTGGTCTGGTCCACTACTTTGGGAAACGGGACCTCATTTAAAAACAACCAGAGTCGTCCTCTGATTCCTGATGCTTTGCTTTTTTCAACACTTGTCTGTGGTAACTTAGGAGGATTTACTAAAGGGCGAAGAGGGCTTTTTTTTACAGAAAATCCAGCAAAATGACAATTTACAAGGACATTGCCAATTTACTAAAAAGCAAAGTGGACAATTCACTTGCGAAAAAGCTCAGCAACAGAGAAGATTTGCGCCGTTTCACCAGGTGCAAGTTTCGCTAGGAAGTAATGTTAGAGAAAATTCGCTTAGAAATGTTCGAGCTGATGAAGTTTTTCTGGTGAAAGCGTTCATTTGCTGAGATGAAACTTCGCATTTGAACAAAAGTGTATTCACGGCAATATCACGTCTGATGAAGTTGTGCGAAGTATGGCGACATTTCCCAAAGCGAAAAAAAATTGGGCCTTTAGTAAATTTGCCCCTATATCTTGCCCCATGTTTATTGGTTATTACTATTTTGTATGATTGCACATCAGTGGCATAAATGGGCAACATGGTGGCACAGCCAGACACAGCACTATCTTCAAGGAGTTTTTACAGGTATAGGATCCGTTATCTTGAAACCTGTTTCCAGAAAGTTCCAAATTACAGAAAGGCCATAGACTCCATTTTATCCAAATAATCCAAATTGTAAAAAATTATTTCCTTTTTCTGTGTAATAATAAAACAGTAGCTTGTACTTGATCCCAACTAAGATATAATTAATCCTTATTGGAAGCAAAACCAGCCTATAGGGTTTATTTAATGTTTTCATGATGTTCTAGTAGACTTTAGGTATGAAGATCCAAATTACAGAAAGATCCCATAATCTGGAAAATCCCATGTCCCAAGCATTCTCGATAACAGGTCCCATACCTGTATGTTCTTCCAGTGTCTCTGTGGGTAATTGCACACTAAGAGGAAACTAGTGATGGGTGAATTTGTCCCATTTCGCTTTGCCAAAAACGGCGGAAAGATCGGGAAACACAAATTATGATGTGGGCATTAAAATCTACACCGGGGACAATTCCGATGCCGGCAACAATTTGACGCCCACTAAAGTTAATAAAAAAAATAAAACTTTGACGCAGTCGTATTTTCTTGCCAATTTTGCGAATTTATTTGCCTGTGGCGAAACGCAGAAATTCGCTGCAAATTCGATCCTGACAAATACATTCACTAATCACTAGAGGAAACCCATGGATCAGCTAATATCAGTACAGGTACAGGTTTTCCGGATAACGGATCTTTCCGTGATTTGGGTCTTCATGCCTTAAGTCTACAAGAAATTCATTTAAACATTAAATAAACCCAATAGGCTGGTTTTGCTTCCAATAAGGATTAATTATATCTTAATTGGGATCAAGTACAAGCTACTGTTTTATTATTAAAGAGAAAAGGGAGATCATTAAAAATTTTAATTATTTGATTAGAATGGAGTCTATGGGAGATTCCGTAATTCGGAGCTTTTTGGATAGCGGGTTTCTGGATAAGGGATCCTATACCTGTAATATGTGTTGTGTTTCAGTACAGGTATGGGACCTGTTATCCAGAATGCTCGGGACCTGGGGGTTTCCGGATAAGGGGTCTTTCCGTAATTTGGATCTTCATGTTTTAAGTCTACTAGAAAACCATATAAACGGTAAATATACCTAATAGGCTGGTTTTGCTTCCAATAAGGATTAATTATATCTTAGTTGGGATCAAGCAAAAGCTTCTGTTTTATTATTACAGAGAAAAGGGAAATCATTAAAAATTTTAATTATTTGATTAGAATGGAGTCTATGGGAGATGAATGTTCAGTAATTCAGAGCTTTCTGGATAATGAGTTTCCATATAATGAATCCCAAAACTGTAATAGGTAAAACTATGCGTCGGGTGGGTAAATAACAATTTAATGGTTTGTAGAGGAAAGAGATACTTACTTCTGGCACCTTTCTTTCTTTTGAAGAAGCAGCATGAGAGAAGGAACAAAGCGATTGCTGAGCCGGAAGAACTCAAGAGAACAAGCAGGAAAATATTATCTTGATCTGCAGCAGGGACTGGATAAACAGCAAATTCTTGTGATAGAGCTGAGAACGTGACACCTGTGTGGGACGGGGAAATAAAGCTTATTTACTAAAGAAGGACAGAGAACAATTTGCTTTGTTTTTTTAACCATCCCAGAATTACAGTGTATTTACACCACATACCAGAAAGATACAAACCATATATAGCAGACACCATAAGGGAAAATACTTGTGATGGGTAGTAAATTGCAAACAAAATGATATACCGTAATCAGCACCTGAATCATACGGGATGGCATGTGGGTGCATGGGAGTTCACTCAGGGGTATATACATGTGCATGTGATTTGAATGACACAACAGGGAGCACCAGATAAAGGGAGCCTTGTACTTATCACCTGGACAAGGCAGATTAGGTTGGGTGCAGGGTTCCATCTTGAGCCTCATTCATCATAGTAGTTGCAATTGGTAAATCAATGAGCAGTTCTGATATAAACGAGTGCATTTATTTATGCCATTGTTATGGGGCATCTCTAATCACAAGTATACACCTAGTACTACAGTAAGGGGCATATTTATAAAGGGTCGAATTTTGAATTGAAAAAAGTTCGAAATTCAAAAAGACCAACCGAAATTAAGTCGAAAGTTTTTTTGGGTCGAATAGGCCCGATTTCTATCAAATAGGTCTGTGTTCGGCCGAATTTGAATAGTTCGAATTGAAGGAATAGCGCATTCGATCTAATTCGATTCAAAGTTTTCCCCAAAAAAACTTCGATTTTTCAAAGTCCATCATTTTTTGCCAAATTTTTTCAAATTCGAATTGAATTTGGACTATTCCCTATTCGAAGTACACAAAAATAGCTAGAAATTCGAATTTTTTTTCAATTCGAAAATTCACCTTGACTTTTGATAATTCTGCCCCTTAGAGGTCATTAAGGAGCCCTATTATAACTTCCTAAGATAATGCTTAGGATATCAGTTAATTAACTGATACTCAACAATATACAAAGCCATACATCTGCTGATAGACTGGGGGGGGGCATTGTGGTGCTGCCTATATATTCCCAGGCAAGGAGTGCAAATAATTTATAAGAAAGGGGAGTTCTGATAAAAATAGTGGTAAGTACTTTCCAAGGAGAAGCAGGGTGTAGTAAGTAAATAGTAGTGTACCAATGCATTGTGCAGAGTGTGTTGGTACATAGCCTACCAGTCCTAGAAGATTAAAGTGCATACTTTTTGAAAGGAACCACCTTCTATATATGGAACCACCACATAATATATGAGGGTCTTGGTGCCATTTTTTAATGCAGCAATATCATCCCAAGCCGGTACCCTCCAGCATATTTACAAACAATTTCCCAGAGTGTTTTGGCTAAAATTGCAATTAAATCTGCTCACTTAGAATAATAGATAGATAGATGATAGAGTAGATATATGATAGATATATGATAGATAGATAGATGATAGATAGATAGATAGATAGATAGATGATAGATAGATAGATAGATAGATAGATAATAGATAGATAGATAGATAGATAATAGATAGATAGATAGATAGATAGATAATAGATAGATAGATAGATAGATAGATAGATAGATAGATAGATAGATGATAGATAGATAGATGATAGATAGATAGATAGATAGATAGATAGATAGATAGATAGATAGATAGATAGATAGATAGAAAATGTTAGTGCAGTAAAGACCAGAGAACACGCAGTAGATATGAGTAAATATGTCACCCAATATCATCCATAACCTGCTGGTGAGATATTGCTTAGGACCCTATCATCATATTTACTATTACTAAATGGCTAATGCATGCAAATTAGGAGCAAGTTTGTGATAAGTACAATCAAATTAAAAAGTTATTAGTGAGAGTTGTATAAGTGTGCCTAAGCCAAGCATTTATTTGTCACATCATTATCAAGTCATTATGTAAAGTGATTTTTCTCCACGGCAGCTTAGCGTGTACCAGTGATCAGAAATGTTTTTTTCCACGCATCGATTTACGACAAAATTCTGCATTTCGCCATCAGCTTATTTTTTTTCTTTTTTTGCAAAACTGCAGCAAAAACTTGGCAAATACACTTCGATACATTTGGAGCGAGCAAAAACTTGAGAAAACCGCCCATTGACTTGAATACATTTAGGGGCCGATTCACTAACTTCGAGTGAAGGATTCGAAGTAAAAAAACTTCGAATTTCGAAAGTTTTTTTGGGCTACTTCGACCATCGAATGGGCTACTACGACCTTCGACTACAACTTCGAATCGAAGGATTCGTAGTAAAAATCGTTCGACTATTCGACCATTCGATAGTCGAAGTACTGTCTCTTCAAAAAAAACTTCGACCCCCTAGTTCAGCATCTAAAAGCTACCGAAGTCAATGTTAGCCTATGGGGAAGGTCCCCATAGGCTTGGCTAACTTTTTTTGATCGAAGGATATTCCTTCGATCGTTGGATTTAAATCCTTCGAATCGTTCGATTCGAAGGATTTAATCGTTCGATCGAAGGAATAATCCTTCGATCGTTCAATCTAACTATCTGCGCTAAATCCTTCGACTTCGATATTCGAAGTCGAAGGATTTCAATTCCTAGTCGAATATCGAGGGTTAATTAACCCTCGATATTCGACCCTTAGAGTATGGAAAAGAAAAAATATTTTGCTACAAGGAAAGTCGCCCATAGTCTTCAATGTGTTTCACAAATTTTTGCAGTTTCGGCAAATTTTTCTGCAGTTTTACAATTTTTTTGGTGAAACTGGTGTCAGCTTCCGGTAGCGAAACCCAAGGCCCCAGCACAGATTTCAGCACAGAACCACCTTGGAGAGTTTAAATTGCCGCTTTGCTGGCTTTTATTTGTACAAACCACAATTCTTCAGCCCACTGGCTTCACATGGGAGAATCACATAATATAAACAGTCCCGCTTCACACCCTCACTGATGTTCTCTTCACTCACGTTTGGGTTTAGCCCTCACTGGCTTTCAGTGGACCACAAATCCTGGAATCCTCTGTGGGCACACTTGAGACACTCTTGTCTCCTGGGAGTGGTTTCTCCGGTCCTCTCCCAGACCTTTGGAGCTCTCTCGAATTTAGGGGGGAATCACACTTTTGTTCCCAGGTGCTCACAAGCACTCCTTTCAATGGCCCCTCACCCTCCTCCACTCCAGGAGGTCTCTATGGAGAAGCAGCCCTGAGGTGTTGCTCCACACCTTCTTTTAACTACCACATACATGTAGTTAATTACCTCTAACTGCATTTAGCGTGGCAGCTGCAAAACCCTTACATGGAGCAAGGGATGGAAGCCCACCCTGCTCTCTTTCATCCACTCCAGGGACCCATAATCCAGCTTTTACTCAGCTGGTTCACCACTTAAAATGCTTTACTAGCTCAAGCACTACACATTTCCCTGGAGTTTTTTATTTCACACAAGCCTAATGCTGGTGAAAGACACATGATATTATGCACTTGTGATACACTTATCTTAAACTGGCCAGATTTGCTCATCACTAGCACTTACTAGTTCATCTATACAGTATAGCTGGCATGAGGTCTATATCCAGGACCCAGTGGCTCATAAAATCAGTAATGATATAAAAACACCTTCAGGTGATTTAGTTTTAGTAACGCATAGCAACCAATCACCAGCTACTGGTCAGTTGTTTGAATGCAAAAATCAATCCAATGAAAATGTTGGTGCTGATAAAAATGGCACAGGGATTAATCTATTAGCCATGGTACTGAATTGTGCTGTAAGGGGGTTATTTACTAAAACCTAAAGTGGACCTGTCACACAGACACAAAAATCTGTATAATAAAAGTCCTTTTCAAATTAAACATGAAATCCAATTTAAATTTTTTATGAAAGCATTCATAGCTGTTGTAAGCTCATTTAAAAATCTCAGCTGTCAATCAAATTTTGCCTGCCCCTCCTCTATGCCTTAGGCAATTACTTTCACTTTCCATTCAGCACTTCCTACATGTCACTGCTCTCCCCACATTCCCCAGTTCTCTTCACCATTTAATTGTGTAACCAGGGCCTGGGGATGGACATCAGGTCCCCCATTCTGGTGCACAAACAAGATTCTGAGATGATACAAGACTTGTCTTAATAACAGTGTCCACAAAATGGCTCCTGCCTGCTTGTTATAATTATGAGTTCCCAGACTGAAGGAAACAAGGTTCAAATAATTTATACAGTGTAATTAAAGTTCATTTTGCTTGACTAATGTGATAAAATAGGATTTTGAACAATTTCTTTGGGTGACGGGTCCCCTTTAAGTTTATCTCAAGGTTGACCTAACTCCCATCCATGAATTGAAGTCATTTTCAATAATTCTTCTTGACAAAGTTGGAGCTAAAAAAAACATTGTAATAAATTTGTGCATCAATTCGTCTCGTACGATTGATGCTCCGAAAACCGACTGTATGGAATTGTCACTGCAAAAACTCGGTTTTATCGGATGAAAACCCAGGCTTATTGAGGAATCGTCTTGAAGAAGTTGGTGCAGAAAAAAGTTGCAACAAAATCATGTGACAATTTGAATCGTACGAGCTGTCGAATCAATGCCGAATCAACGATCTTTATCGGATTATCCAGCGCAGATGACTATGTCAAGAAACACTTTCAGGGACATCTGCCATTGACATCTACATGACCTCAACAGGTTTGAGATGGAGTATTTTTGGAATTGGATTTGTAACAGCTTTGGGTTATAATATGGGGCAGATTTACTTAGCTCGAGTGAATTTTCGAAGTTAAAAAAGTTCGAATTTCGAATTATTTTTTTAGGTACTTCAACCATCTAATATGCTACCACAGCCTTCGACTTCGACTTGAATGATTCGAAGAAAAAATTGTTCGACTATTCGACCATTCGATAATCGAAGTACTGTCTCTTTAAAAGAAACTTCGATTTCATACTTCGCCAAATTAAAGTTATCGAAGTGCAATGTTAGCCTATGGGGACCTTCCACAGCACTTTTCTATGTTTTTTTTGGTCGAATAGAAATCCTTCGATCGAATACGCTAAAAATCCTTTGACTTCGATATTCAAAGTCGAAGGATTTCAATTCGAGGGTCGAATTTCAAAGTTTTTTCAATTCAAAATTCGAACCTTAGTAAATCTGTCCCTAAATGTCTAAAACTTCGAGGTTTCTTTTTCATCTAAAAATTAGAGTTTTCCCCTTTAAAATCTCGACCAGATAAATTCAAAGTTTAATAAATAGGCCCGTTAGTTTGGGACCTAGTCTGGAAACCCTTTACAATGTGTAAGAGCTGGGTTATGGATACAGCTGTTTATTATTTGTTTGTTTTTTTAAATGCACATTTGATCATAAATAGAGATTTTTATTTTTTAAAATGTACATTGGTTAAAAATGACTCCTGTTATAACTGTTACCTAGGAGAGATTTATGAAAACCTACTACAAGTTTCAAAAATTTCCAAATGTATGTGTTTTGTGAAAATAGCTTCCCAGCACAATAAAACAGCTATTAAATATCTGTTTTGGATTTTAAACATATTTTGATCCATTTTTTTTTCGTTTGTGGTTCTGTTTTTGAAACCACAAATAAACTAATGTTCCCTAAACTCAAAAATGCCATTTATTAAAACATACGAATATGATAAACATGAATGAAAACAAATCTGAACAATGCAGACAAGTTTTTCAGACAATTATTAGTGGAAAAAAACCCAAAAAATCTCCTGAAAGCCTGAAAGTCCAGAAGGTTCAGTGCGGCTTCCATTAACTGCTATGGGACCTTGACTGCTTTTACGCGGCATCAATTTTGTATTAGCGTTCATTTGTGTTTTTTTACACAAAGGGGCACATTTATCAAAGGTCAAATTTCGAATTTATGTGAGTCTTTAAAAACTCCCCTAAACTCCCATAAATTCGAAATTTGACCAATCGAAATTTATTTTAAAAAATTTAATATTTTAAGCTCGAATGAATGGAATCAACCCAAACACTCGAATCGAAATAGAATCAAATTCATTTTTAAAAACTCGATTTGAGTTTTTTCTCTGAAAAAAACTCAAATGTCAGGAAGGCTGGAAACAACTCAAAATTGTTCCATGGACCTCTCCCATTGACTTAAACAGCAGTTCGGCAGGTTTTAGGTGGCGAATAGTCGAATTCGAGTTCTTAAAGGGCGAGAGTTTGATGAATCTCAAAAATCGAATTCGAATTTTTTAAATCACTCAAATCGAATTTGACAGTTTTGACCATAAAAAAAATCAGATTTTAAATTTTCAGTTTGACCCTTGATAAATCTCAAATTTTTAGAGTTTTAGAGTAATAAAAAACACCAAATTTTAGAGAAAAAATAAGATTCGTGAACATAAAAATCCAAATGTCAGTAAATAGGCCCCTTAGGGGTTGATTTATTCATTATCAAACTAGGGTTCTTTATCACAATCATATATTTTTGATGATTTTTTTTGTTAATCATATTTTTCTTCCTCATATCATTGAAACATTTTGGCCCAGTTTTAGGTTACACTCTTTTTATATATTTATGGGTTTTTTTAATGAATTTTAGAGGAATAATGTCATTGTGGGGGGGGAAAAGTGTTCATTTTTCTTGGTAATTAGAGTAACTAAAGAAATTCATTTTAATGTGTATTTTATTTATATTTTATATCTTTATTTATGTTTAAGAATACAAGGAGGATTTTTTTGTATGAATAATACTATAGCTAAAAGTAGAATATTTCTGAGATTATAAGAGCTTTCATCCATAGAACATCAGATTTTGGTGTTTCATTTGCATGCACACAACCAATTTATTTAAAAATATTCTTCCATATCAAGCACTATACTGGGTAATTCCCCATAAGGGAATTAAACACTCGATTAAAATATTGCATGGTATGGTTTATTATAAAGTACAGTATGCTTGAATTATACAGAGAATGATCTCTTTCTAGCTGTTGTTGCCTTAGAGGGGACATTATTCAATGCCATCAGTCCCCTTCAAGGGAAAAGTATTCTATGCAGGTGCATTATTTAACACTTATTCTACAATGGTTTATAAAGTAAAATGTTTTATTTAATATAAATTATAAAAAAAAACTGCAACTTGATATAAGGGCTTAACGGATACTAGAAAAGAAGGACTGAAAGAATTTCATAGGTTTAGCGGTTGGATGTCCCAAAGGCCATGACTTGAATGGATACCATATGCTAATTTTTCATCTTAATAGGTGAATGTATTATTATTTCCCTATTCCGTTTCCTCTGAGATGGTATCACTAACTCAGCTTGCAGTTGCAGCCATGTATAAGACTCTGTTGTTATCTGAAAATCTTAATTTGTTCATAGCGTGTACAAAAAGATCCCATTAATCCATGCCTATTTACAAATAGTCAAAAAAGTTTAGACAGAACATTAGCAAGTCCACGTTGATGATGTAATTTAGTTCAACTGTTATAGAAACCCAACCCAAGACATATATTATCAGGGAACCAAGTATCCATAAGATCCTATCATTTTTAATTTTAACTAATTTTGTTTAAATTCTTTATTAGTGTATTCATTCTTTAATACTAATGAATATTTATTAAAAATAAACTTGCACCTTGTACATGAGGATAACTAAGCTAGTATAAATGCATGGTGCATATTAAATCCTATTGCATTCTTAATACAGTAGGTAGGTAGTATTATATGATATTTTCGCCCTAACATTTTTTTGCCCAAAATATGTATTTTATCCAAATGTTGGAAATATTTAGTTTGAGTTGGTCAGTTTAGGGGGCCTATTTATGAAGCCTCAACTTTTTCTGGTCGAGTTTTTAAAGGGAAAAGCTCAGATTTTTAGAGGGAAAATTTTTTTTTTTAATATTTATTATACCCCAAAGCTGCAAAAAATCTGAAAATCCGAATCTGAAAATCCAAACCTGAAAATCCGAATCTGAAAAACCAATCTGAAAATCTGAAAACCTGTCATGGTCAATTCAGAAAGAAAAAGTTATCTCATGGTTTATCATGTGAAAACGCACGGAAAAGATTAGATTCAAGGAGAAAAAACTTTTCTCCAAATTCAGATCCAGTTTTTTCCCATAGACTTCAATAGAGGTTTAATGTGATAAACAGTGAGATAAATTTTTCTGAATTGAATTGTCACACAATTTTGTCTCAACTTTTTCCTGCACCAACTTTTTCGAGATAATATCTTGATAAATTCATTAAATTCATGGATGGGAGTTACGCCAACTTTGTTTTAATAAAAAAATGAGATTCGAGTTTTAGTAAAAACCCCCTCCCCTATAGGTTGGGGCAGCATCAATGTCAAAATTATTTTACTGAAATGAGAAGAAAGAGTCAAATATGGAGTTGAAATGAACATTTCTGACACTGACAGTTCATGAAATTTAAAAAATTGGACCAATTTTACTAATTGAATTTGTTAAAATAGCTCTATAACTTTTTACCTACAATTCAATCAGTGGATCTTGAGACGCAACATGAACAATGATCCTGTGAGGTGCCAAATATGGGCTGTGATTAGTGATGGGCGAATTTGCGGCATTTCGCTTTGTCGAAAAATTTTGCGCGAAATTCGCAAAAGGGTGAAAAATTCGCGAAACGACACCGGCAAATTTTTATTCGCTGGCGGCGAATCGCGCAAATTCGCCGCGAATTCACACCTGGCGGATAAATTCGCCCATCACTAGCTGTGATTGGCTTTTTGATGTGGACTGGCAGCCTGCAGAAGGCTCTACTTGGCAGTGCACCTGGTTTTTCTGCAACCAAAACTTGCCTCCAAGCCTGGAATTTAAAAACAAGGAGCTACTGTGAGGCCACTAGGAACAACATCCAAGGGGGTTGGTCAGCAACATGCTGTTCGTGAGTCACAGGTATCAGTTGTATATACCCATCTTGCTCTTCTCCTGCCTTTGGTTAAATCTCAGAACCTTCCAGTTACAGCATAAAGCTCATGAGCAACATGTTGCTCAATGAGCTCTTGGGTGTTGCTCCCAATGGCCGCAAAGCAGGTGCTTATTTTTGAATTCCAGGCTTGGAGGCAAAAAAACAGGTCTACCTCCTGTAGACTTCCAGTCAATATATGGGCTACCAAATTGCACTTATTTTGCACCACCCAGGAACATTTTTTATGGTTGAGGCTCACTAGTAAAAAAGGTTGGGGACCCCCAGCCTAATAGAACGCAACACCACAAAATGTTACAGAATTCTAGGGTATGATGGGGAAAAGAACCACCCTTGTTTTATTTTACGAATACATTTTAAAAATGCATGTCGAGTCTCTTATTGCTTAATTGACATCAAGAGTAAAGAGAAAAAACAGGTAAACAAATCTAATAAACCCCCTCCACCCACACCCTTTAAAATAAGGTTTGTGCCTGGCGTATAATTGTTCTGTACATCACTGAAGACTCTGTGCTTTCTAAAAGCTGATTATATTTACTATGGTCATAAAACTGTGTCTGGCAGTTTAAGAGCACTGCAGACACCTTCAGATTGCAGCTTCTGTTAAGCCTCCACCCCCCAAACCTTCATTTTCACACTCCTCCAGGGCACAAAGAGCCCAGGCAAGTTAACTGTTTTATCATCAGGAAAAAGGATGTCAATAAAGAGGGAAACTGTGGTATTTATGGATATTGTTTATAGCATGTTACAGTTTTACAGGGGAACTCCTCAGCACACTGTGGACCCAGCACTCTATAATTTGCTAAGGAAGCCGTAAAATTGGACTTGTTGAAATAAACCTGTTTTCAAAGTAACACGAACATAATTGAAAATTAGACTCATGTGTACATCTAGAAATGCTAGATTGGTCAGTTTTTTTCCATCTTTTTCTACACAGGGCACGAGCCGAGATATTTACTTAAGAAATGGATTTTACTGTGCAGCAAAATCAAAGGCAGACCTGAAGGATTGAATGGCAGAACTCGATTATCGAATCCATACAAAAATGTTCCTACTCAGGAAAGCGTATAATACCTGTAACCTTCCTATACTGCAAGATATTTTGATTTTGCCTGGAAAATTAAATTAGAAGATCTATGTAACAAATTAGCTCTTTCCCATTTGGCACTCGATGTGTGATATCCACATGCAGATAAACATAATTCTATAGTATGGCTCTCAGTTGTTTGTATTTAGGTAGAAAGCCTTGATATTTGGTGGAGGTGGAGCTTAACAAATTGGGCAGGGTTTGATGCAGACCTAGGTATGTCTATTGGGCATGGTTGCTCAACCAGAAAAGAGGTATGGTCTGGTTATGTGTGATCCCAAACACCTTGATCCACCTAACTTGACCCTAAGGAACCCACAGCCACCAGAAGCCATCAACCCTTATGTTGAACTGATGCCCAACCCACCAGTGACATCTTGGAGTGGTATGGTCTGGTGATATGTGACCACAAAAACCTGACCCTAAGGAACACACAGCCACCAGAAATCATGGACCTTTACTTTGAACAGATCTCAAACCAACAGGCGATGTCTTGGAAGTGGAGGGGCATGCCACTGATGTCACTAAGAGGAATGGCTGGTTGGAGGCTAAGGCACATAGGCACAAGGTAGCAGGTCTGGCAATACCAACAGCTTAACCAGCCACCTGCCCAAACCCAGAACAACAACCACACACTGAACCTGCCTCACTCATGGGTTAATCTGCAGATCCCATGGATATAAAAAAAAAGCCACACATCACTAGTATGGTCTATAATGTCTATGAAGGTTTTCATTCATCCAGGCCATGGTATATCTAGTAGAAGTAAATCTAGAGCAACTGGACTTGCTAAGTAATCATTGAAGACGTTTCAATGCTTATCTGAGCATCTTCTTCTTCTTAAGAATATAAGTTCCAGTATAAGTATGGTCCAAATACAGAATGGAATAAATCCCCTCAAAAGTCAGCTTGAAGTGAGTCACTACTAGTGATGGGCGAATTTGCGCTGTTTCGCCGGAAAAATTTTTTTGATGCCGGCGCCCGTTTTTTTAGACGCCGGCAAAATTTTTTTTTTGATGCCGGCGAATTTTTTCAGGCGAATTTTCGCAGGTGGCGAATCGCGCAAATTTGCCGCAAATTCGTGCCTGGCGAATAAATTCGCCCATCACTAGTCACTACATAAGTGTTCATGTCTTAATTAGATCTGAAGAATACGCATATATCAGAAAGCAATACAGTGAAATGCATGTGAAATATATTAAGCTTTGAGTAAATGTATTTAGGGCTTATAACAATATCAGCCTGAAGAAGACAATTCATGAGAAAGCCAGAAAAACTATTACCTGGAGGTGACGTTACATTGAATATCAGGCGCCAGGTCAATCCGGAGGTGGAGACAGATAAGTTAGAAAAGTTCCCCCATCCGTTCTGTATTATGACAGTTCTGTTCCCTTTAAAACAAATGCATAAATAAATGTCTCAAGGTTAGCTGTGTCATTATTATTATTTCTAGCTTGGATGGAAGAGTTTAGAGTAGAGGTGTACATAAGGCTCATTTAGATTTTACCGAAACCATCTGAAATGGATCCATGACAGACCCTCTGACAAAATTCCGTAATTTCCATTTTTTTTTAGAATTAAGTGGAAACTAGACACTAAGGGGGCTATTTACTAAAACTCAAATTTATCTCATCTTTATATTAAACCAAGCACGATCAAACTCCCATCTACAAATTTATCTTATTTATCAGTACAATAACTCGAAAAAGTGGGGTCAGGAAAAAACTCGATAAAATCGAGCAAAAACCCAAATCATACGAATTTTTTTTGGATTTGACACCCGAATCGTACTATCGACCAAAAACCTTGAATTTTTGGACTATCAGACAAAATCCAGCGCAGATCTTTAAATTGTAAAAGCGACATCTCCCATTAACTTATACCTGACCTCGACAGGTTTGATGGCGGCTTTTCGGATGGTACAGTATACTAAATCTTGAAATGTTATATTTTTTTGTTCAAAAAACCTCGACCCCCTAAAGGTTTTACTGTAACTAACTACAAGGAGGTTCACCATTGTGATAAAATGTAAATATATATATATATATATATATATATATATATATATATATATATATATATATATATATATATATATATATATATATGAATGACTAGAGCACCTGAATATGTACAGGTATGGGATCCATTATCTGCAAACCCATTATTGAGAAAGCTGCAAATTACAGGAAGGCTGTTTAAAATAGACTCCATTTTATCCAAATAATTAAAATTGTTTAAATGTATTTCCTTTTTCTTTGTAATAATAAAACAGTAGCTTGTACATGATCCCAACTAAGATATAATTAATTCTTATTGGCAGCAAAACCAGCCTTTTGGGTTTATTTAATGTTTAAGTGATTTTTATAGAGTTAATTCATGTTTATCGAAATTATGCAAAGATCCGCTATCCGGAAAATCCCAGGTCTTGAGCAATCTGGATAACAGGTTCCATACCTGCACATTGTTCTTAAAGGGCCAGTTAACTTACTGTATCCTTAAAAAATACTTTTTTTAGTACCCCATAGCTACATAGTAAATATTTAGGAATAAAAAGACTCTTGTTGTACATAGTATTTTGTATACAGATAGAAGAGGACTTCGAGGACAGCAAAAGTCCTACAGAAATTAATTCAGTATTGCTTTAGCTGAAAACAGAGTCCTCAAACTTTGAGGCCAACCTTGTGCAATTCCAGTAAGGCTATATGATGAAGAATGTAATGCAAAGTTCACGTTTTTGTCCTTATGTATGCACTGTTTATTACATTTCCAAGAGCCAGTGCCTAGCTTGGCAGCTTTAAAGAAGGGGACCAAAAATGTGGCTGAATTCAATGACAGAGTTTAGGTGGATCATCATCATCATCATCATTTATTTATATAGCTGGATGAGTGTACACAACTCTTCTGTGATTGCTGTATGGGTAAACTGAACTGTGCATGTGCCGATCAGCTGGGTGCTAAGAGCAACAATAGTCCCAAATACAGCTAAGACCATGCAGGCAGTGTCTCCATAATGGAGTGTGAAAAAGAGCTCAGAAGAACACATTGAGAAATTGACACATCTTAATTTTGGGTTTAAATTTCCCTTTAAGGAACCAGGAGTTGTACAAAGAAATAGAAAGAACAGACAGGGCTGTAAGTTGTAGATGGCTCTAAAAAAAATGGGACAGAATACCTTGAGGAAATGCCTAAATTCAAGGATGTTGGGGCAGTTTGTAACTAAGTAGAAAAATTTTCTTCAAAAGTCCAACTAGAGTTGCCACCTTTGCCAAGTTATAAACCCAGACAAAGAGGTAGTGTGTGACGATGTCCAGAATGGGGAGATAGGGTGAGAGCCAACTACAGCTGTATCTTCATTATGGTGAGTACAGTAGGTAGCTCAATTAAGTGCTTACCTTATTGTGGACTAAGGACGTTCCTTCAGTACATGTTTGTATGAAACTGCATGAAAGCTGTACATGGCAAATATATTGAATTTAGTTTTAGCGGTTACTAGACTCTCTTCATAACTAAAAGCACAAAACAAGGCTAAATTAACCTACTTTACTCTAGTACTAACTGATAACTATGGGTGTTCCTGCCTGTTGAAGCAAATGTGTTGTTCTCGTCTAATTTGCTCTTTATCATTCATTCATCATCATCATCATCTTTATTATTATTCATGCCCATTTGTCACCTAACTAGCACATAATTGTGTTCCCCACTGGTCATGATTTACTATCCTGATGTACTGTACAATGTTTTGCCCTTAAGTCCATATTTTGCTAAGTTCATTAGGCATTATTGACTGTACCTTTTTTTATATTTGTATTATATTTGAAATTACCTTCAATTTACGAGGCCATATTTCTTGCCCAAGACGTTTATTGTGTTTATGTTTTCATTTTTCCTTTTTATCATACATTTATTGAAGGTTTATGTGATTTTTCATCTACCAATTTTGTCCTACTTTCCAATCGAGACGTTATTATGTATTACATAATTTCAACGTATAATTTATGAGTCTAGTGCATCCTATTCTCTGCCACTGAATTTTTTTCTAGTATTCTCAGAAAAAGAGAGGTTCCATAACAGATAAATCATTATTAATAGAAATGTGCAATAGAACACTTTAAAGATGAGCAGTTGATTGAAGAATTGGTTCTTCCCTTGCTGGTGGTGCTGTTGCCTTTCCAATGCCTATATTCCATGAAATTAGGTAAAAATGGTACAGCAACTTTTAGATAAAGAGCTTCCCAGAAACTGAAGGCTGAATTAAAGAACGCAACATCTAGTTTGGGGGAAGAATACCATTATCAAGATATATATGATGCTCCACCAAACTTCACAGTTGGCTTTTGTTATCCACCAAACCCAGAATAGTCTATTAGACCTCCAGCACTTCAGGAATCCGTTTCCTCCTTTCCAATGTCATAGATCTTTACCCCCACCAACACAAAGCATTAAACATGGGCAGGTTTAGGTTTGTGTGCCACTGTTCTCCCATTAAAAAACATATTATATCAATCAACAGTAGAGATGTCGCGAACTGTTCGCCGGCGAACTTGTTCGCGCGAACATCGGGTGTTCGCGCTCGCCGGAAGTTCGCGAACGTCGCGCGACGTTCGCCATTTTGGGTTCGCCATTGTTGGCGCTTTTTTTTGCCCTCTCACCCCAGACCAGCAGGTACATGGCAGCCAATCAGGAAGCTCTCCCCTGGACCACTCCCCTTCCCTATAAAAACCGAAGCCCTGCAGCGTTTTTTCACTCTGCCTGTGTGTGCTGAAGAGATAGTGTAGGGAGAGAGCTGCTGCCTGTTAGTGATTTCAGGGACAGTTGAAAGTTTGCTGGCTAGTAATCGTTTTGATACTGCTCTGTTATTGGAGGGACAGAAGTCTGCAGGGGTTTGAGGGACATTTAAGCTTAGGTAGCTTTGCTGGCTAGTAATCTACCTTCTACTGCAGTGCTCTGTATGTAGCTGCAGTGGGCAGCTGTCCTGCTTCTGATCTCATCTGCTGACTGCTGCAATAACAGTAGTCCTTGTAAGGACTGCTTTTATTTATTTTTTTGTTGTTTTACTACTACTACTACTACTACTACTACTACTACTACTATAAGAGCCCAGTGCTATTAGTCTAGCAGTGTTGGGGAGTGGGACTGGTGTGCTAATCTGCTGCTCCTAGTAGTTCAGCAGCACCAACTTTAATTTTTTTTTTTAATATTCATTTTTTTTTTATTTTACTTTTTTTTATTTTACTACCGCTGTAGTAGTGTATAAGTTGACCTTTTAGGCATTATTTGCCCTGTAGGCATTATTTGCACACTGTTTTCTTCAACCCGCCATCGAGCTGTGTGACCTTGTTCACATTCTGTCTAAATATCCATAATATTACCGTCTCCAGAAAAAACACCGGAGTCACTTTTTTCAAGCAGCCATAATATATTTTACGTAATCCGTATCCACCGCTGTAGTAGTGTATACGTTGGCCTTGTAGGCATTATTTGCACACTGTTTTCTTCAACCCGCCATCGAGCTGTGTGACCTTGTTCCCATTCTGTCTAAATATCCATAATATTACCGTCTCCAGAAAAAACACCGGAGTCACTTTTTTCAAGCAGCATTCATATATTTTACGTAATCCGTATCCACCGCTGTAGTAGTGTATACGTTGGCCTTGTAGGCATTATTTGCACACTGTTTTCTTCAACCCGCCATCGAGCTGTGTGACCTTGTTCCCATTCTGTCTAAATATCCATAATATTACCGTCTCCAGAAAAAACACCGGAGTCACTTTTTTCAAGCAGCATTCATATATTTTACGTAATCCGTATCCACCGCTGTAGTAGTGAATACGTTGGCCTTGTAGGCATTATTTGCACACTGTTTTCTTCAACCCGCCATCGAGCTGTGTGACCTTGTTCCCATTCTGTCTAAATATCCATAATATTACCGTCTCCAGAAAAAACACCGGAGTCACTTTTTTCAAGCAGCATTCATATATTTTACGTAATCCGTATCCACCGCTGTAGTAGTGTATACGTTGGCCTTGTAGGCATTATTTGCACACTGTTTTCTTCAACCCGCCATCGAGCTGTGTGACCTTGTTCACATTCTGTCTAAATATCCATAATATTACCGTCTCCAGAAAAAACACCGGAGTCACTTTTTTCAAGCAGCATTCATATATTTTACGTAATCCGTATCCACCGCTGTAGTAGTGTATACGTTGGCCTTGTAGGCATTATTTGCACACTGTTTTCTTCAACCCGCCATCGAGCTGTGTGACCTTGTTCACATTTTGTCTAAATATTGATAATATTATCGTCTCTAGAAAAACCACTTGAGTTACTTTTTTTCAAGCAGCATTCATATATTTTACGTAATCCGTATCCACCGCTGTAGTAGTGTATACGTTGGCCTTGTAGGCATTATTTGCACACTGTTTTCTTCAACCCGCCATCGAGCTGTGTGACCTTGTTCCCATTCTGTCTAAATATCCATAATATTACCGTCTCCAGAAAAAACACCGGAGTCACTTTTTTCAAGCAGCATTCATATATTTTACGTAATCCGTATCCACCGCTGTAGTAGTGAATACGTTGGCCTTGTAGGCATTATTTGCACACTGTTTTCTTCAACCCGCCATCGAGCTGTGTGACCTTGTTCCCATTCTGTCTAAATATCCATAATATTACCGTCTCCAGAAAAAACACCGGAGTCACTTTTTTCAAGCAGCATTCATATATTTTACGTAATCCGTATCCACCGCTGTAGTAGTGTATACGTTGGCCTTGTAGGCATTATTTGCACACTGTTTTCTTCAACCCGCCATCGAGCTGTGTGACCTTGTTCACATTCTGTCTAAATATCCATAATATTACCGTCTCCAGAAAAAACACCGGAGTCACTTTTTTCAAGCAGCATTCATATATTTTACGTAATCCGTATCCACCGCTGTAGTAGTGTATACGTTGGCCTTGTAGGCATTATTTGCACACTGTTTTCTTCAACCCGCCATCGAGCTGTGTGACCTTGTTCCCATTCTGTCTAAATATCCATAATATTACTGTCTCCAGAAAAAACACCGGAGTCACTTTTTTCAAGCAGCATTCATATATTTTACGTAATCCGTATCCACCGCTGTAGTAGTGTATACGTTGGCCTTGTAGGCATTATTTGCACACTGTTTTCTTCAACCCGCCATCGAGCTGTGTGACCTTGTTCCCATTCTGTCTAAATATCCATAATATTACCGTCTCCAGAAAAAACACCAGAGTCACTTTTTTCAAGCAGCATTCATATATTTTACGTAATCCGTATCCACCGCTGTAGTAGTGTATACGTTGGCCTTGTAGGCATTATTTGCACACTGTTTTCTTCAACCCGCCATCGAGCTGTGTGACCTTGTTCACATTCTGTCTAAATATCCATAATATTACCGTCTCCAGAAAAAACACCGGAGTCACTTTTTTCAAGCAGCATTCATATATTTTACGTAATCCGTATCCACCGCTGTAGTAGTGTATACGTTGGCCTTGTAGGCATTATTTGCACACTGTTTTCTTCAACCCGCCATCGAGCTGTGTGACCTTGTTCCCATTCTGTCTAAATATCCATAATATTACCGTCTCCAGAAAAAACACCGGAGTCACTTTTTTCAAGCAGCATTCATATATTTTACGTAATCCGTATCCACCGCTGTAGTAGTGTATACGTTGGCCTTGTAGGCATTATTTGCACACTGTTTTCTTCAACCCGCCATCGAGCTGTGTGACCTTGTTCACATTCTGTCTAAATATCCATAATATTACCGTCTCCAGAAAAAACACCGGAGTCACTTTTTTCAAGCAGCATTCATATATTTTACGTAATCCGTATCCACCGCTGTAGTAGTGTATACGTTGGCCTTGTAGGCATTATTTGCACAGTGTTTTCTTCAACCCGCCATCGAGCTGTGTGAGCTTGTTCACATTTTGTCTAAATATTGATAATATTATCGTCTCTAGAAAAACCACTTGAGTTACTTTTTTTCAAGCAGCATTCATATATTTTACGTAATCCGTATCCACCGCTGTAGTAGTGTATACGTTGACCTTGTAGGCATTATTTGCACACTGTTTTCTTCAACCCGCCATCGAGCTGTGTGACCTTGTTCCCATTCTGTCTAAATATCCATAATATTACCGTCTCCAGAAAAACACCGGAGTCACTTTTTTCAAGCAGCATTCATATATTTTACGTAATCCGTATCCACCGCTGTAGTAGTGTATACGTTGGCCTTGTAGGCATTATTTGCACACTGTTTTCTTCAACCCGCCATCGAGCTGTGTGACCTTGTTCACATTTTGTCTAAATATTGATAATATTATCGTCTCTAGAAAAACCACTTGAGTTACTTTTTTTCAAGCAGCATTCATATATTTTACGTAATCCGTATCCACCGCTGTAGTAGTGTATACGTTGACCTTGTAGGCATTATTTGCACACTGTTTTCTTCAACCCGCCATCGAGCTGTGTGACCTTGTTCCCATTCTGTCTAAATATCCATAATATTACCGTCTCCAGAAAAAACACCGGAGTCACTTTTTTCAAGCAGCATTCATATATTTTACGTAATCCGTATCCACCGCTGTAGTAGTGTATACGTTGGCCTTGTAGGCATTATTTGCACACTGTTTTCTTCAACCCGCCATCGAGCTGTGTGACCTTGTTCACATTTTGTCTAAATATTGATAATATTATCGTCTCTAGAAAAACCACTTGAGTTACTTTTTTTCAAGCAGCATTCATATATTTTACGTAATCCGTATCCACCGCTGTAGTAGTGTATACGTTGACTTTGTAGGCATTATTTGCACAGTGTTTTCTTCAACCCGCCATCTAGCTGTGTGTATTATCGTTTCCAGAAAAACCAACTGAGTTTTTGTTGTTGTTGTTGTTTTTTTAAAAAATAATGCCAGGCAAAGGCAGGCCGCCACGCAGAGGCCGTGCTAGGGGCCGTGCTGCTATGCAATCCTGTGGCCCTAGCAAATTGCCCAGTTTTAAAAAGCCAATGACCCTGAACTCCCAAAATGCTGAAGAGGTAGTTGACTGGCTTACACAGCACACCCCATCCTCTACCGTTTCTAACTTTACCACAACATCCTCCTCATCCTCCACTGCTATGGCCACCCCACGTAACACTTCCTCCACCACCGGTGCCCCTTCTTCACTGGGGTCAGAGGAGTTATTTTCCAATGAGTTTCTTGAACTGAGTAATGCGCAACCATTATTGCCAGAAGAAGATGAAGGAGATGAGGACCTTACACCAGATTTAATTCTGGCAGAGAACACGATAGAGATGGACATAATGAGTGATGAGGAGGAGGTCCCCGCTGCTGCTTCCTTCTGTGATGTGTCAGAAGAAATTGATGCATCTGAGGAGAATGATGATGAGGAGATTGATGTTTTGTGGGTGCCTAGTAGAAGAGAGCAAGAGGAGGGTAGTTCAGATGGAGAGACGGAGAGTCAGAGAGGCAGTAGGAGAATAAGACTTAGAAGAAGCAGGGAGGACAGCCCGCAGGGATCAGCAGGGCAACAACATGTATCGGCACCTGTGTTCAGCCGGCCAACGCACCCGCCATTGCCGCCAATACCGCCAACTCCGCCAACTTCTACTGTTACCGCCAGATCGCACACTTCCAAAAAGTCAGCAGTGTGGGATTTTTTTAATGTGTGTGCCTCTGACAAAAGCATTGTAATTTGCAATGAGTGCAGTCAGAAACTGAGCCTTGGTAAGCCCAACAGCCACATAGGTACAACTTCTATGCGAAGGCACATGAGCGGCAAGCACAAAGCACTTTGGGAGCAACACCTCAAAGGCAACAGGCAAACTAAAAGCCACACTCCTTCTGGTCCAGCATCTTACTGCTCTACCTCTGCTCTCCTTGACCCGTCTGAACCACCCTCCACTCCGCCTTCCACCTTGACCACCTGTTCCCATTCCCAGTCATCTGCCACCAGCCAAGTTTCTGTGAAGGCCATGTTTGAGCGTAAGAAGCCAATGTCTGACTGTCACCCCCTTGCCCGGCGTCTGACAGCTGGCTTGTCTGCACTCTTAGCCCGCCAGCTTTTACCATACCAGCTGGTGGACTCTGAGGCCTTCCGCAAATTTGTAGCAATTGGGACACCGCAGTGGAAGGTACCCAGCCGCAATTTTTTTCTAAAAAGGGAATACCACACCTGTACCAACATGTGCAGAGCCAAGTTACCGCATCTCTGTCACTTAGTGTTGGGCCAAAGGTCCATATGACTACTGACGCATGGTCCTCCAAGCATGGTCAGGGCAGGTATGTCACCTACACTGCCCACTGGGTGAACTTGGTAATGGCTGGGAAGCAGGGAATGGGTAGCTCAACAACAACAGTGGAGTTGGTGTCACCGCCACGGATTGCACGCGGTTCTGCCACCACCTCTACTCCTCCATCGCTCTCTACCTCGTCTTCTTCTTCTTCTTACTCTGCTGCTGGGTCCTCCTTCTCCTCCTCCACACCTGTGCACCCCCAGCTCCCCCTAGGCTATTCGACGTGCCAGGTACGCCGTTGTCACGCTGTCTTGGGGATGACGTGCCTGGAAAGCAAAAACCATACCGGATCTGTACTCCTGTCATCTCTGCAGTCACAGGCCGATCGGTGGCTGACCCCACACCAACTGCAGATCGGAAAAGTGGTGTGTGACAATGGAAGCAATCTGTTGGCAGCGTTGAGACTAGGCAATTTAACACATGTGCCCTGCATGGCACATGTGTTAAATTTAATAGTCCAACGTTTTGTCTCCAAGTACCCAGGATTCCAGGACGTTCTCACCCAGTCCAGAAAGGTGTCGGCCCATTTCAGACGTTCCTACACAGCCATGGCACGCCTTGCTGACATTCAGCAGCGCTACAACATGCCAGTCAGGCGTTTGATTTCTGACAGCCAGACTCGCTGGAATTCAACGCTCCTTATGTTGGAACGTCTGCTGCAACAACAAAGGGCCGTCAACGAGTACCTTTTTGAACTGGGTGGTAGGACTGGATCTGCACAGCTGGGGATTTTTTTCCCCCGTTACTGGGTGCTTATGCGCGATGCCTGCAGGCTCATGCGACCTTTTGAAGAGGTGACAAATATGGTCAGTCGCACCGAAGGCACCATCAGCGACCTAATACCCTTCGCTTTCTTCCTGGAGCGTGCCGTGCGACGAGTGACAGATGAGGCTGTAGACCAGCGTGACGAGGAGCTGGAAGCGCACGATTTCTGGTCGGAATCACCAGAACGAACCCAGGCACCTGCTGCAACGCAGGGAGAGGTGCCAGAAGTGGAGTCAGAGGAGGAAGGTGGCTTTGTGGAGGAGGAGGAGGAGGACCAACAGGAGCAGGCTTCCCAGGGGGCTAGTGGTGACCTTTTGGGGACCCCTGGTCTTGTACGTGGCTGGGGGGAGGAGACCGTGGATGATGCAGTCCTTGATAATGAGGAAGCGGAGATGGATAGCTCTGCATCCAACCTTGTGAGAATGGGGTCTTTCATGCTGTCATGCCTGTTGAAGGACCCCCGTATCAAGAGGCTTAAGGAGAAGGACCTGTACTGGGTCGCAACGCTACTAGACCCTCGGTACAAGCATAAAGTGTCAGAAATGTTACCAACATACCACAAGTCCGAAAAGATGCGGCATTTACAAACCAGCCTGCAAAACATGTTGTACAATGCTTTTAAGGGTGATGTCACTTCAGGAACTCATCAACATTCCAGGGGCAGAGGTGCCAGTAATCCTGCCACGAGCACACCTGCAAGGACAAAGCCCTTTGGCCAGTCTGTAACGTCAGACATGCAAATGTTTTTCTGTCCAAGGCAGCGCCACAACCCTTCTGGATCCACCCTCAAAGAACGCCTCGACCGGCAGGTAGCGGACTACCTGGCATTAACTGCAGATATCGACACTCTGAGGAGCGATGAACCCCTGGACTACTGGGTGCGCAGGCTTGATCTGTGGCCAGAGCTGTCACAATTTGCCATGAACCTCTTGTCTTGCCCAGCCTCAAGTGTGCTCTCAGAAAGGACCTTCAGTGCAGCAGGAGGGATTGTAACTGAGAAGAGAACTCGCCTAGGTCACAAAAGTGTCGATTACCTGACCTTTATTAAAATGAATGAGGGGTGGATCTCGGAGGGTTACTGCACGCCGGAAGACTTGTTCTGACTTCTATGCAGCTGTCCTTCTCTTCAAGCCTCATGACTCCACACACAGCTGTCCTTTAGCGTCCTCCTCCTCCCTCCACCGTTACAAACTAGGGTGCAAACCCTACTGGTTTAATTTTTTCTGGCCTCTGTGCTTCAGTGGCTGCAACCAAAAAAACTGGGCAAACAATGTCTACAAGGTCAACGTATGGCAAAAAATGACTATTTTCAGCATTTATATGGCATATTTTTTCTGGCAACTGTGCTTCAGTGGCTGCATCCAAAAAAATGCATATTTTCTGCATTTATATGGCATAATTTTTCTGGCCTCTGTGCTTCAGTGGCTGCAACCAAAAAAATGCATATTTTCTGCATTTATATGGCATAATTTTTCTGGCCTCTGTGCTTCAGTGGCTGCAACCAAAAAAATTTATATTTTCAGCATTTATATGGCATAATTTTTCTGGCAACTGTGCTTCAGTGGCTGCGACCAAAAAAATGACTATTTTCAGCATTTATATGGCATATTTTTTCTGGCCTCTGTGCTTCAGTGGCTGCGGCCAAAAAAACTGGGCAAACAATGCCTACAAGGTCAACGACGTTGACCTTGTAGGCATTGTTTGCCCAGTTTTTTTGGCCGCAGCCACTGAAGCACAGAGGCCAGAAAAAATATGCCATATAAATGCTGAAAATAGTCATTTTTTGCCATACGTTGACTCAACGTATATGGCAAAAAATGACTATTTTCAGCATTTATATGGCATATTTTTTCTGGCAACTGTGCTTCAGTGGCTGCGACCAAAAAAATGCATATTTTCTGCATTTATATGGCATAATTTTTCTGGCCTCTGTGCTTCAGTGGCTGCAACCAAAAAAATTTATATTTTCAGCATTTATATGGCATAATTTTTCTGTCAACTGTGCTTCAGTGGCTGCGACCAAAAAAATGCATGTTTTCTGCATTTATATGGCATAATTTTTCTGGCCTCTGTGCTTCAGTGGCTGCAACCAAAAAAGTTTATATTTTCAGCATTTATATGGCATAATTTTTCTGTCAACTGTGCTTCAGTGGCTGCGACCAAAAAAATGCATATTTTCTGCATTTATATGGCGTAATTTTTCTGGCCTCTGTGCTTCAGTGGCTGCAACCAAAAAAATTTATATTTTCAGCATTTATATGGCATAATTTTTCTGGCAACTGTGCTTCAGTGGCTGCGTCCAAAAAAACTGGGCAAACAATGTCTACAAGGTCAACGTATGGCGAAAAAATGACTATTTTCAGCATTTATATGGCATATTTTTTCTGGCAACTGTGCTTCAGTGGCTGCGTCCAAAAAAACTGGGCAAACAATGCCTACAAGGTCAACGTATGGCAGTTGTTTAAAGAGAACAGTAGATTACTAGCCAGCAAAGCTACCTAAGCTAAAATGTCCCTCAAATCCCTGCAGACTTCTGTCCCTCCAATACAGAGCAGTATCAAGCAGATTACTAGCCAGCAAACTTACTATCATCTGTCCCTGAAATCACTAACAGCTCTCCCCCTACACTATCTCTTCCAAGCACACACAGGCAGATTTTTCAGATACATTTTTGCCCTTGATCCCCCTCTGGCATGCCACTGTCCAGGTCGTTGCACCCTTTAAACAACTTTAAAATCATTTTTCTGGCCAGAAATGTCTTTTCTAGATGTTAAAGTTCGCCTTCCCATTGAAGTCTATGGGGTTCGCGAACCGTTCGCGAACCGCTCGCGTTTTTGCGCAAGTTCGCGAATATGTTCGCGAACTTTTTTTCCGACGTTCGCTACATCCCTAATCAACAGTTCTTGTGCTGATGTTGCTTCCAGAGGCAATTTGAAACTCAACAGTGAGAGGCCTATTTATAAACAGTCTCATTTTAGTGGTTTTAGAGGTTTTAGAAATCACGACTAAACTCACTTTCTTTAAAACCACGAATGTCATGACATTTTTTTAAAAGATCCAAATTAAAAAAGTATGAATGGAAAATAATGCCGAATGATCTGAAAAAAATGGGAATACCTCTGAAACCTCCAAAAATTTGAGTTTTTCATTTAATTCCTGGCGGAAAAAAATCTGAAAACCTTAGAAGAAAGATAAACCACTGTAAAAGTTGGAAAATGCTTTTATAAACAAGGCAGACAACACTGATAGGATGGGGAATGTCTAGTTGCCTCCCCCAGGCCTGTCCTTACTAATACAGCATTGTTAACATCTTTAAAGATCTGGTCCTTGTTTCATAGAACTTGTGCCTTTGGGTGCTCATGAGGACAGGGTAAAAAGTGCAAAAAGATGACAGTTTTCCCCTGTATTTCCACTTTGCACTCTGCCCTGCCATTAATAAATTAACCCTTTTAACTCTTGACACAAGAACAGAGAAACATTAATTCTGGGTTCATGCAAATTAAATATACCTAGTACTTAATTTTTCTCTCCAGATTTTCGGTTCCAGAGAGAGACCTGCAGTGCAGAATCTTTGAATTTAGTTAAATCTCCAATTTTTCTCTCCAAATTATATTTTGCCCTGCTAAAGTATAGCAAAGTAAAACATCATCTTGTCCTGATGCAATATTTGATTTTTGCAGGTATGGTGGGTCTGTTATTTGACATAGGGAGACTGTTAACACTGAATTCCAGAAGTTTTTATCTGCAGAATGTTAACATAAGAACTGATACTCTACCAGCCATCAGTCCAGCTGGGGTTTCCATGGCAAAAAGGAATGGTACGAACATTGTGCAATTATTTTATTGCTTCCAAGTTAATAATAGGATACTATCATCCTCAGATCCTCCTATATTTTTGACTTGGGTTTAATTAGTGCTGGGCAGGTTTATGTCACGCATTATATCCAGTTTTCATATAATAATAATAAAAGCTAGAAAACAAAATATAAAGAAACAATCCCTTTATCTTTAACTAGTTCTAGTGTTTTATATTACAAGTTGGAGACACTATCTTATGGGCAAACCATTCCCGCAGCTCTCCAAAGAGTCCCAGAACCTAGTTAACGGCTACAAGATTAGCTATACCAAATGGAAATCCTTAGAACCTCCAACTTTATCTGAGGTGATAGCTCGGGTAAATAGTAACCGATGTTTTGAAGAAAGAATTGCTTTTTTTACAGAACAAGATCCCCAAATATCTGAAGTTCTGGTCTGTGCTCGAGTTCTGCTGTCTGGGTGCTCGAGGGTCTGGCAGAGTAATACACAAGCCCCATAGGGCTAACCCAGGATACAACACTGTCTTATTTATATACGATGTTGATGTTTGCCTACTGTATGTCAAAATGTCAAGGCTGTCTTACCTATTCTCTTTCCTTTCCCTCCCTCCTACTTGCATCTTCATTATTCGTGCTCCCTCCTTATACCTACTCGCCCACACTACCCCTCTTTATTGCGCTCTTATTTTTCACCTAATCCATAAATTTGATGGAGCCTCAGGATACTCATAATTGCTTGGCATGACCTATGTTAGCTTATGTCAATTCTTGTAAATGAATTTTTGAATGGCACATGACTATGAACCATTCTTTTGCTCACTAATAGAAATATAAATTACAAATATATATATATTATATAATATATATAATGATCTGAAACATTTTTAAAGAAATAACATTTAAATAAAAAACCCACACATGGGGAGGCCCATTTACTAAAGGTCAGATTGTAGTGGTATTAGAGCTTTTTGAAACCGCAATTAAACTTTGTTTCTCTAAAATCATGAAAGTAATTAAAAGATCTAAATATAAAAAGTATAAAAGAAAAAAAATTGTAGAAAAAAATATGAATATCTATAAAAATTTTCGTTTTTCGAAATGTAATAGCGAAAAAAAATCTGAAAACCTCTAAAAGTCTGAATTAGGGATGCACCAAATCCCTGAACCCCTTGTGAAAGATTCGGTCGAATACCAAACCAAATCCGAACCCTAATTTGCATATGCAAATTAGGGGTGGCAAAGGGGAAAACATTTTTTACTTCCTTGTTTTGTGACCAAAAGTCACGTGATTTCCCTCCCCACCCCTAATTTACATATGCAAATAAGGATTCGGTTCGGCCAGGCAGAAGGATTCGGCCAAATCCGAATCCTGCTGAAAAAGGCCGAATCCAGACCCGAATCCTGGATTCGGTGCATCCCTAGTCTGAATGGCTAAAAAAAAGTCCAACAGTATCAGCACAGCTCCCATTGACTTCTATGGGACCCTGACTGCTTTTACTTGGAGAAGTTTTGTATTACATTTTTTCATGATTTTTACACTTTATGAATCTCAAATTTTTAGAGTTTTAAACTTTTTTTTAAAACTTTTTAGAGAAAAATTCCATTCATGAAAAATAGGAAATCTGAATGTTAGTAAATAGTCTCCTTAGATTTTATGTGGGTAATAGGCAGCAGCGACTCCAGCTCTAGAATGTTCATGGTTATACCATTTTAACCTTAGTTTTCTCTCTCTCCCTAAGTTTTCCCTCAGGGGCCTGGGCCTTTCCATACCCTGGTCCCCCACCCCTTTCCCTGCTTTCACCTCCCTTTAAAAAACATTTTAGAAATGCCAATGTTTCATTCCTTTTTGATGAATATAAAAGACATATTTTTATAGTTATATTTTGTAATCACAATTACAAACATATGAAGAATCAAAAGAAGGCAGAAAAAAACCCATAATTATTTAATATTTTGGAATGAGGTTGTGACTACTAAATACGAATATTATCTGTCCAGGATATGAAATATTTTTTTAAAAAACTGAAATAAAAAAAACCCACACATTTTAGGAGAGTTTTAGGCAGCTCTGGAAGTATCTTCCTTTAGCGCACAGTTTATAGATCAAGACAGTTGTATTCAAATGCGCTGTAAATTGTTATTCTGAGCATATGAGCCCCAGAGGAAAATTTCGTACTTGGAACAGACTATTTCATCTTTAGAACGCATGCTTCTAAATCTCTCCGTTTTATAGTTTTCTAAGAGCCTTAATGAAGGTTTTTTGATGCAAGATTGTAGTTAATACAAAGGCAAGTCAATCTGAAGCTCAACTGTGCTCCATCAAGTCGCTTAGCTCCTCTCGTAGGAAAATGGGTTGCACATTGACTAACTGTGATTAAATGCCTTGTGTTCGTTTTGTTAACGTGCCTGTACTAGGGAAGCTCGTCTCCATAAAACCATAAAAGCTGCAACATCGCAACAGCTGCGCGCTTCATTTTGGATAAGAGGAAGGATATTGTTGGCTATAATTTCTGGGTATATACACAGAGCAGGCGTTCAGGAAAGCAAAACATGTTTTATTTTACTTACCTTAATTGTTGCTTTTTTTTCTGCTTTAAGGGCATTTCTAAGGCACAATATTTTCTTACGAGACAGGGGAAATAAGCACAGAATCACAAAAGCCTCCCCTGGGGGTAATTTGGTAGAAAATGAAAAATATTTAACCAGTTTACTCATTGTAATTGTCAGAACATTACGGGTAACCAATGGCAAAAACATTGAGTCGTTATGAGAAGCTAATTTAATACTAATGTATTCTCCTTAAAAAATAATTGATCGCAAAGTTAAAAAAAAAAATGTATAAATATAATTTTATAAATGTTAAACTGGCCATGCTAGGGCAGATTAAAGTTGTTAACTTGGCCCCTCAACATCGATTTATTAAGCCGCAACGTTTTGGATATTTTTGATGCCAAAAATCGAGGGAAAAAAAGTGTGACTTTTTCAGGATTTATCATATGTCGGCAATTACGAATACGAAAATACTCCGGCTAAAACCTGTCAAATGTAAGTTGTCCCTTACAACAGGAAGATCTTTCTTTGATTTGCGGTTTTAGAGGTTTTCGTATATTTTTTATGCTGGCTTTTGGGCAACAATACGAAAAAGCCTCCGTTTTTTCTTGTTTGTATTTTTTCAGTTTTAATAAATGTCATGGCATTCATGGTTTAAGAGAAAGGGAGTTTAGTCACTGAAACCTCAAAAATTCAACCTGTAATAAATAGGGCTCCATGAGGCCCCTTTTATCAACATTCTCATTTTAGTCTTTTTTTTTTTAAACTGTGATAAAACTCTTTCTCTAAAATCAAAAATGTTTTGTGATTTATTAAAAGAACCGAATACTAAAAAGCACAAATGAAAAAAAAGCAGTGAACGATTAAAAAAAATCTGAATACCTTGATACCTCTAAAAATGTCAGGGTTTTTTAGGCAATTACTAGCAAAAAAATCTGAAAACCTCTAAAAGTCTGAATGGCTAAAAAATGTAACAATAGGATTAGTGCAGCACCCATTGACTTTAATAGGACCTCAACTGCTTTTACTTGCCTAAGTTTTGAATTAGAGGTTTTTTTGGTTTCTACTTTTCGAAATTCTCATTAATAATCTGAAAAAGTATGGGATTTCGTCTGATAAACCAAACAAGTCTAGTTTTCGAAGCAAAAATTTAAAGTGTCAATCATGTGATATGAATAGTTGCAATTATTTTTTCAAGAAAAATATTGATAAATGTGTTAAATTCGTGGAAGGGAGTTTTGTCGGTTTTGATTTCTACGGAAGAGCCCTTGGGCCAGCAAAAAAAAAAGAATTCTGATGAATTAGGACTTTTAATCTCATAATTATAACTTTAAATCTCATAATTATGACTTTTAAACTCATAATTATGATTTTTAAACTCAAAATCATAATTACGAGATTGAAAGTCATAATTATGAGTTTTAAAAGTCATAATTCATCAGAATTTTTTTTTTTTGCTGGCCCCAGTGCTCTTCTGTAGTTTTCATTAAAAAATTTGATGAATTTGAGTTTTAGTAAAATCCTAAATAGTAAGCCCCTAAATGTAACAATAGCACAATTTACCTTTTAGTGCTGAAACAGCTGAATTCTTGAGCTGCACCGATAAATACCATGGGTTGGAAGGATGTCCTAAGTTTTCAACTCTATTTCCCTATAGTTAAAAACACACAGAAATGGTAATTTTTTTCCAATCGTAACAAAAAAGGGCAATATTGGAAGGCTCATCCTAGATCTATTACCTTCTACCCTGCAATTAGAGGCTAATTTATACATGTTGAAGTTGTTTTCAAAATGTGATTGTAAATATAAAAATTATAATTAACTTAATCAAGATTTGAAACAAATCCATGCCCTGTAGAGTAGAGCTACATATTCAATTACATGTCAAGCTCTCGTACTACAATCACAATGGTGTGAACTGGCTCCAGTTCAAAGCTGTTCAGGACATTTTCCACTTTATACCATGCAGTAAAGTGCAAGAAGTGGTTTGACAAATCCAGTACAGGGATGAGATCCGTTGTCCAGTATGCCATTATCCAGAAAGATCTGAATTATGGAAAGGCTGACTCCATTTTATCCAAATAATCCAATTCTAAATTATTCATTATTAAACATCATTACATTTTTCTGTGTAATAATAAAACAGTAGCTTGTACTTGATTCTAACTAAGATATAATTAATCCTTTTTGGAAGCAAAAACCAGATTATTGGGTTAATTTAGGGGCACATTTACTAAGGGTCGAATATCGAGGGTTAATAAACCCTCAAATTCGACCCTCGAAGTAAAATCCTACAAATTCGAATATCGAATTCGAAGGATTTACCGCAAATCCTACGATCGAACGATCAAAGGAAAAATCGTTTGATCGAACAATGATATCCTTCGAATCGAACGATTCGAAGGATTTTCCTTCGATCAAAAAAAGCTTAGAAAAGTGATGGGGAAGGTCCCCATAGGCTAACATTGTACCTCGGTAGGTTTAAACTGCCGAAGTATGTAGTCGAAGTTTTTTTTTAAAGAGACAGTACTTCGACTATCGAATAGTCGGATAGTCTAACAATTTTTAGTTCGAATCTTTCGAATTGAAGTGGTAGTTGAAGGTCGTAGTAGCCTATTCGATGGTCGAAGTACCCAAAAAAATACTTCGAAATTCGAAGTTTTTTTACTTCGAATCCTTCCCTCGAGCTTAGTAAATGTGCCCCTTAGTGTTTATATGACTTTCTAGTAGTGATGGGCGAATTTGCGCCGTTTCGCTTCGCCGAAAAATTAGCGAATTTCGGGCGAAATTCGCGAAACGGCGAAAAATTCACGAAACGGCGCTGGCGTCTCATTTTTGACGCCGGCGCCCGTTTCTGACGCCGGCGCCCGTTTTTCCGACGCCGGCGCCCGTTTTTGGCGCCGGCGCTCATTTTTGCCGCGAATTTTAGCGAATTTATTCGCTCGCGGCGAAACGCGCGAATTCGCCGCGAATTCGCGCCTGGCGAATAAATTCGCCCATCACTACTTTCTAGTAGACTTGGGGGCCGATTCAAAAAGGGTCGAATATCGAGGGTTAATTAACCCTCGATATTCGACTGGGAATTAAAATCCTTCGACTTCGAATATCGAAGTTGAAGGATTTAGCGCAGATAGTTCAATCGAACGATCGAAGGATTATTCCTTTGATCGAACGATAAAATCCTTCGAATCGAACGATTCGAAGGATTTTAATCCAACGATCGAAGGAATATCCTTTGATCAAAAAAACTTAGGAAAGCCTATGGGGACCTTCCCCATAGGCTAACATTGAGTTCGGTAGTTTTTAGATGGCGAACTAGGGGGTCGAAGTTTTTTCTTAAAGAGACAGTACTTTCATTATCGAATGGTCGAATAGTCGAACGATTTTTAGTTGGAATCCTTCGATTCAAAGTCGTAGTCGAAGGTCGAAGTAACCCATTCGATGGTCGAAGTAGCCCAAAAAACACTTCGAAATTCGAAGTTTTTTTACTTCGAATCCTTCACTCGAAGTTAGTGAATCGGCCCCTTAAGGTATGAAGAACCAAATTACAAAAAGATCCTTTATCCGGAAAACTCATAGTCCTAAGCATTCTGGATAACGGGTCCCATACCTGTACTGGAACATTAACCAACTGATGACATTAAATTTGAATAATTGATTGACTTCATCCTTTTTCCACCTTGCTCTGCTTTAACATTGTTCCCCGGTGCCATACTCTTACCTTATTGTATCCTGAACCCACCATACAAACATCTTTGATGGGACTGAAGCAAGTTTAAGTAACCCCTTGTTTAGCCTATTGAGGTCACTACAGAAAGTACTGCATGCCTGAGGAACACTATAGGAATCCTGTAGTCCATTCTATCAGACCACATTCATCTAAATAACTGGATTTTCGGTGAGACGTGATGTAACACAGTAGCTGGATTTCCTTGGTTAACTTGGTTTACTTGTTATAATATCCAAGCATTAAACTTTTTTTTGTGTTTGTAAAAGCTACCTTCAGAGAATAAAACTAACATTTTCACTCTTTGTAAAAGTTGTGTTAACATTTCCCAGAAATTGCTCGCATTTTCTCCTTTCTCTGAGGGTATTGTAAAACTCTTATGTATACGGAAATGCCTTGTATTTAAACAAGCAGGAGCTAACATTAACATACACAGGCATGCCAAAACATTTTTATAATTCATATAAAAGCCTCACTCTCTGGATTCGGGCTGTTGATGCTGTGATTAGGAGAAGACATTACATTTAACCCTACTCTCCCTGCTTGTTTTGAAGGACATGTTTATAGAAACATTTCAAAGCTAAGACTGTTGGAATATATAAATATAATTGCAGTTCAACCATTTCTAGGAGGCATACAGTAGCAATTAAAGGTCAATGGGAGAAACATTCACAATGGTGCACTCGCTGTTACGGTCAACATTTTTTTAATAGCTACAGGTCATGAGGGTCCTAACATGCTAAGTACACTTAGGGGGTTATTTACTAAACTCTGAAAGCTAAAATCACTAAAAATTCACGTTTTTTTTTTTTATAAAATCAGACTTTTGAAAAATCTCCAATTTTTCAGAATTAATTAAACCCAGAGGATGGAAAAGTCAGAATCTGAAAATCCGGCATCTCACACCTGTCAAGGTTGCATATAAGTCAATGGGAGAAGTCTCAATGATTTTTTGATGTGCGCTGGGTTTTGTTCAAGTTTTTGTCATTTTCAGGCAAAAATCAGAGTTTTCAGGTGAAAAATCCGAAAAAAACATGGAAATCGGATGAAAAATCCAAAAAAACCTTTAAAATCTGAGAAAATTTTTGGGATAATTTAATAATAAATAAGCTCAAAAAACCCAAGCGTTGATCGGAGTTTGTATCAGAAAATATTAAGATAAAATCGGACTTTGATAAATAACCCCCTAGATGTCCAAAAGTATGTGGACACCTACGTATCCAATATCCCCTTCCAAAGGCAAAGGTGTGTATATAAAGTTGGTCCTCTCTTTGCTGCTTAAACCATCTTTACCCTACACATCTGGGAATTTCTTGGAGGGATTTGCTTCTATTCACATGTAAGGAGTTGGGCACTGATGTTGGGCGATTAGGTCTGGCTTCCACTGGCATTCACATCAGGTGTTGAGGTCAGGTGCAGACAAGTCAAGTTCTACTATTCCCTTCACAACAACCCCATTCTGTCAGGACCTTACAAGTATTGTTAGTGGCTACTAGTGCTTTGTAAGTCATATAACCAATGAAGGCACCTGACTGCTGAAACCATATTATATACATGTATGGGTTACATTTTGGTCTTCCTCTTGCCATGTGCTGTCTAGGAACATTCAGAATGACCCATCAGACAAGGGTTTAAAAGAATACATGTAGAGACCCTGAGTGTAAGTGATTTAATCAGTTTCCCTTAGATGTTTGGACACCTACAGTAAGTGGTTCTTTAATCTGCTCAGGCAGCTATTGCTTCCTTTTCCATTGTATGTTGAATTAATTATGGCTTCCCAGTAGGTGGCAGTGTTCAAAAGTATAAAGGGGTACAGCCCCATGTGCTCAGGGTCTTTCCTGGGACCTCACCTCTCTGGGAGGTTGTTACAGGCCAAGGGCTACAGTTGTGGTAAAAGTATAAAGAAGGTTAGTTAGTTATAGTTTGTTTTGTAACAGTCGTTCTAAGTGCAAGAGGAAGTCTCAGGGAAGGTAGTGATCAAGTAAGTAGGAAGGTAGTTAAAAAACATAAGGACAGGTAGACACATCACCACCTGACATGTTTTGGACTCATCTAGTCCTTAGTCATAGGCTCCTATGACTAAATACAAGATGCGTTCAGAACGTGTCAGGTGATGATGCGTCTACCTTTCCCTATGTTTTTTTTAATAGTCATAAATAAATTTGTATTTTTTATTTATTTTGGCAGAGGTGATTCCCATTTCTTTTTTTAGGGTTCCAAGATAGAATACCCCAGGCTGAGGATCCCAAGCCCAGTGTTCTATGCTCAGGGAGGAGTTGCCTCAGGAGTCTGGCAACTTTGCCCATTTCTCCCCTGGGAGGGACTTGCCACTGTTGTGTTAATCTGCCTTAAAGATGTGACTGCTCATTTCATTTATTGGATTGTTCTACTGTTAATAAACCAGTTATTGCTGCAAGAAACCTCTCTGTGATTTGGAGTCTACAAGGTACCGGGAGTTGCTGGGAATTGTTTGGGTACCTGTGGGTCTAGGGCACACTACAAGCAGTATAATCTGTACACACACTGTAAGCCCACATCTCAGTTCCACCTACGGGTGTGCTACATACATTGAATGCAAAGATGTCAAACTTGCAAAAATAATATACATGGACAGTCCAGAATAGCACTTCCCTAGACTTACCCAATGATGAGCAGGTTTGGGGCATATTGGGGTGGGTTAAGCTATGTAGAAACAATGTTGACAGGAAAAAGACCTGTGTGAAAATTGCTTAAAATATAGTTTTACAGTTTTCCACTGTGTCTTTTGTATCACTGTACCTTTATATCCAAGAAGTTGACCTTTGGCTGCACAAGGAGAGGTTTTCCCTCATAACCATGGAAAGGCTGGTCATGAATGTGAATAGCATGCGGCCGCACATACACTGCAAAATCATTCCCTGTTTCGCTGCTGTAAAGTAAAAGCTGGAATTAGAACAAATACAAACCTGAGCTACTTCCAACCAACAACGGCCTTACCAGTACCAGATGAACCTGTAGCCTATCAGAACTGAAGGACACTAAGAGCTCTATTTATGAAGCCTCAATTTTTAGAGGCAAAAAATACTTCGAATTTTACAAGATTTATTATGCTCCAGAGCTGCTTAAAATTCCCAATCCAAAAATACTCCAGCTAAAACTTGTTGAAGTCTTGTGAAGATGTTTCTTGCCTTCATGATCTTTGAGGGTCTCAGACTGGTTTTCGTTCGACAATCCGAAAAAGTTGAGTTTTCCCGGCGTCAAATCTAAAAAAGTCGTACGATTCGATTTGAAGAAGACATGACTTTTTCCCGCACCAACTTTCTTCGAGGCTGATTTTTTTGATGAATTAGGTACATTCGTAATGGACCCAAAAACTACAGAAAGCGGGGGGTGTCAATATATATTTGTAAACCAGATCATGCTCCTATAGGGTTTCAGGGCCCCTACAATATTTTGTGGTGGGGCCCAGTAACTCTAGCACTAGCTCTGACAGTATTTGAATAATTTGCATCCGATCAGCACATTTAATAAGAACATTTATAATATAACAACAGCCTGTTTTTAATCTTGGTATAATGGTATTGCAGAACCAAATCATCTTCAGTCATAGTATTGGCACAATCTGGAGGAACTCTATCCATATGGTCATCAGGAGTAACAACTAATTCACCGCACAGAATACCATAAAATAAGACCCACCGATAGCCAATCAGAACATTTAAAGCATTATACAACTTGTAACGGTGGTATTCAATTATTTCCAGGACAAGACCAACTATCATGTTATAAGAATCTTTAGTAGTAGACTAATACAGGTATGGGATCCATTATTCGTAAACCTGTTATCCAGAAAGCTCTCCAATAAAATTGTATCCAAATAATTCAAATTTGTAAAAATTATTTCCTTTTTCTCTGTATTTATAAAACAGTAGTTTGTTCTTAATCCCAACTAAGATTTTATTAATCCTTATTGGAAGCAAAACAATCCTACTGGGTTTAATTCATGTTTAAAGGGGACCTGTCACCCTAAAAAATAATTCCAAATCCTGTTTTATAATGTTATTCAAGCAAAATAAAGTTCACTTATACCATATTCATGATTTAAATTGTATTTCTTCTAGTCTTGTAAATCACAATCACATCAAGCAGGCAGCAGCCATTTTGTGTTGTTAAGGCACGCTAAAATCTTGCCAAATCATGCCAAAATCTTGTTAATACACCATAATGGGGCACCTGTGCCCACACCTGAGTACAGGCCACAACATTAAATGTTGGAAATGAAAGGGGAATGTAAGGAGAGCAGTGACATCTAGGAATTGTAGAATGGAAAGTGAAAGTAATTGCCTGCCCCGTCTCTATGCCTAAGGCATAAAGGAGGGGCAGGCAATATATAATTGACAGCTGAAATTTTTAAATGAGTTTATAGCCAGTATGGCTGTTTTAATAAAAAAAAGAATTTGGGTTTCATGATTCATTTTATTATACAGATTTTCATGAGTGGGTGATGGGTCCCCTTTAAAGGGCACCTATCACAGCCAAAATCAAACACATATTAACAATCTGACCAGTACAACATAAACACGTTTAATCAAACTACATATTTTTTTGAAAAAAACTACAGGTTTTAAAAAAAACCTTACTTTGTCAAATGGGTTCTTTCACTGAGGGAGGCCATACTGAGACTATAACAGAGACTATAATATGCAAATTTCAGGAGCATGCTCAGATTGTAACACTGCTTTGAGTTTTCTACCCAGAATGCCTTGTTTTAGTAATCTCCTCCACTAGAAGTATCAGGAGATTTCCCTATCTTGTCCCCTGCTGGTGATGTCATTATGCAAATGAAGGGCACACACTAACTTCCAGCAGGTGGCAGCACTACTGAACAGCAGCTAACACACAGGTTTGGCTGATTTGAAAATAGCTTAGAAGGGTCGATAAGCAACAAGGAATTTCAACTGAGCATGTGCGAGATTTCAAAGCTACAGTTATCTGGGAAGATATAGGTAGGAGGAGCCAGTGAAATCCAAGATGGCTGCCTCAGCTAGAACTGCAGGGGAGATAGGGGAGATCTTGCAGAAGGAATAGTGAGCTGATCATTTACATTATACAAACAATTCTAACTATTTTAAAAATCGGATTTCTTGAACTTTCACATAGTGCATTTACTTAGGAAATGATTTTAGTTATGATTGGTGCCCTTTTAACTTTAATTATGGAAAAATCCGTTATCCGGAAAGCCCCCAGGTCCCAAGCATTCTGGATAGCAGGTCCCATAGCTGTATGTAGGCCATATTATGTTTTACGCCACATAACTGGAGCCGATGTAGGTTACATGCAACCTTTGCTATTCCAGTTCTTGGAATGCTAATAGAAACTGTGCTTCTCCTAATTCCCAACATATTAGACCTTATTGAAATAGAACGGCAATCACGCTGCAGTCGAATGTTCCATTCAGAGACATGTGTAAGCACAGAACATTGTTCTTTCCACTTGAGAGCTCCATAAATGCAATTGACCACCTTGTAACCTTCCACCCTCCTCCAGTCATTTCTCTTTAATGGGTTCCCTCAGCAGGTGCTTCCAGACATCTCCCTAAACGCATGGGGAGAATGATTATTAGGCTACATCTACGCAACACCCTACTGTTTCCTATTCCTGCCATGCACACTACGTGCCCTATTTAGGTGATCCTAATTTCCCTTTTAAAGAAGCGATTTTGAAGGCAGAGAATAACAAGCTAAACAGGTTAATGCAGAGAAGGATATTAGAGGCAGAGAAACAAGGAATTGGGAACACTTGGCCTTCACTCCTCTCTGAAATACACAAACAAAGAGGAGAAAATCTTTGCTGATAATGATACTAAGTACAGTTATGGGATCTGTTATCTGGAAACCCATTATCCATAAAGCTCTGAATTACGGAAAAGCCCTCTCCCATAGACTCCATTATAATAAAATAATCCAAATTTTTAAACATTATTTCCTTTTTCTGTGTAATAATAAAACAGTCGCTTGTACTTGATCCCAACTAAGATATAATTAATCCTTTGTGGAATCAAAACCAGCCTATTGGGTTTATTTAATGTTTTTGTGATTTTCTAGTAGACAAGGTATGAAGATCTAAATTACAGAAAGATCCATTATCCAGGTCCCGAGCATTCTGGATAACAGGTCCCATACCTGTAAGTTCAAAAGCTGGTGCAGGAAAAACAATGTGACCAAGCCTTGACTGCTTCCACCGGCAAAATAGCCAAGGAATTGGGGTGTGTGTGGGGTTGAGTGGGTCTTAGGAGAAGCAATCTGTAAAGACCCGTTGTATCAGTCTCCAGGCCTTAATGGGCAAGTTACAGAATATTAAATAAGTCCAGTATGGTTGTTGATAGTCAAGGAATGCAAACTGAATGAATTTCTCCCCTCCGAGTATGAGAGTATGAGTTCAGATCTTGATTGTCACGTTATTGATGGACACTTAAAAGGGGTGGTTCACCTTTAAGTTAACTTTTAGTCTGTTATAGAACGGCAAACAACTTTTCAGTTGGTCTTCATTATTTATTTATTATAGTTTTTGTGTTTTTTTATATAATTTTGTGCCTTTTTCTTATGATTCTTTCCAGCTTCCAGAGGAATTTGGACCCTAGCGACCTGATTGCTGAAATTAAAAAACTGGAGAGGTGCTGGATAAAAAGCTAAATAACTCAAAAACCACAAATAATAAAAAATGAAAATCAATTACAAATTCTCCCAGAATATCACTCTTTACATCATACTAAAAGTTAATTTAAAGGTGAACAACCCCTTTAATGGAAGCCACAATTAAAGATGGACTGAAATGAGCCAAAAATAACTGACATTGCAAAATTAACGAATTATGCATAATAAATTGATTCAAATACAATTCTGGTATTCGAAAATCCATTTTTACGCTTCTCGATCCTGTACTGACACAACCCTATAATACACAAAATCCATTAATATCTTGTAAATTATATAGTGAATAAAGTTACCCCCTCTTGTAAAATATAAGTATATTTTAAGTTACCGAGGAGTTTCATGACCATATAAAAGTACGAGGCCGAAGGCCGAATGTTTTTATACAGGTCATGGAACTCCGAGGTAACTTCTAATATCCTCATATTTTGCAACTGGGGGTAATCCGACCCTGTCCCTGAGGTTAACAAATAAGGGCTGTGATTGGCTATTTAGTAGCCTTGATAGGGACTGAAGGCTCTGTTTGGCAATACACCTGTGTTTTATAAAACCAAAACTTGCCTCCAAGCCTGGAATTCAAAAATAATCACCTGTTTTGAGGCCATTGAGAGCAACATCCAAGGGGTTGAAGAGCAACATGTTGCCCATGAGCCACTGGTTGGGGATCACTGCTGTACATCATACTAAGGGGCAAATTCACTATGACAGCGACCGATTTGCCACACTCGACGCCACTTCGCCAGGTACAAATTCGTTACCACTACACTAATTCATTAAATGCGAAGTTGCGTCCTGGGAGCCGAACGCTGGTGACTTTTCGCTAGCGATACTTCTTCAGTGCGAGCATTTCATAGCGAAGATTTGCCAGTATTCATTTGTGCCTAGCGAAAATTCGCTAGTAGTCATACGCCAATTATGTCAATTTGAATAGGGGAGGAGCATAAAAGTCGTATACACTTCTTTTTTTAGAGATTGGTGGAAATGTTTGAAGTGGCCACTTTTTATTCCAAATGTCCAAGGGAGCTTAATAAAGAAATAAAAGCTCCTCTAATGCCCTATTCATGAGCCCACCTTCAAATGTGTTCAATAAAATGTTCACACACAAAAAAAACCTTTAATAGTTTAGACTTTTGAAGGCAATCCCGTTTTAAAAAAAGAAAAGTCGCCAGCGTTTTTTTACACTTTTTATGACTTTCTGGTGTACAGGATATGATGTCACTGACATCAGATTGAGGAAGACGTAGGTTTGTTTCAGCACTTCGCCTGGTCTAAGGTGATGAAGGAAACTCTGACGAAAGAGTTAACGTTCAGTAAAATCCGAACTTTAGTGAATTTGCGGAACAACGACCATTCGCCAGACCAAAAGTCCCTTGCCGATAGAGTGTGTGAACGAACGCTAGCGACAGTCTCTTTCACTAGAAAATTGTCTGCGCCTCTTAGTGAATTGGCGATGTCCCTACAGATGGCAATGCCGGCAAATTGTCCCTAGCGTTAGCCACTTCATCCTTAAAGTGAATCTGCCCCTAAAAGTTAACTCAAGTAAGGTAAGTTGGGTAGTGAGGTTCAAATATTCCTTCCATGAAAAAATCAATGACTCTTTAGCAAATTATCCCTATGGTGTATATTCATATTCAAATATTTTATTTAAAAAAAACAATATATATATATATATATATATATATATATATATATATATATATATATATATATATATATATATATATATATATATATATATGATGTAGAGTTGTTTTTGTGACATAATTTGATAAAAATCTAAAGTGAACACTTGCCTCCCCCTGTAGACCCCAGTGATGAATAATAAAAGAATAGGAAGTTAAAAGCAAATAGAAGTCATTGTTAAACGTCCGCGCACATTAGGTAAATACGGAGACTCCGCTCAATGGAGGAAGAGGGAATGGAAGGCATTTGGTGTCATTTTGATGGAATGAAATAACCCAGACTGACAGCTCTATGGGTACAAGCAGAACATTTTGAAACGATTAAATGCTCACAATCCATAAGGAATCATTAGCCGAGCTCTCCGCGCTGCGTTTAAGGGCCGGCATCCGATATATTTCCCATCAATTCCGTCTGGCATTTGAAAAGTAATAAGAGATTTCTGCAAAAAAGTTTTAAAGAATTTCATCCAAGTGCAAGTGAAAGTCTAATCAGGATGATGGAAACTGGCTTGGCGGTCGCTGATTCTACGATTTCCATAAGACATTTCTGCATCATCAGCGACGGAGAGAGTCTTATAATGGGGCTCAGACTCACGAACCAGAGCTGTGGAATAAATGAATCAGTGATATCCTTACCAGAAGTCTGTGTGTGGTTCTTTTTAACCCTTCCTTACACTAATTTGTATATGCAAATTAAGGTTGGGATAATGTTCTGGATTTGACGAAATCCTAAAATAGTGGATTTGGTGCCTCTCTATTACCTTTGGGCTGGTACAGAACCCCAAAACATAATGTATTGCCTAGGCACCGGACCCAATGCCCCTAAAGTATGGAAGTGATGTCACACATACAGGCACACATGATGTCACTTCTTATAAACATCCCCGTAAATGTCACTTCCAGCATGATGAGCTCTATACCCCTCACCCCACAGCTCTGTGCAGGAGCTCTAAGGGGCGATAAGTACTAAGCACTAGTGCACATTAGCTTCTTACTTTGCACCTTGCACGTTATACATAAAGAAGATGCAAAAGAAACCCTGCACTTTGCCATAGGCAGATAGTAAGTACAGGGCATCCTAGCACCGTGTGTCCCTATGAAGTCCCTAGCTTGTACTTCTGAATGGCATGCCACCCCCAGTACAGGGCTCATGGATACAGCGCTGTCCCAAAACATTTGATCCTATGTATCTAGAGCTTTGCAACATTTACTAAGCTCGAGTGAAGGATTCGAATGAAAAAAACTTCGAATTTCGAAGTATTTTTTGGGTACTTCGACCATCGAATAGGCTACTATGACCTTCGACTTTGATTCGAACGTTTCGAAGTAAAAATCATTTGACTATTCGACCATTCGATAGTGAAGTACTGTCTCTTTAAAATAAACTTCGACTACATACTTCGGCAGTTTAACTACCGAGGTACAATGTTAGCCTATGGGGACCTTCCCCATCACTTTTCTAAGCTTTTTTTTTATAAGAAAATTCCTTTGATCGATCGCTTAAAATCGTTCGAATCGTTCGATTCTTCCTTAGATTTTTCTTTCGATCGATTGATGGATTTGCAGTAAATCCTTCTAATTCGATATTCGAATTCGTAGGATTTAAATTCGAGGGTCGAATTCGAGGGTTTATTAACCCTCGATATTCAACCCTTAGTAAATGTGCCCCTTAATGTATCATGTCATATAATTTTTGTTTTGAGCAATGTTTAATGAGGTGTCTGGGGTCCACCAGGGCTTCAACCTCAAGGGCCCTAATCTCGACATCCCCGCCCCCCAGCATTGTGATCAGCGGAGAGGGGACAGGGGGAGTATCCAGGCCCAATTTTGTGGAGAGGCCAAAAAGACTCGGGCCTATGTGACCCTGCCACTTCTAAATTGGGTCTGAAGCACTAGGGGTAGCAGGAGATTTGCCTGTCAATCTCTATAGCCTATGAGGGCAAATTGTGTGAAGGGGATGGGGTCGGCCACGATCAACCAATAACAGGGACATAGTGGCACCTGCAAATTAAATCCAGGCCTAGGAGCATCCAGCTGTGATCAGGGGAGTGAGCTTGGGTTCCATATGGGAACAGGGCCCATCTGTTTTTTTTCCAGGTGTTCCAACAGCCCAATCCAATCCACAGATATTCACAGTCACAGCTGCGGTGTACATTCTTATATAATGGGCCCCCTCAGTTCTAGAGCCACAGCTTCACATTGCCTTTTGATATGCGCAAAACTAGTGATTGCCAAATAAATTCGCCAGGCGCAAAGTTGCAGCGAATTTCCCTGTTTCCCCACCAGCGAATAAATTCACAAAACTGCGGTGAAAATTCGCCAGTGAAAAATCCATCACGTCAAATAGTCAGAATAGTCACGTGCATAAAAATTGCCACTCGTCAAAATTATTTTGACGCCCATTGAGTTTAATGCATTTCGGAATTTTTCGCCGTTTTGCAAATTTAGTGGTAAATTTGCACATTTTTCAGCGAAACGGGACAAATTCACCCATCACTACTCAAAACACTTACAGGCACAGGAGATTGCATAGCATTTAAGGGATTATGGTACAACCCAACCTCATACCCAAAAATCATTATTTAGCTCATCCCTGAGAACAACATTTCTGTATATGTCACCGACACCTGCTTATATCAGTGGTTGACGCAATTCTGCATTTTACCTACAAAGCAACTTTGCTCGCTGATTCCCCTCCCCACTTATTTCTAACCTGGAAGTGCAGCGCAGGTGGAGTTGGCTCTTTACGACTTGTTATAATAGTGCCATAAATCTGTTGCCTTAAAATTCAATCTCTGTGGCCTTTTAGAGAAATCATCATTAAACGTGGGGGCTCCCGTTAACGACGACATCCAAGTGAAATTGTTTAATCTGCCGGGGCGGGTGAAAGGTCACCTAATTAATTTTTAATAATACATCAACGCGACACGCAATAGGGAAAACTGGAATAGACAAATGCTAAGGGAAAGGGCACCGTCATCTCCTGGTAGGTCAATAGCAGCCAAGAGATTCGCTCATCCCCATCCCCCTCTGCTGCCGTGCCACTTTCCCATTTTATACCGACACCCAATTAATACCTAGCTGCCCGGGCTAGCTCATTTCGGCTGAATTATGGCCATTTCTCCCCTTATGCTGTAACGAGGGTGATCGCCATATATCACTGGGCAGTAAGAATCACTGTTAATTGATTAGAGTAACCTAGCAATGATTGTGCACTTATACAACGTGTACCTTACTGGGGTGAGATTAGATTCTTGTGTCTGTTTCCCTCGTTACGCCAGTCACCCAACATATTGTTAGACGGTGGCGAGATCCTACAGCCAAACCCCAGTGGCGTCGTCAAGAGACTTTGTTGATGTCTAAATATCATTACACGCTGCTCCGATATTAAAGGAAAGGGATTAACACCTTATTGCGAGTCACTGGGATTTGTCATTCAGCGTCGTTATCCAATTTTCAGGTGCTAATGGGACTACGGCCCGGGGGCAAGCGCTTGGCCTATAGACAGACCAGAGAGAACAAAGGGAACATTACGTGTCTTAAATAACATCAAGCAATAGACTAAGAGAATAAAACTGGTAACCTGGGCTGGGAGCTTGATGTTCACAAACACGTACATTAAACACAATTTGTGTTGATTTACAAAGTGTCGTTGGAAAGCTGTGGGTGCCATGGGAGAGGCAATATTGCCGAGAGGAGAAGGAACAGATAATGAGATGGATGCAGGGAAAAAGACCCGTAGGGCATGTCCTCCCCTATACAAGGGAATTCAAAGTAGAGCATACAGCGTCTCTAGAAGGCAATTCTCATTGTCCAATAGCTGAATATTAACAGCTATAAATATTAGTGAAAGCTGCCATATTGTTTCTCTTAGATGGCATAAGTAAGAATTTAATGGGTGTTCAAAACACTTCTCCAATATATATTTGCATTTAAAAATAGATGCAACTATATCAACTATATCAAAGCCACCATCAAAGTGGGACAGGTAATCAACTTGCTCAGGACCTGGTGGAAGCAGTGTCAGACTGGGGTGTCTGGGGCCCACCAGGGCTGCTGCCTCAGAGCCCCCCATCCACCAAGCGGACCCCTCACCCAGGTCATCATACCCCACCCTGCAGGCCCCAGACCCCAATATCGAGCTTCCTCATCCCAGATGCAAACTCCAGACAAGCCTGCCTGCCCATACATATTTTACATTTTCCTTGCCCTGGGGATTGGGAGCACCTGCAAGTATCCAGTAGGGAGTGGGAGTCCTGGGTCAGCAAGGCCCATTTGGTTTTTTCTTTGGTGTCAGGCCAGCCCAGTCCAACCCTGGGTGTAAAATGTCCCAGATATCCCAGTGGCTGCTTCATAAGATGCTGTTGTTAATCCAGCTGTACCTAGAATTCCACTACCAGAAACTAGCAAAAGACTCGACTAAAGTAAGTTACCAAATATGAGGAACAGGTATTCTGATCTGCATAATGTTCCATATTGTATAGATAACATTTTACGTGCACTTACCTTGTGCTGTTTCCCGGTGAGAATTGCATTGGATCAATTACCATTAATGAGTCAATGTCTATAGGAAACATTTTCTCCATCTCTCCAGTCTGTAAAGCACTAATAACACTGTCAGCTATATTAAAAGGTAGGTCATGTGCCACTGAAGGAGAATGGCTCAAACTTAAATGGGGAAAATCGTATTTGACAGGATTGATTATTTCCAATATTATGACATCCAGATTGGTCTCTTGGGTGTTTTCTGCTTTCTTATTGGGGTGGCTGACATTATTTTCAAGGTCACGTTTCATCCTGGCCCTTGATGAATCATCTAAAGTAACAGGGCAGTGGAGGTTCCTCTTAGCTTGGTTATTGGTTAAAGCTCTTAATGTGATGGAACTTCCTTTTAAAGTCTGAAGAATTGAAACGTGAGCTGGCGAAATGTTAAAATGTTGCGCCACTTGTGCTGGAAGTTGATGCTGAATATCCGTGCCAGTCCCCTCTGCCACAGATAAAGCCAGATAAAAAGATTGGTTGGTCCAGATTTCTATAGGTTCTTCACCTTGAAGAACTACGTAGAGTAGACTTTCTGAGAAACTGAAAAAGTTTGATCCCTGTTCTTTATCATCAAAGGCAAGTTCAGTGTTGGGCAGAAATGATGGAATTCGTCTTCCTTTTGAAAAAATGTGGAAGCTTTGTGGGGTGTCATAGAAAAATGCCAAAATGTGTTTAGTAGCTTCTTGACCTCCAATTAGTTGAAGTCTCATAGCTTTGGGAGCTGGTCCACTGAAGCATATTGTTGTAATTTTATTAGCTGGTAAGATAGAGTAGAAGATTGATTGGTCTTCTGAATAACAACACTGTTGTACAGAAATGTTGCCATTGACAAAGGTATCGATGAAGTCACCTGTAAAGGTTATGACAGGTGTTATGGGTTGCCTTACGTCTCCAATTCTTTCAAGGACTACTACAGTATGGTCAGTCTGTTCACAGATATGTCCCCGTAAATCAGTGTTATAATGGCATTGACTTTCTTTCCTGTAGATGCCTGAAAACAAAGACACATATAAATAAAACCAGAATAAAACCCTAGAGACATATGGTAAGGGATTGAGGCATCTAAAAAATTAATCGCAAGAATCTCGTTCAAAGGCCGATTTGATAAATTGATTGAATTCAAGTTCAAAAACTTGCATTGAAAAAACGCAGTTGTTTTCAGTTACAGTAATTGATTGCAATGGACTAACATTATTTCGTTCATTTTCAATAAGTCTGTAAAATCTCTGATTTTTTTCAAAACTTGAAAAAAAATATATTTAATTTTGAAAATATCCCTCCGTTGACTTCTCTAGCACCTGGCCATGTTTAAATTGACATTTTTTTTACATGTTTTTAATTTCAGAAAAACTCAAGTTCAGAACTATTCAAGTTCTCCTTAATTTTCTCAAATCATTGTGAAAAGTAAACATTTATTATTTTTTATCATTAATGCAAGTAAATCTTAGAATAAAGAGAGGCGCTTAAAGAGATGGGCTTAAGCAAAGAGAAGAGTTTTCTACGTAGTAGAGAATGATGTACGATGAGGTGGACAGTTGAGTTCCTTGGTTTTTGAGAGGGTAAATAAAATCACATTTTATATGTAATAATGTAATAACAGAGGCTGATTTACTGTGTTTTTAATTACATTTTTTCTATCCAGCGTATTGAACAAACTTGTGTTTTTTTGGGATCATAGGGATTTTCCTTTATATCTTAACATCTTTAAAAAAAAAATTGCGTGAATTGGCAAAAGAAAACTCTATTGCTATGAAAATCACATTCTTCCGTTCATTTTTTGAAAGTGTTCCTTATAAATAGCTTGAATGTTGAAAATATTTAAATTCATAATTTCTCCAGAGATTTCCGTAAATTTCCTTGATATTTGAATTTTAATGAATCTTCCCCATGTGTTTAAATACAACATACTAGTCTTTATTTCTGAGTAGGATATTGAGCCGTGATGATGGAATATATTAATCCAGGTGATAATATAATAGATCTAAGGGGCCAATAAGTCTTTCTCTCTTCCTTATATGGCTAAATTGGGTTGAAAAAAGACCAAGTTCTGGATCACAATTTCAAATAAAGAAGGAACAAAATAAAATAATGAAAGAAATATATAAAAGGGAGGAGATTTGCATTTAAATATATGGTAACCACTTTGCACCACCTTGACCATGAAGGCCCCACAGTTCTGCCAGTTCCAGATACATATAACAAAATGTGGATATTACGAACCAACATCTTTCAAGAGCTTAGAAAATCTTTTATTGTCTGTTGAAAATTGCACCTTTTTCATGTGACCCACATGATTTATGTGATATAATAAAGTTCAGCGGTGCTTTGCAAATGCCCCTCTTTTACTTTTTCTCAAAGGCCCCACTCTTATTTTCTGGACTGCCTGGACAGGCCGCGTGTAGAGAGTCATCTTTGTTTTTTATCTGCAGTATATTGAGGTGATACTTAAAATCAAAAGAGTTAATCGAGTCTCTCAGTGAATGCTTTTAATGGGAGAACAAAGCCTTGGGGTAGAAGAGCAGACAGAGAGACGAATGATGAAGAACATCAGAGGGAGGTGCAGAAGCAATGCAGGAACCAAGCATGTAACACAATCTACACTTAGATGTCAAAATCACTATGTATTTTTTGCTTTACTTTATTCTACTGTATTCTGAACGCTGCTCTTAATATGGCAGATATATTAGAGACACATGTTACTTGCAAAGAACCCATAAATATACATGAGAGAAGGTTCCCCACACGCAGGATTGTTTCACAAGTCAAATTTGTTTGTGGTTAATCTGATGGGAATCTTTTGCTCAAGTAAAAAGCCTGTTAAAGACTGCAAGAATGATTGCTTCATGCTTAACCCACTGGGTACCTGGAAGCACAGCAGCCAATTTAAAGAGAACATGGAACCCCCCATGGATTCCATTGAGGTGCAAGTCTACATGCACACCAGGTGTTAGCTGACAAAATGCTTAATGTACTGGCCGCTGTCTATAGTAACTGCTTGGCAACAATGGCCCCTTCAACCTTTCAATCAATGCAGTCAATGAAGCCTCATCTCCCCATTTGCTACAGTCTCCAGAAATTTGGAAGACATCTAAGAAATGTAATAAAGGGCAGTACTACCAATGGCAAAATTGTTGATAAATAACAGAGATAAAATAAAGGACCATAAATAAAAAATGGGGTAGTCTTACAAAGGTTTGTACCTACTCTACCTTTCCCTACAGAAATATGTCGGCAAAAGCACACCCTTATTTCTTATTTAAAGAGTCAATCTATCCAGGACCTGGCTGCACTTGTGTCTAATAAAAAAACCAGCACAGGGTGCAGAGTACAGCTTCTTTAAGGAAGCCATTCATAGAAGAAGTCCCTAGGATCCAACGATCGGATCACAACGCTGGGAATGCAGGCAGTCGGAGAGAAGACCGCATCAATAAACAAATGTAGTGCTTGATCCAATGGGTTTTTAAACCTGCCTGATCAAAATCTACATGATTTTCTGCCAGATATCGCCTGTTGGAGGGCCCCATACAATGACCAATAAGCTGCCAACTTTGTCTGTCGGCAGCTTTAATTGGCCCATGTATGGCCACCTTTACTGCCTGCCATTGGGCAATTCTTCTATGTGCAGGACAAGGCACAAAGTGCAAAAAAACCATGGATTGCACTTATTTTTGCACTTGCAGATAATACATGAACCCTTCTGTATTTCACATCTTAACAATGAATTATGTCTATCCCATCTTTTCTAAAGCTTAGAATTGTGTAGTAAATTGATTGAGTCTAGCAAGGGTTATACCTTAGATATCTCTAGGTTCATTTTGATATAGAAGATTAAAAAATGTAACATTTTGGTAGAACCTCTAAATCCATTGTTTTGCCTGCAACACTAGTGGGGCTCCACCCTTAAGGCCATGGCACATGAGATAAAATGGGATGCTTTCGTGTTTTTTAGTACCCAAAATTTTGAATTGAAAGCTACTCTTTAAGTCTTTACCATGGCAGGTAATGGGATTGATTTCAGGAAATTTGACGAAGGTCAGAAGCAGAGCGAAGGTTGTGTGAAGGAGAGTATTTGGAGATCAGAGATTAAATATAGGGGCAAATTTACTAAAGGGGCGAATGCTAGTGAAAATTCGCCATGGTGATGTAATTTTGCCACTAGCGCTACTTCGCACCTCTACGCCAGGGGTGAATTGCGCTCTGGCGAAGGGAAGTACCTATGCTAATTCGCTAAGTTGCAGTTTTTCGTGAACGTTACCTCTTGAGCCAGACTTTACTTCACCACCTCAGACCAGGCGAAGTGCAATAGATTAGATAGGACTTGCTTAAAAAAGATGAATTTTATTTTATGAAGCTTTCCCAGGCTTGTGTAGTGTAATGTATTTGCTGCTACACATACGTCCATTGTACTTTAAATTCCCGCCGTATGCAAATTAGGCATCAATAGCGTAAATTCGCTAGCACAACTTTGCAAATGATCGGTAACTTGTGCGCAACTTCGGATCATCGTGAATTTGTGCAGCCCTGGCGAATCTACGCCTGGCAAAGTAAATTTGCCCCATAGAGAGGGGCTTAAAGCCTTGAGTTGGACACAGTGATCCAAAGCAATATCTACAGCTACAATAAACTGATTCATTAGCTGAAGATGATTTGAACTCAATTTGTCAACAACTGCATTTGCTTTAGAAAGAGATGATTTCCTTATAAGTGGCTTAGGGTTGGGAGGATGACCACCTAGTTTTTACACTTGTTCCATGAGATCCTTTCATTCAATGGAAAAGGTTGTTTTAGATGAAAACATCACTGTTGGCCATTGAGGATAGTGCGCATGTAGTGAGTCTATTGTATAGAGACATGTGTTGAGTTGCATATATCTTTATTTTATCCCTAAAGTAGCTGCCACTACGTGGATTTGATAATTCCAGCCATTATTCGCTGAAAGAGTTAAGATGTTGTTAGCAACAACTAATTCCCTCTCTGAGACGTGTTTCTGCCTATCACAATTTTCCGCGGCCTGTGATTTTGATCACTTTTAAATGAAACCCACACTGGCCTCAGTAATCATAATGTCATTTACAATTTCCCACAAAACACATTTATTCAGTTAGTAGCACATTGAGGAAAAAAAAAGAACTCCATATGAACTCTCGGCTAGGGGCTTAATCTGATTATTTCCTCATGAAACTCTACGTAGGGGTGCTTGTAAGAGAACCAAAAGACAAAGGGGGAAAAAGCTGAGGCCAGATCACAGCTGACTCTCATAATCGATGTGAATAGATAGCGCGACTCAGAACATTATGGGCTGCAGTAAATCTGCCTCGGGGCTTTCCTTTAAGAGACTGTCCAGGCTGGAAGGACCTAATGAATTCTGAGTGACCGCTGAATAGTGAGCAGACATATGTTATTTTCTGGGAGGATTAACAAAAACAATGGAAGGTTCTGTTTTAAGTTAGGATAGAGTCTTCTTCTTCTCTCTGTTGTATACTGGTGAAATGGGCAGAAAGGCATTGTATATTAGACCTTTATAGAATGGAGATGCTTGGTGTGTATCTTGGCTTCAGAGTTGGAGAATGTGCTCATCATCCTGTGATTACTGTATTGTGTCCTATTATATTATTGGTTTGCAAGACCCTCAAGGGAATTGCCATTTGTAAACAAACAAAGTTCCAATATGGATCCACAGACCATGGCGGAGTCTGAATATTTTTTTTTTTTTAATATTGATTTATTGGTCTTGTATATGGCTCTGGTGGGCACAATATGGGGCGGCTAATTTTCTAGTTTTCTAATTTGACTTTTTTTTCTGAAATTTAATTGAAGAACAAAATCTTTTTGCAATCATTTTTTTTTCTTGACCGCTATCATGTTTTTTAAAAGTACTTGAATTCAAAGAATTGGAAAGATTGCCTTAATTCGTGAAAAAAAAATTCTGAAAATCACATTCTTAATTTGACTTTTATTTACAACATGGCTTGAATTTTGAAAATACACCACCCAATCACTTGAATTTGTTCATTTGCAGTTTCAAGATTTTTTTGATTTATACATCTTGAACATTTCAGTTTGGAAAATTTTAATGAAAAAATATTTAAAAATTTTTTGTTGTTGAGATTATTGCCTAATTGTTGCCAACAATTTGAATCAAAATTTTAGTATATCTGCCCCTGTAAAGGTGGCCTTTATTATAATCACATATATCATATCTAATACATGTTTGTATACCACTTTAAGATAAGTCTCTTTCTTCAATAATATTCTATAATATTCTAGGTCAGCATGAGATTAGTAGAAAGTCCCCACACTTCCATCAGGTTTATCATCTTTAGTAAACATCCCCTAAGTTAATGATTACCAAATTCAGGGACAAAACCATTAGACAGAACTAGGTGAATGGTCATGTCATACTTGTAATATCTAAACCTAAATACTTCCCGCCATAACTCTAATTGGTTATGGTGGGAAACCACCCTAACCCACCTTAAAGCATAAATCATTAAAGGGATACTGTAATGGGGGAAAAAAAAAAATCAAAATGTATCAGTTAATAGTGCTGCTCCAGCAGAATTTTGCACTGAAATCCATTTCTCAAAAGAGCAAACAGATTTTTTTATATTTAATTTTGAAATCTGACATGGGGCTAGACATATTGTCAATTTCCCAGCTGCCCCAAGTCATGTGACTTGTGCTCTGATAAACTATAATCACTCTTTACTGCTGTACTGCAAGTTGGAGTGATATCAACCCCCTCCCTTTTTCCCCCCAGCAGCCAAACAAAAGAATAGAGATGTCGCGAACTGTTCGCCGGCGAACTTGTTCGCGCGAACATCGGGTGTTCGCGCTCGCCGGAAGTTCGCGAACGTCGCGCGACGTTCGCCATTTTGGGTTCGCCATTGTTGGCGCTTTTTTTTGCCCTCTCACCCCAGACCAGCAGGTACATGGCAGCCAATCAGGAAGCTCTCCCCTGGACCACTCCCCTTCCCTATAAAAACCGAAGCCCTGCAGCGTTTTTTCACTCTGCCTGTGTGTGCTGAAGAGATAGTGTAGGGAGAGAGCTGCTGCCTGTTAGTGATTTCAGGGACAGTTGAAAGTTTGCTGGCTAGTAATCGTTTTGATACTGCTCTGTTATTGGAGGGACAGAAGTCTGCAGGGGTTTGAGGGACATTTTAGCTTAGGTAGCTTTGCTGGCTAGTAATCTACCTTCTACTGCAGTGCTCTGTATGTAGCTGCAGTGGGCAGCTGTCCTGCTTCTGATCTCATCTGCTGACTGCTGCAATAACAGTAGTCCTTGTAAGGACTGCTTTTATTTATTTTTTTGTTGTTTTACTACTACTACTACTACTACTATAAGAGCCCAGTGCTATTAGTCTAGCAGTGTTGGGGAGTGGGACTGGTGTGCTAATCTGCTGCTCCTAGTAGTTCAGCAGCACCAACTTTAATTTTTTTTTTTTAATATTCATTTTTTTTTATTTTACTTTTTTTTATTTTACTACCGCTGTAGTAGTGTATAAGTTGACCTTTTAGGCATTATTTGCCCTGTAGGCATTATTTGCACACTGTTTTCTTCAACCCGCCATCTAGCTGTGTGACCTTGTTCACATTCTGTCTAAATATCCATAATATTACCGTCTCCAGAAAAAACACCGGAAAAACACCGGAGTGACTTTTTTCAAGCAGCCATAATATATTTTACGTAATCCGTATCCACCGCTGTAGTAGTGTATACGTTGACCTTGTAGGCATTATTTGCACACTGTTTTCTTCAACCCGCCATCTAGCTGTGTGACCTTGTTCACATTCTGTCTAAATATCCATAATATTACCGTCTCCAGAAAAAACACCGGAGTGACTTTTTTCAAGCAGCCATAATATATTTTACGTAATCCGTATCCACCGCTGTAGTAGTGTATACGTTGACCTTGTAGGCATTATTTGCACAGTGTTTTCTTCAACCCGCCATCTAGCTGTGTGACCTTGTTCACATTCTGTCTAAATATCCATAATATTACCGTCTCCAGAAAAAACACCGGAGTGACTTTTTTCAAGCAGCCATAATATATTTTACGTAATCCGTATCCACCGCTGTAGTAGTGTATACGTTGACCTTGTAGCCATTATTTGCACACTGTTTTCTTCAACCCGCCATCTAGCTGTGTGACCTTGTTCACATTCTGTCTAAATATCCATAATATTACCGTCTCCAGAAAAAACACCGGAGTGACTTTTTTCAAGCAGCCATAATATATTTTACGTAATCCGTATCCACCGCTGTAGTAGTGTATACGTTGACCTTGTAGGCATTGTTTGCCCAGTTTTTTTGGCCGCAGCCACTGAAGCACAGAGGCCAGAAAAAATATGCCATATAAATGCTGAAAATAGTCATTTTTTGCCATACGTTGACTCAACGTATATGGCAAAAAATGACTATTTTCAGCATTTATATGGCATATTTTTTCTGGCAACTGTGCTTCAGTGGCTGCGACCAAAAAAACTGGGCAAACAATGCCTACAAGGTCAACGTATGGCAAAAAATGACTATTTTCAGCATTTATATGGCATATTTTTTCTGGCAACTGTGCTTCAGTGGCTGCAACCAAAAAAACTGGGCAAACAATGTCTACAAGGTCAACGTATGGCGAAAAATTACTATTTTCAGCATTTATATGGCATATTTTTTCTGGCAACTGTGCTTCAGTGGCTGCGTCCAAAAAAACTGGGCAAACAATGCCTACAAGGTCAACGTATGGCAGTTGTTTAAAGAGAACAGTAGATTACTAGCCAGCAAAGCTACCTAAGCTAAAATGTCCCTCAAATCCCTGCAGACTTCTGTCCCTCCAATACAGAGCAGTATCAAGCAGATTACTAGCCAGCAAACTTACTATCATCTGTCCCTGAAATCACTAACAGCTCTCCCCCTACACTATCTCTTCCAAGCACACACAGGCAGATTTTTCAGATACATTTTTGCCCTTGATCCCCCTCTGGCATGCCACTGTCCAGGTCGTTGCACCCTTTAAACAACTTTAAAATCATTTTTCTGGCCAGAAATTTTTTTTTTAGATGTTAAAGTTCGCCTTCCCATTGAAGTCTATGGGGTTCGCGAACCGTTCGCGAACCGCTCGCGTTTTTGCGCAAGTTCGCGAATATGTTCGCGAACTTTTTTTCCGACGTTCGCTACATCCCTACAAAAGAACAATGGGAAGGTAACCATATAGCAGCTCCCTAACACAAGATAACAGCTGCCTGGTAGATCTAAGAACAACACTCAATAGTAAAAACCCATGTCTCACTGAGACACATTCAGTTACATTGAGAAGGAAAAACAGCAGCCTGCCAGAAAGCATTTCTCTCCTAAAGTGCAGGCACAAGTCACATGACCAGGGGTTGCTGGGAAATTGACAAAATGTCTAGCCCCATGTCAGATTTCAAAATTGAATATAAAAAAATCTGTTTGCTCTTTTGAGAAATGGATTTCATTGCAGAAAATTCTGCTGGAGCAGCACTATTAACTGATGTGTTTTGAAAAAAACATGTTTTCCCATGACAGTATCCCTTTAACTAATTCTGTATGTACTCCACCTATAAATAAACGGTCTGTCCACCAATATGGTAGAACAGAACAAATAAGACTCCTGGTCTGCGTCTGTTCTCTTGCATGCAATCTTCCTGCACCTGACATCCCTTCTTGTACTTATGGATGACCCTAACACCCCTGAGTAGGATTCCCTCAACATGTCCATCAACACATGAACTTTTTAATTTGGTTCAACTGACTTCAAGCAAATGGGACTGCAAGATGTTCAAAAACCGACAACTCAACAGGATCAAATTGTCTAAAATAATCCTGGCCTCATATGACCACTTTCAAACATATAATTAACAACATTCATATAAATATATTAACAATAAGTGGAAAAAACAATGCTCTAAGTACTTCTGCCATAGTTTCTTAGGGAAGGAACTAATTTGTGTTAATTGGATACTCTTCTCAGGATTTCCCCAAGTTAACAAAACCTTTTAACATTTAGTGATGTGGTTCAGCCCCCTTTGCAAATGGAGAAAATCTCTCATCGCAGTAGTGATGGATATTTTTATTTAAAACCTCAAACATGACTTTTGGCTTTGGAACGTGATTAGTTATATGTGTTTCAGTGGAAACGGGAACATTTTCAATGCAAATTTTGTTGGAATTGAGTTAGATTATTCAAGGACTGAAGAAAACTCTCTATACAAAATCAGTTTAAGACCCCTGGGAGAGATTTAATCACGCCATTTAATGTTTTATTTTCTAGAATACGAAAGCAGCTGGGTAAACAGTGTTTATATTTGTGGCATTAATTGTTATTTTTTACCTACCAGGTTAGATTTGCACCCTGGAAGTTGGCAACAGGCTCGGACTGTGCCTGTGGGACATCAGGAAAAAAACAGATGAGCCTGCCCACCCAGGACCCCTCTCCTTGCCAGAAACTGCAGGCAAAGAAAATGTAAAATATGCGCGGGTGGCAGGCTTGTGTGGATCTCATGACTGTAGTGGGGGGCCGTGAGGTTGCAGCCAAGGTGGGCCCCATACACCCCAGTCAAACACTGGTTGGGAAGCCCTTCCGACCCAAGTGACAGGTAGTACACCCTAGTGCAGGGGTCCCCAACCTTTTTTTACCTGTGAGCCATGTTCAAATGTAAAAAGAGTTGGGGAGCAACACAACAATGAAAACACCCTGGGGTGTAATTTGCTATTTTGATAGCCCCTGTGGGCACTGATAGCCTACAGGAGGTTCTATTTGGCAGTACTCCTTGTTTATATGCAATTAAGACTTAAAACTTGACTCCAAGCCTGTAATTCAAAAATAAGCACCTTCTTTGAGGCAACTGGATGCAACATCCAAAGAGTTGGTGAGCAAACCACTGGTTGGGGATCACTGCCCTACTGTATTATATGGAGGGTACACCAAGGTTAGACCTCTTTAGCCCCCAAAAAAACTCAAACATCATGAAGGCTATTAACATATTCAAATGGTTCAATGGACCTCTGCCATTGATTCTTACATGACCTTGACAGGTTTTAGATGTTGTATTTTCAGATTCAAGCTATTTCCAGGGTCGGGTATAATAAATCTCAACAAATTTGAAGTTTTTTTTAAAAAGAAAACTTGAAAATTTTGAAAATGTGCTTTCCGGCCAAAAACACACCTCGAAACTTAACAAATAACCCATTTCACGTGTGTGTGTTAAATGACTATTGGGTTAACAGTGACCCTGCTATAGTTCCAGGGGTATCTAGGGCAAAGGGCAAAAATATGCACTCATCCCAAATCTCCCCCTAACTGACCTTCAGCCCCTTAGCTCATAACAAGGTTACAGATATATAGAAACATTGGGGTAACAGACACCCTGCTATAGTTCCAGGTGTACCCAGGGCACAAATAAGCACTCACCCCAAATCTCCCCCTAACTGGCCTTCAGACTGGGCCTCCTTAGATCATAAAAAGGTTACAGATATATAGAAACATTGGGGTATCAGTCACCCTGCTATAGTTCCAGGGGTACCCAGGGCACAAATAAGCACTCACCCCAAATCTCCCCCTAACTGACCTTCAGACTGGCCCCCCTTAGCTCATAACAAGGTTACAGATATATAGAAACATTGGGGTATCAGTCACCCTGCTATAGTTCCAGGGGTACCCATGGTACAAATAAGCACTCACCCCAAATCTCCCCCTAACTGACCTTCAGACTGGCCCCCCTTAGCTCATAACAAGGTTACAGATATATAGAAACATTGGGGTGTCACCCTGCTATAGTTCCAGGGGTACCCAGGGTACAAATAAGCACTCATCCCAAATCTCCCCCTAACTAGCCTTCAGGTTGGGCCCCCTTAGCTCATAACTTCTGTCAATTTATCTTTTACCCCATTAGTAAATAAGCCTATAATTTATTTCTGGGATTTCCCAAACGCTTTGCCTATTAGTTCATTCTTTTCTTGACCTGAAATATACATTACACATATTTACACTAAACCACGTTGTGACGATGTTAAGACAAAGTTGTTCAGCTTGAACTAAATCTGTCAGTTGGGATCCACCAGACATAAACTGGCTCTCACCATAAAGTGATGAAACTATCACTTCGTTGCCATCTGTTTCCAGCTCCACAGTAATTTCATTGGACGCCAGAACAAGAAACAAATGTGGCGGCACCATTGCACAGCTCTAAGCCTTGGATATAATGAGATTTGAAAGGGAAGTTCCGGATGGTATAAATCTGTGCCATATGTAACCATTTCCTGTGTCAGTTCCTTTCTCTTAATCAGTGGAGTCTCTCTCCCTCTCTCTTTCTCCTTCTCTCTCTCTGTCTCTCTGCTTTTTTCCCCTTTCATGACCCCACACCATGACTCCAAAATCTTTCATGGCTGCCTTAGGCCTGGGGCCTTTCCACAGCAGTTGCATAAATAAATGGCTTTGACAGCAAACATCATAACAGTTAGCAGTAATGTGTGTTCACCACAAGTGCTTCTACAGCACACTGGAGAGATGGAACAAGAACGAGATTATTTTGTTACCGTTAAAGAAAAATAATGCTGCTTGACAAGTAGTGAAAGAATTAAGTCAAATAAATATGAAATATGATTCAGCTGAAATGGCCACATTTTCACTGCCGACTAAAGGTTTTCCAGGTTCTTTAAAAAAAAAGTACAAAATATTATAATATAAAATTAATAAATGAGTCTGGACTTTGTTGTGGACCCAGCTCTGGACTGAATTTGCAATATCTGAAGTTTGAGGGAAAAATAAAATATCAGAAGTAGAGTAGAAAGAATTGAAAGAAAAAGATTGTTAGTCATTGTATATAGTATATGGTAATGAAACCAGTGCTGGATTTCTTTGCCGGCCGACCCTAGGCCGCAGTCCGACCAGGCGGCCGCGCGGTCCTGGCGCCCGCCTACACTTCCCCTTCCCAGCGCGCCGGTGAAAAAACACTGGCGCAGCTGGTGTAATTGAATGGGGACGCACACGTCCCCATAATGCGGCTGGGCGGCATGCCGCCCCTATTTTTTGCCGACCTAGGCCCGGGCCTGAATGAAACTGCCATAACATATATAGTGTAATGCTTACATTTTAGGTAAAAGCTCTAAATATTGATGGAATTCATATAAAGATTGTTATATAATGGGCAGAGTTTGTTGTGATACTTATTTACTGGTCAACTAGAAGGATAAAGATATTGTAGTGCCAAGCTGCAACAGAGTTTTAGGGCAAGGAGCATTGAGTGGGTTAGGAAAGCATGGACATTTGAGAGTTTCTGGTTGTAGGAAGGTATGCAACTCCAGGGCCCAGGTCCAGGGTGAATCCTAGGTATTGAAGGCAGAAACGAGGTGCAAGGAATCAGATTAAAATAAGGAGGAGGTGGGGTTGGTCCAGGCCAGGGGTAAAAGGGAGCTGTGACCAGAAGATCAGCTTGCAGTTGGAACCATCCCATCCTCCTACCCTAAGTGCTTCCAGTGTTGTCCTCACAGCTTGGTGGTAGGAATGCTTGCCAGGAGTTGAGGGTACACCCCGTAAGCACAAGGGTGCTCATACTCTGGTTAGTGGTCACCTTGGGCATGGGGTCCTAGGAGATGGGTGTTCTTTTCCATTGCCTTGCCCAACTCATGCAGCTGCCAATGGTGGCTGGCATGGCAGGAGGCCCATCAATTTGGTATGGCAAACATTGTCTAAAATGCAATATTTAATTGTTTTTCATTGTAAAGCTCTACAGTAGTCCAATTCAACATCCTAGCCTAGAACTCCTAGATCATGTCTCAAGGGTGGTGGTGCTCAAGGGTCAGGTAAAAAAGTGTTTGCAATTGAACAGAGTTGGGGAAATGATTATTCACGGGGCACAGTGTAAACTTGCTCCTTTTCACTGCCATGGTCATGCTTATTCTGCACTACAGGTGAGACTTCTGGGATCTTTCATCTTTGAACTTTATGAGGATTATCTCAATAAAGTAGTACAACAAGCCTATTTTTCTAAATAATATAGGGGCTGATGGCACATGAGCCACCAGATATGGCCATAAAATTATAGATCTTAGGATGCTAACGCTAATAGCCTTAAATGGGGTTACTTTGATCCATGCAGAACCACAAATTCAATGTCAACTGGTGACATGACAGCATCGAAGAGACCTGGGATCAGTGGTATCAAGGCAAGTGCATCTCATTTGGGACCTACAATTTTATATAGATTTTTTTTTATTGCATTCTAGGTTCATATAGATTTTCTAATAATCACAAGCTGTAGCTTTTTAGAAGGGAGCAGAGTTCACAATTTGCTATTCAATAGTTTGGCTTTTGTTATTTTGGTGCTAACCTTCTGGGCTCAGTTGAGATCTAAGCACATTTGGGAACATGAGAACTTTTTACACCAAGTTCTTTGAACAGGGAGAGCTATTTATCACATACAGTGACATGTAAGAGAGTCATATACTCCTAACAGATGGTTCCCTAGAGTTGCAAGAAATAAATAATTTCAAGGAGGCCCACACCTCTTCACAAACCCAAATAATAGCTATTGGGATCATAATCAGGGTAAAATAGCACAAAATAGCTAATAGTGGATAACTGTCCAAAGGAATCCACACAGATATCATTGGATCGTCAATGTATGGTGATATTCTTAAGCAATGTTTTTATACAGGTGTTTTCTGTTATGGATCCACTACAGTCCAGGGTAGGGCTGCCCAACTAGAGGACTACAGAATGGATGTGTCTCTTCAAGAGATTTTTAAGGCCTTCAGCATGGCCAAGATCTTCAAAGACCTCTTTGTATGACATTATTGTTTTCAAATAACCTGCCCCAAACATATGAAATAGCATATAAGTAACCCACAGCATGGGGAATCTTGGACAGCACTAGTCTAGGGTATTGTCACTACTAAAGAATTACGCAAGAGACAATGGGGGAGAATTTTTGGCTCGGAAGGCAGCCGAATGCTGAGAAAGTTTCGCTTGAGTAAATTCGTCAGCTCAAGCATTCCATATTGAACGTTCGCTAGCGTTCATTTCTGCCTAGCAAAACTTTAACACACTTACTGTACGCTTGGGTCAATTTGAATAGGGTGGGTACATATAGGTCATATATACGTCTTTATTAGAGATGTTGGTGCAAATGCTTGAAGTGGCCACTTATTATTACACATGTCCAAGGAAGCAGAATAAAGACAAAGGAGATCCTCTAATGCCCTAGACATGAGCCCACCCTAAAACAAATGTGGCATGCCCCTCAAATGGTTAAAAAACTTTTAAAACAAACAGTTACAACCTTTAAACACAATCCCACATTACAATATGAAAAAGCCAGCATTATTTTCCTTTTTATATACTTTTTGGCATACAGGACATAAGATTGAGGAGGATGTAGCTTCATCTTATCAGTTCGGCAGGTATAACCTGTTAATAAATTGGCGATGTCCCTGCAGATCGGGTTTCTGGCGAATTTCGAACTTTAGTAAATTTGCGTAAAATGGTGTTGAATAGTCTCATTATAAGACAGCAATTCTTTGACTGTGGTTTATTACCTCTGCATTGATATCTCAGGTACCTTTTATATGCAGATCCTATACAGGCCAAAAGACACACTAAAGGAACCGCATGCTGGAACACAATGGATTAATGTTCTAACACAACATTGTACAGTATGTCCAAGTGCAGAGACTCATGACAACTAGTGACATGATTGCATATATTTTCTAACTTGCAGTGGATTGGCCAATCAGCCCCTGAGGAAGTATAATTGTATACGAAACGCGTTGGGCCTTGTACTGTGCTTTTTAAAAAATATACGATTGTAATAAATTCTTTAAAGGCAAAGAAAGTGGCGTAAATTTATTTTTGAAACAAACCTCCCTAAGCCAAATATCCAGTGGAGAAGTGGAAGGCATCGCCGAAAGTATCCCCAGGCGAGACTGAAGACCGCGTGGAGGAGAACGCCGACTTTTGAAACTGCGGGAAACACCGGATCAGCGTCTACTGGAGGAGAACACATCCCTGCCAGCGCAGAAACAGCAGGCCGCGATCTGATAGAGACCCCAGCAAGTGCCGTCTATCCAACTCGGAAGAGGTCGATTTGAATGCGATCCAGACAGCGTTCTATAAGCCAGCTCTACAAACACTCCAGGTAAGCGCAATATCGGCTTACAACTACATCTTTATTAGCGGTACTATACTATCTGGCATCCCTACTCAACAGGCGCAAAACCGACCGGACACGCTAGCCGCACACTAACTTCATATTGAAGGCAGATGCGATCAGATCTCTTTTATGACACGATCATTCTATGAATGTGAGTAGATCTGATTACTTAATATCTGCTAAAGTGTATAGAGGATACTACACCAGATAGGCTGTGTCTTGCTTTCTCTACAGGTATCCCCAGCACACCTTTCATTCCTTTTTTTTCCGAATAATTTCGCCCATCACTAGTTAGGACAGTCACTATTGAGTTCCAAATCGATGCCATAAACAACATCAACTCAAGAACTATTCATAAGGGACAGGGATTTATCACCATTAGATATAAGTAATTAATCTCTAAAACTAGGTGTCTCCCCAATCCGGCAATCAAAAAGGGCTCTCCTCCACCCTTAAATGGACACTTTTCAAAGAGAGATTGCTGTATATCTCAAAGGCAAAAAGCCATTGTGGCAAATCTCTGCCTGGGAATAATAATAGTCTTCGGTAGTGAAGTGGAATTTGTCCCATTATTCTTTGTCAAAAATTTTTGAAGTCAATGGGCATTTTTTGCAGCATTGGCCAAAATATACTAAAGTCAAGTCGAGTTTTTTTGTGGGTTTTTTTGCACTACATTATTGTTTGCATGACTACTTTTTTTTTTGTGTGTGTGAAAAAATTCTCTGTGAACAAAGCACAGACTTTCACAGTGAATCCATTCCTGCCGAATTCATACATCACTAGTCTGGGATTGTTTTCCATGGGACTAGGCAGTGGCGTAACTTCGGATTCCAGGGCCCCCCTGCAAAAAAAATTTCAGGGCCCCCTCTGCACAAAATAGTGGGAGCATTTCATGTATACTGTCCCCAGAACTATAGAAGGATGGCACATTTGCAATTTCACATAAAAATACCCCAGAACTATAGAAGGATGATAAAATTCAGTGGTACAGTGTTCCCCCCCTACAGAAATTCAGAGGCACAGTGTCCCCCGATACAGAAATTCAGAGGCACGGTGTCCCCCCCTACAGAAATTCAGAGGCACAGTGTCCCCCGATACAGAAATTCAGAGGCACAGTGTCCCCCCTACAGAAATTCAGAGGCACAGTGCCCCCCCTACAGAAATTCAGAGGCACAGTGCCCCCCCTACAGAAATTCAGAGGCACAGTGTCCCCCCTACAGAAATTCAGAGGCACAGTGTCCCCCCTACAGAAATTCAGAGGCACAGTGCCCCCCCTACAGAAATTCAGAGGCACAGTGTCCCCCCCTACAGAAATTCAGATGCAGTGTCCCCCCTACAGAAATTCAGAGGCACAGTGTCCCCCCCCCTACAGAAATTCAGAGGCACAGTGCCCCCCCCTACAGAAATTCAGAGGCACAGTGCCCCCCCTACAGAAATTCAGAGGCACGGTGTCCCCCCCTACAGAAATTCAGAGGCACAGTGACTCCCCCCTCACCCTACAAACATCCAGCAACACAATGAACTGCCCAAAACCTAAGTTAGAAGTTACAACCTGTAGCAAAAGTACAATACAAGTTGGCAACCCAGGGATTAAGTTGCAGGTCCCATGAAGAGTCCACAGCCCACCACTAGAACCCATTAACACTTTCCCGTGTTTGACGCTCGGCTCACTAATTTCAAATCCTCAGTGGAGCGGTCACATGGTACGATCACATGACCCTGACGTCAGGTCCATTCTGAGGATAGGAACTAGCCGCTACCCTGACTGAAGATGTGATCTGTGCCAGACCTGCTGCATCATCAATCACCGTGTGCGTTCTTTGAATATAAAAAAAACTTTGTGCGGTACTAAATGTTACCTCACGTCACACGCTGGGCACAGTTTTTTTTCTTTTTAAAGCGCACACAGCGATTGATGATGCAGCAGGTCTGGCACGGATCACATGTTCAGTCAACGTCTTCTGCTTTCGAACTTCCTGTGTGGGGGGAGGAAGAGGAACAATTACAGCTTCTCCAGTGCCTTTTGTGTTCTATCTGGTCTCTTCTTTCCTTATGATTTATTACAATTTTTTTTTTTTTTTACAATTTTCCATTCCCCAATTCTCTCCTCCATCTGTAGTTTCACACTTTCAAAAATAAAATCCCCTCAAAACGTTTGACCCTGTCCCTGCAGCATCGTATTATTCCTTTCCCACACATTTTAGGTACTATACAGTCTACAGACACAGACAGTCACACAGCCAGACGGGCCTCTCCCTGCCTCACCTGCACGGCTGCACCGTCCGTCACAACGTGCGCACTGCGTCCACACCACACGCGATTACACAAGAGGAAGAGGGAGGGCGGGCGAGACGTCAGACGAGCAGCCAGAGAGAGAGAGAGGGCAGAAGTAAGTATATGAGGAGCGGCGGCTGCAGCGAAGTACAGAGCAGGGAGGGCGGAAGCTGGAAGACTGAAGTATGTGGAGTATGCCTGGAGAGGAGGTAGGGCCCAGCCAGTGGCAGTGGGGAGTCTGTGGACGGATGTCATCATGTCACCATTGTCACGGATGACGACGGATCAAACACCCGATCGATGCGATCGCTATGCTGGCCTGGCTGCATTCATCAGCCAGGAGCCAGCCAGGAGGACATCAATTTCAGCCGGGCCCCTCTCCTCCCGGGCCCCCCCGCAGCTGCGGGGTCTGCTTCCTCCCTAGTTACGCCACTGGGACTACTAGAAGCAAACCTCATACATATAGAGTATGATGGAATTCAATTTTGTATTTTCAACTTTTCAGCAACAGTTTCCTGAAAGCTCTTAAGCTCTTCCCTGTTTGGGCACAAAACCAGGTCTGTACAATACAGTATGGTCTTGCTGAGATTGGACTAAAAGAACTGATGTTGGAGAAACAGCCCTGATTGTAACCCAGCTGAACACCTGTGGGATGAAAGGGAACTGTGAGCCAGACCTGATCCCAGCTGCCCCTGGCCATGTGACTTGTGCCTGCACTTTAGGAGAGAAATGCTTTCTGGCAGGCTGCTGTTTTTCCTTCTCAATGTAACTGAATGTGTCTCAGTGGGACATGGGTTTTTACTATTGAGTGTTGTTCTTAGATCTACCAGGCAGCTGTTATCTTGTGTTACGGAGCTGCTATCTGGTTACCTTCCCATTGTTCTTTTGTTTGGCTGCTGGGGGGGGAAGAGAGGGGGGTGATATCACTCCAACTTGCAGTACAGCAGTAAAGAGTGACTGAAGTTTATCAGAGCACAAGTCACATGACTTGGGGCAGCTGGGAAATTGACAATATGTCTAGCCCCATGTCAGATTTCAAAACTGAATATAAAAAAATCTGTTTGCTCTTTTGAGAAATGGATTTCAGTTCAAAATTCTCCTGGAGCAGCACTTTTAACTGATTCATTTTGAAAAAAAATTTTTTCCCATGACCTTTAAGGAATGAATAGAAGCAAATCCCACAACAATGTTCCAGCATCTAGTTGGAACCTTCCCAGAATAGTAGGTGCTGTTATAGCAGCAATGGGAGAGGCAATGTAAGGACTTACCCTGGTGGTCTAGTGGGCAGCGGGGTCCACCACCGCTCCTTCAGTGTGGACGCCCGCTGTATTGTTCCTGTTCCCTTCAATGCTGGTCCCCCTATGGTGCGCACGCTGGTGCTCTTCCGGGTTTACGCAATGACGCGAAATTCAAACTATTTAAAGGGGCCTTTCATTGAAAATCACTGCCCGTTGTTAGGTTCTATTAGTTAAGTTCCTGGATGTATATTCTTTGTGAATCCTTTTTGTTCTTCTGTGTATTGACCCTTGCTTGCCTACTCGACTATTCTGATCTCTCCAATCCTGACCTTTGCCTTCCTGATTACTCCAACCTGATCCTGCCTGCTGGTGACTACTCTGACCTCTCCAATCTGACCTTTGCCTGTGCACTGACTATTATAAGTAGGGATGGGCAAATTTTTTCGCCTTGTTTCGACGGCCATAGACTTGTATGGCATTGTGCGTCAAACATTTTTTCCGCCTATCCCTAATTATAAGTTCTCCTATTCTGATTCCTGCCTGTCTGACCATTCTCTGCTTGTGCTGGCATGGGCTGCCTGTTCCTGGTGGTGTTCTTCCTTCCAGTATCCTGGTGAGTCAATCGTGCCCCTTTGCTCGTCCAGAACCGTTAGCTTTGCTCCTCTCTCAAATAAGAACTGGTGGCATCCGATTAGCCGAGGGCTCCTCCCGAGGTAAAAGGCATCGGTAAGAGGCAGAAGGGAGAGCCGAGACCAGGGAGTTTAGCTTGGGTTCTGGATATAAGGGTGCCGAACGTGACAGGCAACTTCATATTAATCCCCTTGGTTTAGGATGTTAGACAGGCAGGTGTCCAGATATTGTGGGGCATATGATGTATTTTGGGGGTTTAAAATTCCATTAAATAGAATCAGGTACCATTGTCCACACAGAGTTACTGTATACTCTTCAAAAAACTTGCTTTTCTACAAAAAGGAGAAGTCCCTTATTTACCTAAACATTATCTATAATTATCAATTCAAAGGATTTCTCAAGTACATTCAAGTTCTTTCTCTGACTTCATCTCAACTATAATTACTTCCCTATTGCCGGCTTTGCCTACGACCAACACCAAGAGAGAGAGACGAAAACTGAAACAATTTGGATAATCATCCAAAGACCATCCAAAGAACACAGACGTGCACATCTTCAAGGGGAAAAAGTTCAAACGTATATTCCACTGGTTCATCACAAAAATATGAAAAACAAAAACAGGGTGTGGATAGAAAACAGGATCAAAGCAAAAGAGACTTCAAGCTACTGAACGGAAATTAAACCTAAAACCTACATTAAGATCTAATATGATCCTGGAAACAATACAATTCCATCAGGTCTGACAATTCCAGATGTAAGGATATTTAAAGCAGATTATCTGCCCCATATGTTCCTTTGTTTTGAGATGGATGTTTTAAAAGCAATATTGGGATCAGAGGTTATTATTCTGTTACTACATTGATGGGACCTGTTATCCAGATTCCACCAGAGAAACCTGCAAAAACCTGCAACCTCTGCAGACCTGCAGAGGTTGTGTATAAGTCAATGGCAAAGGTCCCTATCCTATTTGGAAGTTGATGTGGTCTGGGCTGGAATTAGCCTGAAAATCCAAGCTTTTCGGGAAAAAGCCCAAAAAAATCAAGTGATTCAGGAAAAAACAGTACAATTTGGGTTTTCCCGCGCTTTTATCAAGTTTTTTCCCAAACTGATTAAATCAAGCTTTTTTAATAATAAATAAGGTCAAATCGTGGATTCTAGTTTGGTCAGACTTTTTTTAATTAAAATATCTAAAAATTCGTATTTTGATAAATAACCCCCTAAGTCTACTAGAAAATCATGTTAACATTAAATAAACCCAATAGACTGGTTTTGCCTCTAATAAGGATTAATTATATCTTAGTTGGGATCAAGTACAAGCTACTGTTTTATTTTTATAGAGAAAAGGGAAATCATTTTTAAAAATTTGGAAAAAATAGAGTCTATGGGAGATGAATGTGATAGATCCACTGAAAACCTGTGGTTCACTGCACTGGTGGTGCTGGCCCTCTGTTGACCCGGCCGAGTCCCTTAGCAATGGCAAACGATTTTTGAACTGATCCGCACACACACAATTATTTGCAGTCGGGGAGCTTACAACCTTTTATTATACCACCCAGTATCAACATTTCTGGGTGGGGGGAACCTATCATCCTGATGAAGGGAGGGCTTTCCTCCCCAAAACGTTGATACTGTTGGTGGTATAATAAAAAGATGAGCTCCCCAAATGCAAATAATTGTGTGTGTGCGGATCAGTTCAAAAATCGATTGCTGTGTCTATTGGAGATGGCCATCCTGTAATCCGGAGCTTTCTGGATAATGGGTTTCTGGATAATGGATCACAGGCCTTATGTTGAGTGCAGAGAGATCTGCTTCTTTAATGGTCCAACAATTGGTTGTCAAGAAAACAATCCACTTGTGACATCATTGCTGAGGTCATGGGATGGGGCAACTTGGGTAATGACTTTGTCATGTCCATCAGGGGTATCCTCAAGCTTTCTTGGATAAGGAGGAGGTTCACCTTTAAAGGGGAAGGAAACCTAGTTTGCGCAAAAACCCTCCACCCCTCCCATGTGTTGCCTACCCTGCTTTGAACGGCGCATGCGCAGTAGGAGCATTTCGCCGGTACGATCTACTACGCATGCGCCAAATGTACATCATGACTTTTGGCGCATGCGCAGTAGATCCGTACCGGCGAAATGCTCCTACTGCGCATGCGCCAAAACGCAGTTCAAAGCAGGAAGAAGATCGCGTGGAAGAAGATGTCGTCTGTGAACTCCCTGGACTGGACCTGCGCAGAAGGGTAAGTAACAAGTTAGGGGCATTTGCCCAGCGGGACGGGTAGGCCAGGGGGGAGGAGGGAGGGTGGGCAACACACGGAAGGGGGGGAGGGTTTTTGCGCTAACTAGGTTTCCTTCCCCTTTAAGTTAACTTTTACCATGTTATAGAATGATCAATTATAAGCAACTTTTCCATTGTTCTTCATTGTTTTTTTTTTATTGTTTTTGAATTATTTCCCTTCTTCTTCTGACTCTTTCCAGCTTTCAAATGGGGGTCACTCACCCCATCGATAAAAACAAATACTCTGTAAGGCTACAAATGTATTGTTATTGCTACTTTTATTCCTCATCTTTCTATTTAGGCCTCTCCTATTCATATTCCAGGCTCTTATTCAAATCAGTGCATGGATGCTAGGGGAATTTGGATCCTAGCAACCAGATTGCAAACTGGAGAGCTGCTGAATAAAAAGCTAAATTACTCAAAAACCAAAAATATTAAAAAATGAAAACCAAATGCAAATTGTCTCAGAATATCCCTCTCTACATCATACTAACAGTTAATTTAATGGTGGACAACTCTTTAAATCTTTAATACTGCTAAACCCTGAACTGCTGCCACCCTCAAACCTGGTGGGAATGCCTATAGTGTTACCCAAGTATCACTTGAATCAACATGAATATCTCTTGCTACCTCCATGCTCATCAATTGTTACCACCTGCATCTACCCACAGAACTCTACCCTCACACCCACAATTACTCTGAAATTATGGGGTGAAAACATGGCAATTAGTGATGGGCGAATATAATTGGCAGGCGCAAATCTGCGGCAAATTTATGCGCTTCACCACCAACGAATACATTTGCGAAACTGTAAGGAAAATTCACTGTCAAAAATCTGCTGCGTCAAAGAAAAATTTGGGCAGGCATCAGAATAGTCACACGCATAAAAATTGTCACGCGTCAAAATTATTCGGACGCCCATTGATTAATGATTTGGACAAAGGAAATTCGCTCATTTTTTGGCGAATCGAAACGGGATAAATTCTCCCATCAATAATGGCAATTGGTGACTGAAATCTCTCATAGAGTAGCCCCCTCCAACAAAAATAAATGCTAATATTCAGTATTATTGTGCACACAGGAGGAGCTGTTCTATATGAAATTCAAGGTAATAGAAATCCTATTTAATACTGTACTGTCCCTTTAATGAGACAGAAAAGCAGCTTTTCAGAAGGGCAATATTTACTTTTAATGAAATTTGTGTTTTCTTAGTTACCATTGCCAGAGCGTCCGTATTCTCAGAGCATTACGCAGGGAAATAAATGGAAAGCACATGCGCTCGTATCTCGACATCCTGATTTGTTTTGGGGTTAAGTAGATTACAGCCAACACTGCTAATCACCTCATTGATATTTTATATTAGGATTTATTAAAGCAGCGGGATAAAAGGGATTTTTAATCCTATGAAATAACTTTTGCTTTTTCTCATCCCTTGAAGTATCACTTTGGGCTAATTCTGCTCTGTTTGTTCAATCTGATTTTCTTTTCTCGTGCATTTAGGTTCTGTATGTTTAATATTAACATTTGTATGACACGCCATGCTGTTTGCAATTCCTTAATCCTAAAGCCAAGTCTCTTATAAGCATTATAAAGGACAGAAATAGACCAAAGCAAGAATAACCTCCCTTGGTCTTTTTAAGCTTCCTTAGCAGAAGGAGACACAGACAAGTTGGGTACAATCAACGTTAAGGACACATTGACCAGCTATTTCTTCCTTGATAATTGCAAACATGTTCAATGTCTGATGTCAAGTGTAGGGCTAGACAGCCAGTGGATAGTTAACTTCCCTACAATCCCAATTAATATTATTATTATTCTTCATTTCTATAGTTTACATATTCCCATAGTTCCCTGCACTGGTGAAGCTTACAGTCCAAAGTCTCTATAACATTAGGAGCCAATTAACCTGTCTGCAAGTTTTTGGAGTGTAGCCATGCATGGAGAGGATACAAGATTTACTGCAAGAGCACTAATGGATGCAAAAACACATCCCATAGTGATCATTTACACCATCTACACCTACACAATATTGTAAATCCAGTGCTACTGTACTCATTGTAACGTTAGTTGACAAGGATCCCAAGGAGACCACTACTAACACTACCTTTTGGTGAGCAAGGTCACCCCTGACGATCCTGGTGTTCACCAACCCCTATTGGGGCCCCGGATTTTCTGCTGCAGAATCAATCAGGGAACCTGAACACGTCAAGGATACCAATAGTACAGATAAGGATAAGGTGTAGAGCAAAGTCAGGCAGCAAGGATCAGAGTCGGTAAGCAGGCCGGAGTCAAAACCAGAATTAGTGGAGACAAGTAGGGTTGAGCAGAATCGGAGTCAAAGGCAGGCAGGAGTCAAAAACCAGAATAGCAATACAGAATAGCTTGAGCGGTATGCTGCCCAACTCCACCCACATTGGTTCAAAAACACTGGTGATGCGCAGGAGATATAATAATTTCATTTAAAATTTCCTGTGCACCAATCCCCATTGCTCCGGTCCCAATAATGAAAATTTGCACAAATAAAGGGGAGGGGACAGGGGTGACAAATGGCAGTGGGCCTAGGGGCGCCCACTATGTAAATCCGGTCCTGTGTGAGTGAGTGTGGGGATCCGGTGGCTGCACATGCTGGTACCATAAGGTGGGTTACAGATTATATTTATTGCATCAGCCCACCAACCTTGAGGGCTAGACCCCCTTACTTTACTCTTACAAGGCGATTATAACAAGAACAGGTTGTTGATGGAAGATGATAAGGAAAGACCCATTTTGTGCAATTACACCTATTGGTGCAGGGGAAAGCGAAGTCCAATCCTGAACCAGGTCGTGGCTCCAGATCTGTGCCAATTGCCACAGCGTAGTTGGGTCAAAAGAAAAGGGACATCACTCTCACAAACACTGTAAATTGCTCCAACTGCACTGCTTCATGTAAAGTGCAAGTACTTTGTCAACTGCAACTATGCTGGAATCATGGTTAAAAAATGCTGCATTGTGGGTAAAAAACACGGGGCTCAGCTGTATATGTACATTTCGAAAAATGGAACAGGTAAATTTGACCAGGCCCACCAAACTCTCTAGAACCAAGGCTCATAGAACTATCACTGCATTGACTGATGTATGAACCCTTGATGGATGTCATCTGATGAGGAGAGACACTTCACTTCACTTCACTTCAACAAACTCACTTCATCACAGTCTCTCCTTGTTTAATTGATTGCCCCCACCACCACCAATCTTTATTGTGCAGACATTTAGTGATGAACTTTAGAAACTATTTATGCTTTCCCAGAGTCATGGGCAAATCATGAGACAGTTGTGTTGTGAAAGTAAGAACCAAACTCATCACCATGACAAATTCCCAGTGTTTTTTGCTTCTCTTGTGGTCACTGTTAGATCACATGGTGTAACCTTTCATGGGGGCCAGTCAGTCACGGGTTCCTTGGGGGTCTGCCTGTGTGCAATGGACAGTACAAGCTCTCACAATACAAGCCTTGTCCTGGGATGTACCATAATATCGCTAGTGAGGGTTTAGAGTGAGACAGGCCATCATTCAAATGGGAAAATATGAACAAGCATTTTCTTATGCCGAGTTTTAATTGGAACACAAAGATATAGTAACATTTATGAACAGGGGAAGGGTTAAAACTTACACTAATGCTATGCTTTGTCTTTAAGGCAGATCATTAAAACATGAATAGGAGGTTTTTTTTGTTGGTTTTATGGCTTAAAGTGGACCCGTCACCAAGACACAAAAATCTGTATAGTAAAAGTCCTTTTCAAATTAAACATGAAATCCAATTTCTATTTTTTATTAAAGGATTCATAGCTGTTGTAAACTCATTTAAAAATCTCAGCTGTCAATCAACTATTGTCTGCCCCGCCTCTATGCCTAGGCATAAAGGCGGGGCAGACAATTACTTTCACTTTCCATTCAGCACTTCCTACATGTCACTGCTCTCCCCACATTCCCCCGTTCTCTTCACCGTTTAATTGTGTAACCAGGACATGGGGATGGACATCAGATCCCCCATTCTGGTGCACAAACAAGATTCTGAGATGATACAAGACTTGTCTTAATAACAGTGTCCACAAAATGGCTCCTGCCTGCTTGTTATAATTATGAATTCCCAGACTGAAGGAAACAAGATTCACAGAATTTATATAGTGTAATTAAAGTTCATTTTGCTTGACTAATGCGATAAAATAGGATTTTACATTTTTTTTGCATTTATGGGCAGGATGAGTACTGCTTAGATATGGGGATTAAAAATAGTTTTGTTCTCTCTTTTGGGTAGCCTGGAAAAGATGCCAGTGGGGGGTTCAGCTTAGACCGCTGCTTAGCGAGTCTGGTTCAGGAGCAGATATGTCGTACAAGACCCATACAGATAGGGCCGGATTCGATTCAGTGAGAAAAAGGTTTATCACTAGTGAAAGATTCGCGAAACGGCGCCGGCATCCGTTTTTTGGACGCCGGTGCAAATTTCGCTGCCGAAAATCCGGCAGCGTACAAAAAAAAGGACGCCGGCGTCCATTTTTTTTTTGATGCCGGCAAATTTTCACAGCGGTTTCGCAAATGTATTCGCCGGCAGCGAATTCGCACCTGCCAAATAAATTCGTCCATCACTATTTATCACGTGATAAGTCATGGGCAATATTCAGATTGACATGCAATTCAATTCAGAAACATTTCGGGGCAGATTTACTGAGGGTCGAAGTGAATTCGAGGGAACTTTCGAAGTAAAAAAATTCAAAATTCTAAGTAATTTTTTGGATACTTCGACCTTCGAATAGGATACTACAACTTTGAATTTACTTTGACTTTGATTCGACTTTGATTCAAAGTAAATATCGTTCCAATGTTTGACCATTCGATAATCGAAGTACTGTCTCTTTAAAAAAAACTTCCACTTCAATAATTCGCCCAAATTAAACCTGCCGAAGTGCTATGTTCGCCTATGGGGACCTTCTACAACCATTTTTTAAGTCATTAGAGGTCGAAGGAAAATCTTTCGATCGATTGCTAAAATCGTTCGAATCGACCGCAGGATTGCCAAATTTGTTGAAAAAACTTTGAATTAATTTAATTTCGATGGTTGAATTTTGATGTTTTTTGTACTTTGAAATTCGATCCTAGATAAATCTGCCCCTTAGCTCACTGTTTATCATGTGAAAAAACTCTATTGCAGTCTATGGGAAAAAACTGGAACTGAATTTTGAGAAAAGTTTTTTCTCCTCAAATTCAATCTTGTCCATGACTTTTCACTTGATAAACCATGAGATAAATTTTTCTCACTGAAATGAATCTGGCCCAAAGCCTTTATAGATGTAGTCTGGCACATCGTTCATTAAGGGAGTTATTTAATAAACTCCAGTCTGGTTTTTTTTCAAAAAAAAAAAAAAATTTCTGGATTTATTAAAGCCTGATATGAATCCAAAAATCTAACAACTCAGACCTGTTGAGGTTGAATATAAGTCAAATGGGAGAGGTCTCTATATTATTTGGAAGTTTCTGTGGTCTGTTCTGGAATTAGCCAAAAAATCCGACTTATTCAGGGTTTTCAAGCAAAAATCCAAACAATTTGGTATTTTCAGGAAAAACCGTGCGATTCGGGAAAAAAATCCAAAAAAACACCCGATTTTTTTAAAGAGTTTTTCCCTGATCCAATTAAATCGAGCTTTTTTTTAATAATAAATAAGGTCAAATCATGGATTCTAGTTTGGATAGACTAAATAAAAAATCAGAAAATTTGGATTTTGATAAATAACCCCCTAAATAAGAGGTATGGCTGATAATGCCTACTCATCAGTACTTTATCTAATGATATTTTTGAGGCTGAGAGGGAACACTATAAGTTCATGTCCTTCTCACCCTACTCTGCAGCCAGGACCACTAAAAGCTTTCTAATCCTATCTATGTTGCCTTATCCCTTTAGATGAAAATGGTTTGGCAAATTATTCAAATGCTTGGAAAGATACAGATATGGAATATGATTATAGTTTCTCATATTCAGCTAAAGTTGTACTAGTCAAGAGCTTCTCTGATATACCCAACCGATGTCTTCATCCTGTTCCAAGAAAGAATCGATTTCCCAGATTTTATGCCTCTCTGTTCATGGATATGAAAGCCATTGTTTTACTGCACAAACAAGAGCCTTTTGACGAGAATAATTCACAAGAGCTCTCACGCTGTTAGCTGGCCTGAAATTCTTAAACAGATAGTCTTATTGTGATCAGTGCTAGTAACAGAATGTGTCTTTAGAATGCCTTGCTTTCAGCCAACGAAAGGTCACTGTTTTTCTAGTATGAACCTTGTATTTATTTACTCACAGGCTAAAGCTCGGTGTTTGTTTAGCATTTCTATATAAAGATGGGACTTCCTCTGCACAAGGATGAAGAATGTGCCCTTTTGCAGGTGGTCATTGTTTTTGTGGTTTTGTCAAAAATACCCCACCATTGGTTGCACAAAATATATCTGTAACTGATGGGTCTGAAGATTCAGTATACTCTAACAAGGCTCATTTCATATAGGGTGACTTCAATGTAACTCAAGAGTAACGATCAGTGATGAGTGAATCTGTCTCATTTCGCCAAAAAATTTAGAAACTACATGGGAATATGCAAAAACGGCAAAAATGGAAACCCTATTTCCACTGTTGGGCTTCCAATAAAACACTTACTTTCAAGTCTTATTGAACGTGAATATGAATCTGCCATGTTATGCTCTATGTCAAAATTCCCAAAACTAAATCAAAATTTGCATTTGAATCAATAGAAAGGCAAAATCACATGCATTTTTCACTATACTGCACACATACCCTACATTGTACAAGACTCCCAATCATGCCCAATTTTAACTTTTTTATTAATAAAAAAAAAACTCAATTCAATCGGATCACAGAACAACTAGATAAAATCCAGAGAAAACCCAAATCGTTCAATTTTATTTGTCTTTTTCCCAAATTGCTCAAATTTTTAAAATTTTTGTCCAAAAACCCCTGAAAAAGTTGGGCTCATTTCATATAGGGTGACTTTAATGTAATTCAAGAGTAACTAGCAGTGATGAGTGAATCTGGTTGTTTCGCCAAAAATTTGCGAAACTACAGGGAATTTACAAAACGACGGAAAAATAGCAAAATACATTAGCATTTATGGGCAACTTTTTTTTAGCAGTGACTTAATGTATTAGAGTTTAGAGATGTCGCGAACTGTTCGCCGGCGAACTTGTTCGCGCGAACATCGGGTGTTCGCGCTCGCCGGAAGTTCGCGAACGTCGCGCGACGTTCGCCATTTTGGGTTCGCCATTGTTGGCGCTTTTTTTTGCCCTCTCACCCCAGACCAGCAGGTACATGGCAGCCAATCAGGAAGCTCTCCCCTGGACCACTCCCCTTCCCTATAAAAACCGAAGCCCTGCAGCGTTTTTTCACTCTGCCTGTGTGTGCTGAAGAGATAGTGTAGGGAGAGAGCTGCTGCCTGTTAGTGATTTCAGGGACAGTTGAAAGTTTGCTGGCTAGTAATCGTTTTGATACTGCTCTGTTATTGGAGGGACAGAAGTCTGCAGGGGTTTGAGGGACATTTAAGCTTAGGTAGCTTTGCTGGCTAGTAATCTACCTTCTACTGCAGTGCTCTGTATGTAGCTGCTGTGGGCAGCTGTCCTGCTTCTGATCTCATCTGCTGACTGCTGCAATAACAGTAGTCCTTGTAAGGACTGCTTTTATTTATTTTTTTGTTGTTTTACTACTACTACTACTACTACTATAAGAGCCCAGTGCTATTAGTCTAGCAGTGTTGGGGAGTGGGACTGGTGTGCTAATCTGCTGCTCCTAGTAGTTCAGCAGCACCAACTTTAATTTTTTTTTTTAATATTCATTTTTTTTTTATTTTACTTTTTTTTATTTTACTACCGCTGTAGTAGTGTATACGTTGACCTTGTAGGCATTATTTGCACACTGTTTTCTTCAACCCACCATCTATCTGTGTGACCTTGTTCACATTCTGTCTAAATATCCATAATATTACCGTCTCCAGAAAAAACACCGGAGTGACTTTTTTCAAGCAGCCATAATATATTTTACGTAATCCGTATCCACCGCTGTAGTAGTGTATACGTTGACCTTGTAGGCATTATTTGCACACTGTTTTCTTCAACCCGCCATCTAGCTGTGTGAGCTTGTTCACATTTTGTCTAAATATTGATAATATTATCGTCTCTAGAAAAACCACTTGAGTTACTTTTTTTCAAGCAGCATTCATATATTTTACGTAATCCGTATCCACCGCTGTAGTAGTGTATACGTTGACCTTGTAGGCATTATTTGCACACTGTTTTCTTCAACCCGCCATCTAGCTGTGTGAGCTTGTTCACATTTTGTCTAAATATTGATAATATTATCGTCTCTAGAAAAACCACTTGAGTTACTTTTTTTCAAGCAGCATTCATATATTTTACGTAATCCGTATCCACCGCTGTAGTAGTGTATACGTTGACCTTGTAGGCATTATTTGCACACTGTTTTCTTCAACCCGCCATCTAGCTGTGTGAGCTTGTTCACATTTTGTCTAAATATTGATAATATTATCGTCTCTAGAAAAACCACTTGAGTTACTTTTTTTCAAGCAGCATTCATATATTTTACGTAATCCGTATCCACCGCTGTAGTAGTGTATACGTTGACCTTGTAGGCATTATTTGCACAGTGTTTTCTTCAACCCGCCATCTAGCTGTGTGAGCTTGTTCACATTTTGTCTAAATATTGATAATATTATCGTCTCTAGAAAAACCACTTGAGTTACTTTTTTTCAAGCAGCATTCATATATTTTACGTAATCCGTATCCACCGCTGTAGTAGTGTATACGTTGACCTTGTAGGCATTATTTGCACAGTGTTTTCTTCAACCCGCCATCTAGCTGTGTGAGCTTGTTCACATTTTGTCTAAATATTGATAATATTATCGTCTCTAGAAAAACCACTTGAGTTACTTTTTTTCAAGCAGCATTCATATATTTTACGTAATCCGTATCCACCGCTGTAGTAGTGTATACGTTGACCTTGTAGGCATTATTTGCACAGTGTTTTCTTCAACCCGCCATCTAGCTGTGTGAGCTTGTTCACATTTTGTCTAAATATTGATAATATTATCGTCTCTAGAAAAACCACTTGAGTTACTTTTTTTCAAGCAGCATTCATATATTTTACGTAATCCGTATCCACCGCTGTAGTAGTGTATACGTTGACCTTGTAGGCATTATTTGCACACTGTTTTCTTCAACCCGCCATCTAGCTGTGTGAGCTTGTTCACATTTTGTCTAAATATTGATAATATTATCGTCTCTAGAAAAACCACTTGAGTTACTTTTTTTCAAGCAGCATTCATATATTTTACGTAATCCGTATCCACCGCTGTAGTAGTGTATACGTTGACCTTGTAGGCATTATTTGCACACTGTTTTCTTCAACCCGCCATCTAGCTGTGTGAGCTTGTTCACATTTTGTCTAAATATTGATAATATTATCGTCTCTAGAAAAACCACTTGAGTTACTTTTTTTCAAGCAGCATTCATATATTTTACGTAATCCGTATCCACCGCTGTAGTAGTGTATACGTTGACCTTGTAGGCATTATTTGCACACTGTTTTCTTCAACCCGCCATCTAGCTGTGTGAGCTTGTTCACATTTTGTCTAAATATTGATAATATTATCGTCTCTAGAAAAACCACTTGAGTTACTTTTTTTCAAGCAGCATTCATATATTTTACGTAATCCGTATCCACCGCTGTAGTAGTGTATACGTTGACCTTGTAGGCATTATTTGCACACTGTTTTCTTCAACCCGCCATCTAGCTGTGTGAGCTTGTTCACATTTTGTCTAAATATTGATAATATTATCGTCTCTAGAAAAACCACTTGAGTTACTTTTTTTCAAGCAGCATTCATATATTTTACGTAATCCGTATCCACCACTGTAGTAGTGTATACGTTGACCTTGTAGGCATTATTTGCACACTGTTTTCTTCAAACTGCCATCTAGCTGTGTGTATTATCGTTTCCAGAAAAACCAACTGAGTTTTTGTTGTTGTTGTTTTTTTAAAAATAATGCCAGGCAAAGGCAGGCCGCCACGCAGAGGCCGTGCTAGGGGCCGTGCTGCTATGCAATCCTGTGGCCCTAGCAAATTGCCCAGTTTTAAAAAGCCAATGACCCTGAACTCCCAAAATGCTGAAGAGGTAGTTGACTGGCTTACACAGCACACCCCATCCTCTACCGTTTCTAACTTTACCACAACATCCTCCTCATCCTCCACTGCTATGGCCACCCCACGTAACACTTCCTCCACCACCGGTGCCCCTTCTTCACTGGAGTCAGAGGAGTTATTTTCCCATGAGTTTCTTGAACTGAGTAATGCGCAACCATTATTGCCAGAAGAAGATGAAGGAGATGAGGACCTTACACCAGATTTAATTCTGGCAGAGAACACGATAGAGATGGACATAATGAGTGATGAGGAGGAGGTCCCCGCTGCTGCTTCCTTCTGTGATGTGTCAGAAGAAATTGATGCATCTGAGGAGAATGATGATGAGGAGATTGATGTTTTGTGGGTGCCTAGTAGAAGAGAGCAAGAGGAGGGTAGTTCAGATGGAGAGACGGAGAGTCAGAGAGGCAGTAGGAGAATAAGACTTAGAAGAAGCAGGGAGGACAGCCCGCAGGGATCAGTAGGGCAACAACATGTATCGGCACCTGTGTTCAGCCGGCCAACGCACCCGCCATTGCCGCCAATGCCGCCAACTTCTACTGTTACCGCCAGATCGCACACTTCCAAAAAGTCAGCAGTGTGGGATTTTTTTAATGTGTGTGCCTCTGACAAAAGCATTGTAATTTGCAATGAGTGCAGTCAGAAACTGAGCCTTGGTAAGCCCAACAGCCACATAGGTACAACTTCTATGCGAAGGCACATGAGCGGCAAGCACAAAGCACTTTGGGAGCAACACCTCAAAGGCAACAGGCAAACTAAAAGCCACACTCCTTCTGGTCCAGCATCTTACTGCTCTACCTCTGCTCTCCTTGACCCGTCTGAACCACCCTCCACTCCGCCTTCCACCTTGACCACCTGTTCCCATTCCCAGTCATCTGCCACCAGCCAAGTTTCTGTGAAGGCCATGTTTGAGCGTAAGAAGCCAATGTCTGACTGTCACCCCCTTGCCCGGCGTCTGACAGCTGGCTTGTCTGCACTCTTAGCCCGCCAGCTTTTACCATACCAGCTGGTGGACTCTGAGGCCTTCCGCAAATTTGTAGCAATTGGGACACCGCAGTGGAAGGTACCCAGCCGCAATTTTTTTTCTAAAAAGGGAATACCACACCTGTACCAACATGTGCAGAGCCAAGTTACCGCATCTCTGTCACTTAGTGTTGGGCCAAAGGTCCATATGACTACTGACGCATGGTCCTCCAAGCATGGTCAGGGCAGGTATGTCACCTACACTGCCCACTGGGTGAACTTGGTAATGGCTGGGAAGCAGGGAATGGGTAGCTCAACAACAACAGTGGAGTTGGTGTCACCGCCACGGATTGCACGCGGTTCTGCCACCACCTCTACTCCTCCATCGCTCTCTACCTCGTCTTCTTCCTCTTCTTCTTCTTACTCTGCTGCTGGGTCCTCCTTCTCCTCCTCCACACCTGTGCACCCCCAGCTCCCCTAGGCTATTCGACGTGCCAGGTACGCCGTTGTCACGCTGTCTTGGGGATGACGTGCCTGGAAAGCAAAAACCATACCGGATCTGTACTCCTGTCATCTCTGCAGTCACAGGCCGATCGGTGGCTGACCCCACACCAACTGCAGATCGGAAAAGTGGTGTGTGACAATGGAAGCAATCTGTTGGCAGCGTTGAGACTGGGCAATTTAACACATGTGCCCTGCACGTGTTAAATTTAATAGTCCAACGTTTTGTCTCCAAGTACCCAGGATTCCAGGACGTTCTCACCCAGTCCAGAAAGGTGTCGGCCCATTTCAGACGTTCCTACACAGCCATGGCACGCCTTGCTGACATTCAGCAGCGCTACAACATGCCAGTCAGGCGTTTGATTTCTGACAGCCAGACTCGCTGGAATTCAACGCTCCTTATGTTGGAACGTCTGCTGCAACAACAAAGGGCCGTCAACGAGTACCTTTTTGAACTGGGTGGTAGGACTGGATCTGCAGAGCTGGGGATTTTTTTCCCCCGTTACTGGGTGCTTATGCGCGATGCCTGCAGGCTCATGCGACCTTTTGAAGAGGTGACAAATATGGTCAGTCGCACCGAAGGCACCCTCAGCGACCTAATACCCTTCGCTTTCTTCCTGGAGCGTGCCGTGCGACGAGTGACAGATGAGGCTGTAGACCAGCGTGACGAGGAGCTGGAAGCGCGCGATTTCTGGTCGGAATCACCAGAACGAACCCAGGCACCTGCTGCAACGCAGGGAGAGGTGCCAGAAGTGGAGTCAGAGGAGGAAGGTGGCTTTGTGGAGGAGGAGGAGGAGGACCAACAGGAGCAGGCTTCCCAGGGGGCTAGTGGTGACCTTTTGGGGACCCCTGGTCTTGTACGTGGCTGGGGGGAGGAGACCGTGGATGATGCAGTCCTTGATAATGAGGAAGCGGAGATGGATAGCTCTGCATCCAACCTTGTGAGAATGGGGTCTTTCATGCTGTCATGCATGTTGAAGGACCCCCGTATCAAGAGGCTTAAGGAGAAGGACCTGTACTGGGTCGCAACGCTACTAGACCCTCGGTACAAGCATAAAGTGTCAGAAATGTTACCAACATACCACAAGTCCGAAAAGATGCGGCATTTACAAACCAGCCTGCAAAACATGTTGTACAATGCTTTTAAGGGTGATGTCACTTCAGGAACTCATCAACATTCCAGGGGCAGAGGTGCCAGTAATCCTGCCACGAGCGCACCTGCAAGGACAAAGCCCTTTGGCCAGTCTGTAACGTCAGACATGCAAATGTTTTTCTGTCCAAGGCAGCGCCACAACCCTTCTGGATCCACCCTCAAAGAACGCCTCGACCGGCAGGTAGCGGACTACCTGGCATTAACTGCAGATATCGACACTCTGAGGAGCGATGAACCCCTGGACTACTGGGTGTGCAGGCTTGATCTGTGGCCAGAGCTGTCACAATTTGCCATGAACCTCTTGTCTTGCCCAGCCTCAAGTGTGCTCTCAGAAAGGACCTTCAGTGCAGCAGGAGGGATTGTAACTGAGAAGAGAACTCGCCTAGGTCACAAAAGTGTCGATTACCTGACCTTTATTAAAATGAATGAGGGGTGGATCTCGGAGGGTTACTGCACGCCGGAAGACTTGTTCTGACTTCTATGCAGCTGTCCTTCTCTTCAAGCCTCATGACTCCACACACAGCTGTCCTTTAGCGTCCTCCTCCCTCCGCCACCGTTACAAACTAGGGTGCAAACCCTACTGGTTTAATTTTTTCTGGCCTCTGTGCTTCAGTGGCTGCAACCAAAAAAACTGGGCAAACAATGTCTACAAGGTCAACGTATGGCAAAAAATGACTATTTTCAGCATTTATATGGCATATTTTTTCTGGCAACTGTGCTTCAGTGGCTGCGACCAAAAAAATGCATATTTTCTGCATTTATATGGCATAATTTTTCTGGCCTCTGTGCTTCAGTGGCTGCAACCAAAAAAATTTATATTTTCAGCATTTATATGGCATAATTTTTCTGGCCTCTGTGCTTCAGTGGCTGCAACCAAAAAAATTTATATTTTCAGCATTTATATGGCATAATTTTTCTGGCAACTGTGCTTCAGTGGCTGCGACCAAAAAAATGACTATTTTCAGCATTTATATGGCATATTTTTTCTGGCCTCTGTGCTTCAGTGGCTGCGGCCAAAAAAACTGGGCAAACAATGCCTACAAGGTCAACGACGTTGACCTTGTAGGCATTGTTTGCCCAGTTTTTTTGGCCGCAGCCACTGAAGCACAGAGGCCAGAAAAAATATGCCATATAAATGCTGAAAATAGTCATTTTTTGCCATACGTTGACTCAACGTATATGGCAAAAAATGACTATTTTCAGCATTTATATGGCATATTTTTTCTGGCAACTGTGCTTCAGTGGCTGCGACCAAAAAAACTGGGCAAACAATGCCTACAAGGTCAACGTATGGCAAAAAATGACTATTTTCAGCATTTATATGGCATATTTTTTCTGGCAACTGTGCTTCAGTGGCTGCAACCAAAAAAATTTATATTTTCAGCATTTATATGGCATAATTTTTCTGGCAACTGTGCTTCAGTGGCTGCGACCAAAAAAATGACTATTTTCAGCATTTATATGGCATATTTTTTCTGGCCTCTGTGCTTCAGTGGCTGCGGCCAAAAAAACTGGGCAAACAATGCCTACAAGGTCAACGACGTTGACCTTGTAGGCATTGTTTGCCCAGTTTTTTTGGCCGCAGCCACTGAAGCACAGAGGCCAGAAAAAATATGCCATATAAATGCTGAAAATAGTCATTTTTTGCCATACGTTGACTCAACGTATATGGCAAAAAATGACTATTTTCAGCATTTATATGGCATATTTTTTCTGGCAACTGTGCTTCAGTGGCTGCGACCAAAAAAACTGGGCAAACAATGCCTACAAGGTCAACGTATGGCAAAAAATGACTATTTTCAGCATTTATATGGCATATTTTTTCTGGCAACTGTGCTTCAGTGGCTGCAACCAAAAAAACTGGGCAAACAATGTCTACAAGGTCAACGTATGGCGAAAAATTACTATTTTCAGCATTTATATGGCATATTTTTTCTGGCAACTGTGCTTCAGTGGCTGCGTCCAAAAAAACTGGGCAAACAATGCCTACAAGGTCAACGTATGGCAGTTGTTTAAAGAGAACAGTAGATTACTAGCCAGCAAAGCTACCTAAGCTAAAATGTCCCTCAAATCCCTGCAGACTTCTGTCCCTCCAATACAGAGCAGTATCAAGCAGATTACTAGCCAGCAAACTTACTATCATCTGTCCCTGAAATCACTAACAGCTCTCCCCCTACACTATCTCTTCCAAGCACACACAGGCAGATTTTTCAGATACATTTTTGCCCTTGATCCCCCTCTGGCATGCCACTGTCCAGGTCGTTGCACCCTTTAAACAACTTTAAAATCATTTTTCTGGCCAGAAATGTCTTTTTTAGATGTTAAAGTTCGCCTTCCCATTGAAGTCTATGGGGTTCGCGAACCGTTCGCGAACCGCTCGCGTTTTTGCGCAAGTTCGCGAATATGTTCGCGAACTTTTTTTCCGACGTTCGCTACATCCCTATTAGAGTTTATGGGGCACATTTACTTATGGTCGAATATCGAGGGTTAATTAACCCTCGATATTCAACTGTCGTAGGTTAAATCCTTTGACTTCGAATATCGATTTTCGATTTTCATCGATTTTAATCCATCCATTGAACGATTTTTCTTCGACCAAAAAAAGATAGCAAAGCCTATGGGGACCTTCCCCCATAGGCTAACTTCGGTAGGTTTTAGGTGGCGAACTAGGGGGTCAAAGTTTTTTTTTAAGAGACAGTACTTCGACTATCGAATGGTTGAATAGTCGAACGATTTTTAGTTCGAATCGTTCGATTCGAAGTCGAAGTCGTAGTCAAAGGTCGAAGTAGCTAATTCGATGGCCGAAGTAGCCAAAAAAAACATTCGACATTCAAAGTTTTTTTTATTCTATTCCTTCACTCGAACTAAGTAAATGGGAGTACCCTTTTTCCCCTGTTGGGCTACCAATAAAACATGTTTCCCTTACTTTCAAGTCTTATTGACTGTGTTAAAAGAGTTTTCCTTTACCCCATTGCTTGATTGGTGATGCCATTTGAGTGACTTGATTTAGTAAAAATGTGATATAAGCTATTAGGGGGCAGTAGATTTTAAATAAAGTGTGAATTTTCTCCTCATTTAAATTCACCAAAGTATGTTCACAACACATCTCATATTTACTAAAAATCATAAGTACTCTTTTTCAAGAGAAGTTCTGTACATATTATCCTGGCGTAAGTTCTGCGTATATTTTCCCCATACAACTGTAGAGAGGAACATACTCTAGACAGATTGTCCCTATGAAGAAATGACAGAAATTTCTCTTTGAAAAAATTTGGTTTTAGTGATTGGAGAATTGGAGAATATTCACTGGAGAAATAGTACCTGGACAAGAAATGTCAATTTATGGTTTAAGAGAAATTTTGTTTAATGGTGGTTTCAAAAGCTTTAAAACCACTAAAATTCCACCTTTAACAAATGGTCCTCTAAGAAGAGGCAATCCACTTTGTGCTGCTGCAGCCTTTGCATGGAATTAATTAATTCCACTGCCGGGACAGGGATACAGAAAGGAAATGTACTGAATGCACTAGATTACAATAGTGCGGTTCCTCATAAATGTTTGTCTTTAGAGTTATACAAAGATACAGGCGATGGCCTAATAAGATTGGGAATTTGTTTAACTGACTGAGTATTTACAGGCAAGGATGGTGGCCTGGCTGGTGGCTATATGGAGTATTAACTGTCCCAGTGTGATTGTCTGAACCCAAAGACAGTAGGGGATTACTTTAAACCAGCTTCACTTGGCTTCATATAAAGCATATTTTACGTTTGTTAACATGAAGGGGGTTATTTACTTAATTTATATCATATTTAATTGAAAAAACACAATCAAAATCCCATGCCTGATTTTAGCTAATTTATTATTAAAAAAACTAAATTTAAACGGAATGCAGAAAAACTCGATAAAATCCAAAGAAAACCCAAATCGCTGACATTTTTTTTTTACTTTTTCCCTCGAATTTTTCTAATTTTTGTCCGAAAACCTTCGAAAAAGTCTGATTTTCAGGCTAAACCCAGCGAAGACCACGAAAACTTCAAACTGAGATACAGTAGGTGCCTCTCCCGTTGACTTATACTGGACCACAACGGATGTGAGTTGACAAATCTTTGGATTCCGGCTTTTTGCAGCATCGGGGTATGATAGAAATTTGAGTTTGGTAGCGAAAGAAAATTCGAATTTTTCGAGATTTTAATATTCAGATTTTTATAAATAACCCTGGTGGGCTGTGTTAAGTGGGATTACTAAACATTAACAAATAGCACTTTGCCTGAAGATCCATCTATTAAAATTAAAATTAGAAAGAAAAAACAAAGTCTTAATTAACATGACTTTGTCAGGAGCTGAATGTGACCTTCCCTCTATGTCACATGTCTCTGGGATTCCAAGCTCAGTATGAAGCTGCTTTACTACCTTCTCCCCATTTATTTTATGGCTAAAATGCTGGGGGGTTTGTTTTGCTTTGTCTGTTTACAAAGATGAATGACTTTTTTATTCAAAGATCATACAAACAACCCTGCAGCAATACAGAATAAAGCTCAGTTGATCAGTGAGTTAGGAGCTCTCACAATGTCCTCCAAATTCTCACTTTGTCTTCAACACCAAGGTAAAAAGACATCTCATCTCCATGTTTTTAACTTTGAGAGGATGTGCAATTGTTAATAGATTTGTTTTAATCTATTCAGACTAAGCAAGGACAATAAATGCGCTTTCTAGCCCTGTATAAGTTTCTTTATGAAACCACGGTGCCCTGTTATATTATATGTAGGAAACCGATTTAGCTCTTTGAGAATTTTCCAGATGGAAGTTCATTACCAGCACTAATGCCAAAGGGTCTGAAAATGTAAATGAATGTGAAAGCAACCTGGGCCATTAAGCCTTACACAATGTATATTTGTAACAAGAAATTATGAGATATGCTATGTCCTTAAATCTTTTAGTAAAGAACATAATTGGAACATTTTTAATATTTCTCAAAAATATGTCTCTGAACTGTTGTCTTTTCATTTATTCACATTTTTGTCTTTCTTTTTCTGTTTTTTTCTGTGCTGATATCAGCCTTACAGAGTATGAAATCCATTATCCTATGAAGTGCTGAGTTTCATTGCTATATGTTCAAAAACGAATGAAAATTGGGGCAGATTTGTCAAGGGTCGAATTTCGAATTTGAAAAACGTCAAAATCCGAATTCAAAAAGACCAGCCGAAAATTAAGTCAAGTTTGTTTTGGTTGAATAGGTCCATTTTCGATTGAATAGGTCTGTATTTGATCAAATTCGAATTGTACAAATTGAAGTAATAGCACATTTGATCAAATTCGAATAAAAGTTTTTCCAAAAAACAACTTTGATTTTTCAGAGTCCACCAATTGACTCCAAATAGGTTCTAGGCGATCCCCCATAGGCTAAAACAGCAATTCGGCAGGTTTTAGATGGCGAATAGTCGAAGTTGAATTTTTAAAGAGACAGTAATCTAATTTGGACTATTCCTTAGTCAAAGTACACAAAAATTAGCTCGAAATTCGAATTTTTTAAATTTCAATTTTCACTTTGACCTTTGATTCATCTGCACATAAATGTATTAACTCACTGTAATGGAAAGTGAAGAACTTACCCCACGGGACGTCCAAGATGGCGACCTCCTGCTCCACCATGCGGTTCTTCCTGGTCGTAATATGACTGCGTCAGAAACGTGTCGCCCCAGGATTGGTCGCCGGCGACGGAATGGACGCTGGCGTCAGAATGTGCGTCGGCGTCAGGACGCCAACGTGAGGACGCCGGCGTCAGCGTCATGACGTCACCGCGTCAAGTTTTGGCGCCAACCTTGGACTATTTAATCCCAATTTCCCTTTCAGTCTTTGCCCAATTATAGGTCTATCTTGTATAGTTCCTGGGTGTGATTTCTTGCTATTCTGATTATCCGTGTACCGACTTCTTGCCTGTTTTACGATTCTGATCCTTGCTGCCTGTATTTGACCATTTGCCTGCTTACGACTATTCTCTTGATAAATCCTTTTGTACCGCGAACTTGGTGTTGTTGTCTCCTCCTTGGTCCACACTACAACAGAGCCTTCGGGCCCTGACACTCACTAGGCATGAATTTTCACTCAAAAGGAGAGTGGAAGAGATGTGTGTAGAGTGAAATCTTCCTTCATCTAAATATCTAAATATATTTTATAATATTAATTGCAGAAAAGCCACACGTGAAGGTCTATTTATCAACATCAGTCTAATTTGAGCGTTTAAGAGGTTTTTGAAACTCACTTTCTCTAAAAACATGAACTCCATGAAAGTTATTAAAAGATCCGAATATAAAAAGTACGTATTAAAAAAAGATGCACTTAAATATATGATTACCTTAAAAAATGCAAAATGAAACCTTTATAAAAAAATATATGTGAATACCTTAAAAACCTCTAAAAATTTAAGTTTTTCGGACAATTCCTAGCAAAAAAGCTCTATGGGGCTTATATACTAAACCATGATTTTTTTATTCAAGGATTTTTGGGGGAAAAACCCATATTTTTATAGTGGAAACAAAACTTGAGATTTATTATGCCCCGAAGCTTCTAAAGTTCGAACCCAAAAATTGGCCATGTCAAACCTGCCAAGTAGAAGTCAATGGCAGATGTCCCTTTTGCAATTTGAAGATATTGTGATCTGTGCTGGGTTTCATGGAAAAAATTCCAATGATTCAGGCATCAAATCCGAAAAATTAATATGATTCAAGTTCTTGCATGATTTTATCGAGTCTTTTCCAAAAGCAAATTTTCGAGTTATTTTATTGATAAAGAAGATAGAATCATGGATGGCAGTTTGGCCAAGCTTGGTTTAATAAAAAGCTTGAGTTTTAGCAGATAACATAACACCCTAAGGGGCACATTCACTTAGTTCGAGTGAAGGAATAGAATAAAAAAAACTTCGAATTTCGAATGATTTTTTTGGCTACTTCGACCATCGAATTGGCTACTTCGACCTTCGACTACGACTTGGACTTTGAATCGATTCTAACTAAAAATCGTTCGAATATTCGACCATTCGATAGTCAAAGTACTATCTCTTTAAAAAAAACTTTGACCCCCTACTTCGCCACCTAAAACCTACCGAGGTGCAATGTTAGCCTACGGGGAAGGTCCCCATAGGCTTTCTAACAATTTTTTGGTCGAAGAAAAATCGTTTGATCATTTTTCGTTCGATCGAACTATTTGCGGTAAATCCTTCGACTTCGATATTCAAAGTCGAAGGATTTACATTCAGCAGCCGAATATCGAGGGTTAATTAACCCTCGATATTCGACCATATGTAAATCTGCCCCTAAAAGTCCGAATTGATTAAATATGGTCCAATAGGATCAGCGCAGCTCCAATTCACTTCTACGGGGCCTCAACAACTTTTACATGGCAAATTTTTGTATAAGAATTTTTCATAGTTTTTACATTTATAATCTCGAATGTTTACAGTTTTATAGAAATTAGAAAAACCACAAATTGTTTTCAGATTTGTAAAAAAACTAAAGAAATGTAAATGTTAGTAAATAGGCCCAGATATAGATTCAGATTTATCAAAGGTTGAATTGAAAATTAGAAATTTTAAATTCTAATTTCGAGTTTATTTTAGTATAATTCGACTAGGAAATAGTCCTACATTTGATTGAAGTTTAAAAAAAATGTGAAATTTTAATTTTGAAATGTATCATGTTCTCTTCCTTTAAGAAAATTCAAATTCGACTATTTCCCATCTAAAACCTTTTTTTTTTTTTTTGGTGAAAAAACAAATCGAATTTGATTAAATTCAATTCGAGTTTGCAGGTTGATTCAATTCACCTGAATATATATATATAAAAAAATAATACATTTTTAATATTTTTTTTTTCAAATTTTGAGTTCATGGGAGTTGATGGGAGTTTTTTTAAACTCCCATGAACTCGAAATTTGACCCTTGATAAATATGCCCCTAAGTGTAGTAGCCCTGAAAGCTTAGGTTGCAAATTAAAAATTGTTGGGTTGAAAACTAAACAAAATTATTAAAAAATATCAATAATTATGTAGTAACATAATCCTATCAGTTTTAATTCAGAATCATCAGACCAAAAGACATTTCGGCTAGAAAATGTTCCTAATGTCATAGTCAATGACAATAAATTACATAACACTTCTTTTTTCATATATTACTTTTTATACAGTTCAAGGTCACTGTGAAATGTAGTTTAAAAGGGTGGGGTGACATGTGGCCAGTGGATATTGTCTATTTTACTTTGTTCAGCCCTTGTCACATCTGAAAGTCCTTGGGGATCTGAAAAAGAGAACTTTTTATCTTAGTATTCACAAAGTTTATGAAATAATAGACTAAAGATGTCACTAATAATAGTTGTTTTCATTATAACTGATAATAAAAAAAGTATCAATATGAATAATAATGCTTCAAATAATTTATTGTATTTTTTTCATTTTTGACTAGTGATGGGTAAATTTGTCTTATTTTGGTTCGAAAAAAAATTAGAATTTTTGACGCCTGCATCAATTTTGATGCCCGAAATCAATTCTGACGCTCGTGTCAATTTTGACGCCGGAGTTAAAGTCAATGGACGTCCGAATAATGTTGACGCACAATGGTTTTGATACGAGCAACCTTTTCAATGCGCGTCCAAAATTTTTTACGTCTGCGAATTCTCATGCCAGTTTTGCAAAATGTATTCACCGGCGACAAAACATGGAAATTCACAGCAAATTCGCACCTGATGAATTTATTCTCCCATCACTATTTTTGACCTTATGGCAATTCATTGTTGTAATGAATCATTAAAAATTCTTACAATTTAACTTGGAGTCTTTACTAAGAATTGTTGTATTAATTATAACTGTTAATAGCAGAAGTATTAATATGAATAATAATAATGCTTCAAATAATATCTTGTATTTTTTTTATTTTTGACGTTATGGCAATCAATGGGCAGATTTATCAAGGGTCAAAGTGAATTAGAGGGAATTTTCGAAGTAAAAAAATTAGAAATTCGAAGTCATTTTTTGGCTACTTCGACCATCGAATAGGATACTACGATTTCGACTTCGAATTCGATTTGAAGTAAAATAGTTCGAATATTCGACCATTTGATAAATGAAGTACTGTCTCTTTAAAAAAACTTTGACTTCAATACTTCGCGAAGTTTTTTGAAGTCTAAGTAAAATCGCACGATTGTACGATAAAATCATTAGAATCGTTTGATTTGAAGGATTTTATCATTCGATCGAACAATTTTACTTTGACCGCAGAATACCCAAATTCGATGAAAGAAGTTCGAATTCGATATTCGAATTTCGAAGTATTTAAATTTGATGGTCGAATTTCGAAGTATTTTTTACTTCGAAATTCGACCCTTGATAAATCTGCCCCTTTTTGGAATGAATCACTGTTAAAATAATTATAAATTAACCTGGAGCCTTTACCATAACTTGGAGTCTTTACTACAAATACTTGTATTAATTATAACTGTTAATAACAGAAGTATTAATATGAATAATAATAATTACTCGTAGTACTATCTTACGATTGTACTCCTATCGTACTTCGAATCCTACGATTCAAACGATTTTATCCTTCGAAAAAACGTATAAAATTGCTCTGGAAGGTCCCCATAGGCTAACATAGCATTTCGGCAGGTTTAAATTGGCGAAGTATTGAAGTCAACGTTTTTTTTAAAGAGACAGTACTTTGATTATCGAATGGTCGAATATTCAAATGATTTTTACTTACTTAAAGTCGAAGTAAATTCAAAGTCATAGTATCCTATTCGATGGTCGAAGTATCCAAAAAATTACTTCGAAATTCGAACTTTTTTAACTTTGAAAATTCACTTGAGCTTATTAAATCTGCCCCTTGGAGTCTTTACCACTCTCTCTAAATAGTAACTGATTACCTTAAGTGATTAAACTGAGTATGACTGACACTGTCATTTATCTCAATGTATCTCATTCATTTTTCGAATTTCCTCCAAAATTGCATTTTAAATAAATTCAAGCATAGAGTGTAGTGAAGAGGGGAATTTTGGCGATTTCATGACAAATCCAGTTACAGACAAGTTATCTTGAAACCATTTGACACTTTTGACAAAATTGTACTTGTCACATTGACTGACAGGCCATGGAAAATGCTTAAAGGGCATTTCAGAAACTTTTGAAGAGAAACATTATTTTTATACTTTTAGTGAGTGAAATCCAAACATCTTCTTTTCAAAACAGGACTTAAATATATTCATTAAGAGCCACTGAAATAATTGGGTTTGAATGCTTCATGAAAATAATGAGAGCAAACCTGAATAATCATCGGAAGGAAACTTACATATCGTTATGTTTATCTTAAAAATAAAATGTATGCGCAGAATGGAAGGAAGAATCCTATATGTTCTTTATTTAAATATATGCATATATCATTTATTGTAAGTACATTTTAAAAACTGTTACTATGATGCTACCTCTGAATAAAAGCAAAATGCAGTTTTTTTAAAAATATTTTTTTTCTTTTGAAAGGGTTTAAATATTAACTAAATCTGATATTAATAACACCAAGCAACACCAGAATTTACAAAATGATCTTCAACATATCATAAAAATAAGCTTTTTAGTTTAAAATTAAATATAAATTGTATACAGATTTAAAAAACTATTAAGACCATCAAATAATAATTTCTTGTGAATCCACCGACGGCTAAAGTTTCATGCAACACTGCTCAACACAAGCAACTTCTTATTGACAACAACACTGCTGTGCTTAGAGGACACAGGATTTCTGACTTATTTCACTGGATAGCCACATAAATCAACAGAATTAACATTTTTTTTTTTAACAGAATTTATACTGCTACTATTTGTCACCACAATTGTTATGGCAGTCCAGCGATTCAGGCGTCAAATCTTAAAAATTTGCATGATTTGACCTTTTTATCTTAGTATTCACAAAGTTTTTGAAATAATAGACTAAAGGTGTCACTAATAATAGTTGTATTCGTTATAACTGGTAACACAAGTATTATATGAATAATAATAATGTTTCAAATAATTTCTTGTAAATTTTTAATTTTTGACATTATGGCAATTCATTGTTGGAATGAATCACTGTTAAAACTCTTGCAAATGAACTTGGAGTCTTTAACATAATTTGGAGGCAGATTTACTAAGGGTCGAATTTTGAAGTTAAAAAAACTTAGAAATTTGACCCTTGAATTGAAATCCCTCGACTTCGATATTTACCTTATTCGATCGATCAAACTATTAAATAGTTCGAATCAAACGACCTTCCAGAGCACTTTTCTACGTTTTTTTTGATCGAATAAAAATCCTTCAACCGATCCCTAAAAATATATCGAATCGTTTGATTCAAACTATTTTTAGGGATCCGTTGAAGGACTTTTATTAGATCAAAAAAAACGTAGAAAAGTGATCTGGAAGGTCCCCATTGGCTAACATTGAACTTTGATTATCGAATGGTTGAATAGTCGAACGATTTTTACTTCGAATCGTTCGAATCGAAGTCGAATGGTCGAATATAGCCTATTCGATGGTCGAAGTACCCAAAAATTTACTTCGAAATTTGAACCATCACTCGATCTTAGTAAATCTGCCCCCAGGAGTCTTTACTGAGAATAGTTGTATTATTTATAAATGGCAATAACAGAATTATTAATATGAATAATAATGCTTCAAATAAATAAATAAGTATTTTTTTTTTCATCTTTGATGTTATGGCAATTCGTTGTTAAATCACTGCAACCAAAATTGTTATGGCACTCCAGCAATTCAGGCATCAAATCTGAAAAATTTACATGATTTGAATTTTTGCTCGATTTTTCTCTCACCAAATTTATCATGTTATTTTATTAATAAATAAGTTAAAATTGTGGATGGGAGTTTGGTCGAGCTTAGTTTAATAAAAAGATGAGACAAATTTGAGTTTTAGTAAATAACACTGTTCATAGCAGAGTTCCTAAACTATCACGTGGTTTCTTCCTTTGAAAACCTGCTGAGTGGGTGTTTTTACATCTGAGTGGGTTTTCTATAAAAAAAAAACCCAAAAAAACTTGGTACTTAAAACCTGCCATGATATTTGTCGGAAGAAACCATGCAAGAGTTTAGGAAACCAAAGGCTCAGGAATTGTTAAATCAGATCCACAGAGTCTGAAAATATTAATTCAATTATATCAGATGAGTAATCGGGAATTAATTGTGGCATCACAAGCTGCAAATCATTACAGTTCCAATGCCTTATGAAGCAAGTCTGTGGTTTAGCCATAATAATTTAAATACCTTGGGGTATCACCTTCAATGCAGAAGACCCTTATTTTGCCACCTTGGCATATGACCAATAAAAGATGCATAGTGTGAATTAAGGGGGAGCAGCACCAAATTACTTTCCATGGGTGCCATGGGTTTAAAACTTCTCCTTCATAATTTTTCATTATACCGTTGTAGCGCTATAGTAAATTGAGTGCACCTTACTCTACTATGGGCTTCACTCCTAGTACATATGCTCCGGATGAGACCTTAAATCTTAGGGAGTGAGCCTTCACATCGAGGTGGAAGCAGGGTGTAGTGCAACTGTAACTGTAATCAGGGTGCAAAGAATTGGACGCCAGTGGTTCTTATAACTTAACCAAATAACAGATTTATTGAGCACAGTATACAATCCTCAGTGGAGTGTACCTAGATCAGAACATTGCAGGTTCATACAATACATTGAATAGGCGGTACTCTCACACCTTTGGTCAGTATGATATTCCTCAGAGATAGGAACAATACATGCAGCTTTGAGGAGGTACACCCAGCTTTCAGCCTTTTCCCTAAGTGGAACCTGAGGGGAATCTATCAACCCTAGGTCTGTACACTTAGTCCCTACTTCTGGGCAATGAGTACCCTGGGATCTTAATCCATCTACAATCCTCGTAGGAGCCTCAGACTGCTCAGCTAAATAAACTGACTGACTATCACTCCTAGAGTGATCTATAAGGGTGAGTAGCCTATTCTTACTAGACCTGACCTGTCTAGGTTCCACTCGAGCTCTGCCTCCTGCACAGGCTAGAGCCAGCACAAGATGGACCCTGAAAGTATGGCTTCAGAGCCTTTTATACTCTAGCACAGTGCTATCTGCTGGTCACTGTGGGAAACAACAAGAGTCAACAGTACCCCTCCCAACTGTATTTTAGGACCCAATTAGGTGTCCATAACATGGAGGGACTGCCTGACAATTCTACACATCCCTACACCGTAATATAGTCATAATGTAATTTAAGATCTTGACAAGAACCTAGATCAAAGAAGGCCATTGTGCCTGTTCTTAGACTACCCATACATTGGGCAAAGGATGAGAATAAATCAATGGCCTCCACAATTGATATGTAATTGAGAGCTGGTTCTATTGGTGTAGGGCAAGCTTAAGTAACTTATATCACAGGAGACTGGGGACATTAGAGCAGAGCAGATAAAATGTTTTTATAAAGCCGCACACTAATCTCCTGCTGTAATTTAGGTTAAACAATGAAGTGCACATTAATTTGCCTGCAGCAAATATACAGAAACACACACAATGACAACTGGTTGAATATTTTATATAAACCTTCCTTGTATTAAATGATTCCTATGCTGCCAAGTACATACCGAAGCTCTCAAAGCCATTCATTATTTTACTGTAGTATAACATGAAATAGCTTAGGGTATCTTGAGATATTTTTTTCCCAATACAGTCTCCAGATTTCAGGAGCAATGGCTCTCCCATTGAGATTTAACAATCACGTGTGATATAATGGTGGGCTTCTCCGGAGAATACCACACATTGCTCACAACTAATTAGAATGTAGAATAGCCATGAAGCCATCTGTAAATACAGTATACATTGCATTTAGCCGAGTGCAGAACCAGACACATCGGAGACTACTTGCCATCCCAGGACATATAAAGCTCTGGAAGGTAAAGTTATAGCAGAAATCCAATTGTTTCTTTTCTCCTGATGCTTCTGCATCTTTGAGAACAATGATATAACACTAAGGGGCAGATTTATCAAGGGTCGAATTTCGAAGTTGAAAAAACTTCGAAATTCGACCATCGAATTGAATTACTTCGACTTCAAATATCGAAGTCAAAGTTTTTTCGAATCGAATTTGCCCATTTGCGGTCGAAGTAAAATCATTCGATCGAGCGATTAAATTGTTTGAATCCAACGATTTCAGAGATCTATCGAACGATTTTTCTTCGACTTCAAAAAACTTAGAAAACTGCTCTAGAAGGTCCTCATAAGCTAACATAGAACTTCGGCAGGTTAATTTGGCAAAGTGTTGAAGTTTTTTTTAAAGAGACAGTACTTTGATTATCGAATGGTCGAATATTCGAACTATTTTACTTTGAATCGAATTAGAAGTCGAAGTCGTAGTATCCTATTCGATGAACGAAGTATCCAAAAAAAGAATTCCGAATTTTTTTACTTTGAAAATTCCCTCAAATTCACTTCGACCCTTGATAAATCTGCCCCTAAAACATAGATATGATAAGTAAATAATGCTATGTGAAAAGATCTACTTATAAATATATAAAAAACACATTTTTACTACTCTCATTAGAGCCACCAATACAATAGCAATATAACTTACCAACGGAGTACCTTTTCTATTCAATAAACCTTCCGTTTATGGTAAAGAACCACTGGCTTCCATTTCTTTCCTTCTTTATACTATCACAGTACCTGAAGTTACAGATCACCAACAACACCTTTCCTCCAGACCCTTCCACCAGGGCTCTGCTAAGAAGGAGGGATGCAGTGTAAGTGCTGTGGTTTTGAAGATATATAATATATAATATAATAATCATTAAACTCTGTCCCTCCTACCCATTACAAATACATAGTTATGAGATCCGTTATCCGGAAACCTATTATCCAGAAATTTCAGAATTTCAGAAAGGCCGTCTCCCATAGACTCTATTTTATCCAAATAATCCGTATTTTTTAAAATGATTTTCTTTTTCTTCATAATAATAAAACAGTAGCTTGTAGTTGGTCCAAAATAATATATAAGTAATCTTTATTGGTAGCAAATCCATCCTATTGGTTTTTTTTAATGTTTAAATGATTTCTAGTAGAATTCAGGTGTGTAGATCCAAATTACAGAAAGATCCGTTATCCAGAAAATCTCAGGTCCAGAGCATTCTGGATAACAGGTCCTATACCTGTATTAGACTATAAAGTGCTTTCAGACCAGTGACTCTTTTCTGGGGAGACTGAGATAGAATCACATGACTCAGATATATAGTTATTAAGGGACCTATATTAAACTTCAAGGTTTTTAGGGTAAACACTCAAATTTTTTTGGGAAAAAACCTTTGAATATTTAGTGGTTTATCATACATAAATCCAAATCTGAAAATATCTCAAACCTGTCGAGGTCATGTAGATGTCAATGGCAGATGCCCCTGAAGCTGTTTCTTGACATTGTGATCTGCTCTGGATAATGAAAAATTCAGGGTTTTTGCCCAATAATCTAATAAAATTTGGAGTTCGCATAGAAAACTCTGAGTTTTTGGAGTGTCAAACGTATGATACAAATAGATGCTCAATTTGGTGGCAACATTTTTTCCGGGAAATTATTGATAAATGAGTTAGAGTCGTGTAAGTTAGTTTGGACACATTTATTTTTATAAAAAAATTTGATTCATTTGAGTTTTAGTAAATGGCTTTACAAATTAAAGCAAAACCTCATTTCCAGTGTTACATTCATTCCCTAAACCTTGTACATTCCTTGCAGGCAAAAGGGGCTTTCTATTTTGATGACATTGTCCCTTTAAGCATTCAGCATGTTAAGTACAGAAATGTTTATTTAAATAAACAAGACTGTACCAATTCTGAATAATTGAATCGTCTGGACACAGACAAGGCTCGCATTGCTCTGCTGTGATTTAATAAATAGTACAAATATTTTGCTAAGCCCTGATTTTTGTGTAGGTTCTTTCCCCTAAGTGGTAGACTGTTGGTTTCCTTTAACCTCTAACCCCCTTGACCTGATAACAAGCTTTAATTTTGAGATGAAAGACATTCTGGTAGCCGCAGCTCAAACGATCATAATATAAATGCAAATTTCAGTGTTGCATGACTAAATTGCTTTTGCTACTGACCCTGCTTTGAAATATATGTATTTCAACTGCACGCAATTAAAGAACTTTATCTAAAGCATTCATGAATGAAATCCTGTTCCTCTCGTGAATCTGGCTTCTTCAATTTCCTGTCTGAAAAACAGCTGTCTGTATCTGAAAGATCAGTAGACGTCGTGTACCCTACATCTGCCTCCTCTGGAAGTCCATCTTATTAGTGAGAGGCCTTCGCTTAAAAATACTCGGATTTCCAAAAAATCGGAATCCAAACAGAAAGAATGAAAGGAAAACAAACCAATAAAGAGTCTATCCTATCATAACACTGGCGTTTCTGGTATTTGCTGGCCTTGGATAGGACTCAAAACAAATGAAGTCAATGTGTATTTCATTAAATGCTAATATTTAAAAGACGTGAAAATGATAAAACGCTTCCAAAGTCTTATGCAAAGGGACCTCGAGACATTTCCAAAGTTTCTCTTTTGTCTAATTTTGGTACCTTTGAAGTGTTTGTCTGTGTGGGAAAAGATGCTAAATGGAAAAAAAAGCTAAACCTCAAGATTCCATTGTTGTAGGGCAAAATGGCAAACTTCTTCCAATTGGCCCAAAATGTTCACAAACATAATGAATTGGACTAAAGAAGGAAAAAAAAAAAGTTCTCAAACAGGGATCAGACATAGGCAATTACACTGTTTAGTTTATTTATTGCTCAATATCAGGTCTAGTCTCATTTATTTCATTTAATTTATGGCCCTGTTGGATGGGTTATGTCCACAGCAGTGATGGGCGAATTTGTCCCATTTCGCTTCACCGAAAAATTTCCAAATTTCCAATGAAAGTCCGAATGATGTTGTCTGGCATGCGTCCAAACTTTTTTGACGCTGGTGAATTTTCGATGCAGTTTCGCTAATTTATTCGCCAGCGTCGAAATAAATAAAAAAATTCTTGCCTGGAAAATGTATCCCATCACTAGTCCACAGTGAAGTTTTCAGTCTGGACTGAAAAAGCTGTACCTAAATGCACACTGGTTTATACCAAAATTATTTTTATTAAGTCAAAATCATATTATCATTAAGGCTAGTTAATTAAAGCCAATTTAAAACCACAGAACCCCTCCAATAGATGCTACTTGATGTCCTGCACTGTTGGCACAAATCTATGATTAAGAGTCCTACAAAAACATGTTTTTGGCCATGTATCTTGAGATATTTTGTTTTTGTTTTTTTTTTATAAATAAATGTTTTTACAATTGCATCAACTATATTCTAATGGTCAAGTAGGAACAGGTTCCCATAGAGTAAGGGCCAGATTTATTAAGGGTCGATAAATCAATTAAAAATTCACACATTAGACTTTTTGTCCCCCTATGTAAATTCGAATGTGAGATTTATCACATCTCGACTATGGAAACAGTCCTAGTTTGAATATTCACCACCTCAAACCTGCCGAGTTCATGTACAAGTCAATGGCAGAGGTTAATAGCCTTTCTGACATTCAATTAGATTTATATTAATATAAACCATTCGATTATATATCAGCCATTTGAGTTTTTTTCTTAAATAACCTCCCAGTGGAATTGTGAGCATATTTGAATTTAAATATATTCACATGAATTTGAAATTTAGGGATGCACCGAATCCAGGATTCGGTTCTTGATTCAGCCAGGATTTCAGCAGGATTCAGATTCGGCCGAATCCTTCTGCCCAGCCGAACTGAATCTGAATCCTAATTTGCATATGCAAATTAGGGGCATGGAGGGAAATTGCGTGACTTTTTGTCAAAAAACAAGGAAGTAATTATTTTTCCCATTCTCACCCCTAATTAGCATATGCAAATTAGGGTTCGGATTCGGTTCGGAATCTTTCGCAAAGGATTCGGGGGTTCGGCCGAATCCAAAATAGTGGATTCGGTGCATCGCTATCGAAATTGGACCTTTGATAAATGGGCCTTTAAGTGTTAGACCAGCAAAAGTCTCTTAAAGATAACTGGCTTTTATTTCAGCCGGCAGCAAACGTGTAAAAATAAAGGCAATTTTCTTCCAAAAACAGAAAATGTCTTTCAGCAGCAATATGAGCTCAACAACAATGTAAAGGCAGCATAAGTACAGCCCTCCACCCAGGTGACTATGTGTGCACAGGCACATAGGTTCCTTTGCATCAAGATCCCAGACCTCTGTCAGAGCCCTGCGAGATTGACAGACTGGGTTGTAAGGGCTACTGATTGGCCACCTAAGGCTAATCAGGTCCAGTTGTAGCACCTCAATCTGTTACATCCAGTTTGCACCAAATACTAATTATTTGGTCTCACTCCTAGTATTACCCTGTTTTGCAGGGGTCCCCAACCTTTTTTACCCATGAGTTACATTCAAAAAGTTGGGGAGCAACACAATTTGTAATTGGCAATTTGGTAGCCTCCTATGTGAACTGGCAGCCTACAGGAGGCTCTGTTTGGCAGTGCATCTGGTTTTTATACAACCAAAACTTGCCTCCAAGCCTGGAATTCAAAAATAATCATCTTCTTTGAGGCCACTGGGAGCAACATCCAAGGGGTTGGTGAGCAACATGTTGCTCGCGAGCTACTGGTTGGGGATCACTGCTGTATTGGATATCTTTTTGATGTGTATCTCTTCGATACCATCCATTCTAAGCTAAAATACCAACCCTATTTCGTTTTATAATGTTTCCAACAAAGAAACAAACAGATTGACAAAAAGATGTTTTTGTAAATTGCATTATATTTAGTTAGTTCTTATTCTGTCATATTTCCAAGGCCATAGTAATTTTAGGACCATATTGCCTTTTAAATTTATAGCAACATGAGAGCAACACAATTCCCTTACTTTTCTTATGCCTGTATTATGGCTCCTTCTATATTTCCAGTCTGAACGTTCTACCCCTGGCCATGTTTGCTGGTCTGTTTTAAGGTTTGACTATGTAGCATTTTACAACTTCATATACTCCTTTTGCTATTGCGTTCCCATTGGCTTTAAATGTCATCGGCAATGAAGAAACAATACACTGCTGATCTTCAAGGCAATAGAAACCTTTATTTCATGAAGCATTGGAGGGTATAATGATGCCTGAAACGCACTAACAAATCTGACAGTACATTCTGTAAATCTTAGTTCCCTCCCATAGACTTTAACATCATTACCACTATTGAACTCAGTGTTGTAAATCTTCTTTTTCTAATTCCCGTCTAATTGTGATCTCGTTTTAACCCCCTGCAAACATGCAGTGTCTATAAAAATGAGTCCTTTCTTTGGTTAAAGGTTAAAGTTCAAAAGTACTCTTTGGGGTCAAAAGTAATTGTCCAAAAAACTAGAAATTTTAGATGTTTGTGGACTATTTTAGCACATCGTTCAGCTTTGTTTTTTGTTCATTATTTTTATATTTGGATATTTTAATAAATTACATGACATTCGTGGTTTCAGAGATAATGAGTTTTAAAAAAACCCTGAAACCACTAAAATGAGAATGTTGATAAATGGACCTCCCAGTTTTCACAATAGAAACTATTGGAACATAACAGACTATATCACAACTTTGAAGCACTAGAGGCAGTTTAAGAAAAGAATGATACTCCCTGTGCAGTAACATTGGAACCCATAACATTTTGGGCATCTTCTGGACCTGAGGTTGATTGTTGTATTTGTTGGTGTAGGAAAACTGGTGGCCCAAATGACTGTATTGCACATGGACCACCTATGGTTTTGGTCCCCACCCTGGCAGATGCTATTCATGGCACCTAACGCTCGACACTGGACATTTAAGCAAACTTTATGATGAAAGTTATAGACATTTAGTAGCAGGGTTCTTTAGCATAGTTCTGGGACTAGGTTCTACAGAAAGATCTTGGGTTGAAAAACAAATCTACAAGAAGCGGTTTGCCGTTATATATTTCAAGGTAATCCTTGATCATGTTTGACCATGCTAGTAGGGTATTGGTCAATATATGGTCCCAAATTGATCTCCCTTCTCAATATGTAATTAAGTCACTATACATCCAGATATTGATAATATATGACAGAATTTATCATTGGATGTGGTTGATGGCCCACAGTCAGCGTTGGAAAGGGAGCAGGTCAGGCTTGGTGGGGCCCACCAGATTTTTTACGGTTTCCCACCAGTCCAGTCTGAACCTGCTTACAGTTTTGCATAGGCCCCAATATGTTTATATATATATATATATATATATATATATATATATATATATATATATATATATGTTTATGTTTATATATATATAAGCTTGATCCATCACAAAGATCTGTCCAAATACCAATCCTGAATCCTAATCATCATCAGAAATCACAGAGACTACTTAGTCTGAACTTCATGGGGGCCTGTGTTGTTAGATCTCTGCCTGACTAGGTGCCGAAGCTGGACCTGCCACTTATTTTACAAAACGTTTACCTAAATAAATCATGTCTACCACCATCACAATCATGGGCCAAACATATTATAGCTAAGCCTCAACCATTAAGAATCCACCATTCTTCACCATCACATTTTACTGGGGTCCCTTTATGAACTCCCCTGCCCTGACACACCTTGATGGCAGATCTGCACTTGAAGAGTTCAGGATTGGTTTGAACACTAAGGAACCAGTAAGTAAGCCAAATCAGATGAAACCAGATCCCAATCTTCAGGCCTGGGTTTGTGTGGAGGCCATAAAGGCCCAGGCCTGGGGCAGCAAAGTTCAGGGGTGGCATACCGCCCACTGGGTATATCTGAAATGGGAGAAAGTGGCAGCGATTAGGTCAGGGAGATGTGAGCAGGAGGGGTGTGCAAGTAGCGCCGGATTCGCTGGACGGGCGCCCCTAGGCCATGCGCCCGCCGCGCAAAAGCACCAGCGTGCGAGCGCCGGAGCACTGGGGAGCACAGGCTCCCCACAGAGCGGCTGGGCGGCATGCCGTCGACAAAAATGTGCCGCCCTAGGCCCGGGCCTATGTGGCCTCGCCACAAATCCGGGCCTGTGTGCAAGCTGGGGGAGGGTGTGAGTGTGCGAGAGTGCAATAGGGGCATGCGAGTATTAAATCCAGCCATGAGAATCCTAGATTCAATGTAAACCTAAATTGTAAGCTAAATGTGCAAATATATTTGTCAGTAATTAACTGTATGAAAATCAGATCCCTCATTTTAAATTGGGTGCTATTTAATCCAAGCTAATAACATACGTTTTAATAAAAAAAAGAACAGATTTCCTTTAAGAAGAATAGCCAGTGGGTGACAATGAAATACAGAATGAGAGCTTTCCAAAAATGCAGCGCAGAAGTAATGATGATGGTTTAATGGAGTAGAAAAGAAAACTTTCGCAAACGACAATGACGAACAATTGTCTGATTCATGTTTCATTACACAGGTCATTATTGCATTAAGAAGTAAATCGACCAAGTCCTGTAAATAACCATTTGCAGCCCTAAAGACAATTTTATAGTTGACTGATATTCTCCACTCAACGCAGAAATGACAAAAACAACACCGTTTTGTTATTTTATCTTAATATCTTCCCCAAATACTCGACTTGTGAATATAGAAACAGAAGGAGCCGTTGCTGGGGGTCTGAGGCCAGTTCAGTAAGAATTAAGAAGAATGACCCTTTGCTTTGCTATAATAAAGCCTGACCAAGACCTGCAACCTCCTCTACCTAATGGTCACCATGAAACTGAAAGTGATTTCTTCAAAAAGCACCAAAGGAGTAAATTTTGACCCTACCTGCAGGCCTGCTGATGTACAGAACCCTCACTCTTACCTGCATCCACAACCCACAAATACCTGCTGGTACCTGACCCGATGCAAAGCTCCATCCTAGATACATCTGAAAGCCTAGCTATAATGTCAGTTAGGGTGAGATTTGGGGTGAATTTGTATTTACTGTTGTAACCTGATAGGTGAATGGAGTGCTGTTTGATCATAACAATCCCCTTCAAATTTATATTTGACTCATGAATCTGGGGCAGAGACCTCGCATAATGGGCCAGATTAAATTCAGTGAGAAAAAGTTATCTCATAGTTTATCATGCAAAAATGCATGGACGAAATTCAATTTAAGGAGAAAAAACTTTTCTCCCATAGACTTCAATAGTTTCTCACTGAATTGCATCTAAACCTTTTTCTCACTGAATTGAATTTGGCCCAGTGTTAGAGGAAAGGCATCCCTGAACAATAATTCTCAGGAGTTGATAAAAAGATGGCCACCAGTGGTTCTTAAAACAAACATAGACTTTTAATGGTCGGAATGAGGTCATACAGTACAGTTGTTCAGCATTAATCAAAGATTCTTCCTCCAGAAGTGTTAGCCCAAATCAGGAGCCATCTGCAGATTTGTCAACTTCAAAATGTCCAACCACAAGCATCAGGTCCTCCAAGTTGAACTTAGGTGGGAACACATGTACCCCAACACTTGGATCCCTATCCTGAGGGTGGTACACCAAGGACTCTGATTTTTCTGATTTCAAATAGGAGCACCAGGCTGCTCACTAATGACCCTAATCCTAGCTCTCACTCCTGAGCTATTTTAGAGATATCCTCTCACTAACTTCACCTACTAGGCCTACCTTTACCCAGGCTCAAAACTACATCCACAAGGGTAGCTGTATTATCAGTCCCCTATACTGTCCAAGATATTTTTTTTTAAAGCTATACCTGAATTACTGATATTTACTGATTTAAGCTTGTTAAGAGATAAATTGGACCCTGACTAAAGGCTGAACTGTCAAGGAGGCCTGAGCCAAAGGTTTGACCTTAAGTAAGGCTTTCTACTAAAGGCAGAGAGATGGTCTGCCCTGGGACTCCACAGTCAGAGAAGCCAACTGGGTAACAAAACTTGGTCATAATAATATGTTACTACTTTTTCAAATGTGCCCCAACAGAAATGTAAACATTTTGGGCCCCTTGGGCAACATGAAGAGTAATATTAATATTGGTATTAATGGTCCCAGTAATAATGGCTTCCCTACATATTTAAAACCTACAATCCACAGATGGCTGCTCTGTTTTCCTGCATAATATATTGAAGGTTTGTTTATGACATTTCACAATTCTCCTCTTCCCTGTAACTGCACCCCTGGCCTTTGTATCTACATAATGGTGGATCATTATACCTAAATCTAATTTCAGCAGTAGTGCTAAGCATGGAAAAAAATTGCATGTAATGAGCATTTTTCCCCCCTTTCTAAGCAGAATGCCACAAAATGCCCGTGATTAACCCAAGTTTGAGATGATAGATAAAAAGATGCTTGCCATTTGCCACCTCCTTTCTGATCTTTTATTTTATATCTCGCTCTCTGATTCTCTGCAGCATTTTGTGTTTTAATAATCTGTCATCCGGATTCTTTCCGGCCTAACTCCAGAACATAAATATCAGTAAAGATTAAAGAGCCCAAATACCTAGCTTCAGTCTTTGAGGCCTATAATTGCTTAGGAAAGAGAATGAGATTCCCCCTCTAGCAAGAAAAGAATGGCTTTCTCCAGCTCAGATACAGACAGACAAAGTCCCTGTCAGGCTTCCAGATGAATTTCTAACTCATCTCTCTCTGCTCTGTGAAGGGAGAGCACAAGAATGGAAGATTACAAGAATGCCGTTTGAAGTCCTTGTAGCAATGGACACGGAATGTATTGTCTTTCATTTTTTCAGCTATGAAGACAGTGAATATCCAATTTAAAATATATGCTTCTGCCGCTGAATATCAGAGCACTTTACAAAATTAGCCCGCTCTCAGAGAATGGCAACAAGGTGTTATTGTGCATTTAAAGGGAAAGAATCACTAGAACTGACAATGAGCTGGAGTCACCATGCTGGTTGCAAAATATTGGCAGGGAAACTAAATAAAACAGGTTATTTACTGACACCCAGGGCTCTGGCTGCACTCTGCACCTTGTGCCAAATAAAACTGTCAGATAGAAACTCTGTCCTTACTTCCTGCACAGGGCAGGACTCCATTGCGGTATGTGCATGTCTGAATGAGGCTCAAGTTATGGGATTGGTAGTTGGCAGGAGGTGGATGCCTCAACACAGTTATAGGTATAAATGGTCAGGGTCTGACTAGCCTATTTAGAGTTTGACTGGGCCAACTGGACACCAGGAAAAACCCCAGTGGGCCCTCCTGGGCCCCGCCCCAACTAGGATCCCTCCCCTGGGCCATAGCATCATAGTAGAGGATGAGGAATAAAGTATGCAATACGATGCACCCAGATACATGGGGGGGGCACTAATCCCCCAGTCTAATACTGGGCTGGCTGGGAGAAATCCTGGGGGCCCCACTGCACCAGATCCAATTACTGCCTGGGTCAGGATGGGGGGGAGGCCTTGATGGTTGGAGATGGAGTTTGCATCTCTGGCCAATAGGGGATTGTGTGGGCTTGTAGTTCACTGTATGGAAGAAGCACACTTACCAGCCAATGCCTTTCAATACATTAATTAAAGCAGAAAATACAGCACAAGCTTTTGGGGGATACCACCTTCCTCAGGTGCACCTGATGAAGGGGGTATCCCCGAAAGCTTGTGCTCTATTTTCTGCTGAAATAAATTAATTGAAAGGCATTGGCCGGTAGGTGTGCTCCTTCCATTAAAAGGTACTGGACACTAATTGGCCCGGAAGTAGCCTGGAAATGTATGTGTGAAAAGTGGTGTGCGGAGGAATTTTGTATTGGCTCGGAGTTCACCCTAGTTTGACACTATAAATGAAACCCAAACTTTGCATTATAAATTCGTTCTTTGATGTATCTGGTGCAAAACATGGAGTGCAACACTTTCCTGCATAAAAGAGTCCAATACATAACACTTGCCAAAGACCAGGACAGAGAGTACATGGCTCCACTTCACTTATTGAAGCTTGAACAGCCCAACCAAACATGACAACAGAACTGTGGTCTCTTGTACAATATCAGTCGGTTAACAGTCGGTTCAATCCACTGGAAGGACCAGGAATGACTTTAATTCTCATGAAGCGAGGGAAAAAGCATTTCTATCTATGACTGGAAGGATGAAAGAAGAATCCAATGGTATGTTACAAAAACTGAGGCCCCTCCTTGCAGAAAAATACACTATTTAGCTTCAGGATAGGAAAGCTTTAAAAGTGAAATGATTGAAAAGCAGAAAAGTTCATAAAAATGGCTAAAAGTAAGGCTCTCCCATACATTATTCTACAAACCGAGAAAATATGAGTTTCACCTTATTGATATGTGACTTTTGATTTCTGTGACATGAAGGAATTATGTGTATTTAGAATGATTAGGGGCCTGGGAAAGGTTCATAAAATCTAGAAAGAAAGTGTGCCGATATTCTTCACCACGCAGTCCCTAATGATGAGGTTTGGCACTTACCTGTGTTGAGGCAGGAGTGGAACATGTGAGCATCTTCCTTTGGAAATACAGTGACTGGAGGAATGAGTCCCAGGGAGCTGCCATCCAAATCCTTATACAGGACCCGCTGGGTGTCACGGCATCCCCTGGGGGAAGGGCAGTTGGCGCCGCTGTTACAATACAAACAAGGATGGTAGAATGTGATAAAGAAAGTGACAATATTACTCTTTACTGGTATGTCTGGACTATTTATCAATGGTTGAAATATCACACATCCCAATCCCAGCTACTGACCATTGAAAAGTGAGCAATGAAAAATACTGTACAAAATACTAAGTAATGGGCATCCTACAATAATTCTGTAAGATTATCCCCTTGACCTATAGAAAAGCACTCATCCTACAGCCTTGTGCATCTATATGGTCCCACACTCTCTGGTTATTGATAGTAGGGGGTACATTATCCCTTATAATACATGAGTGATACTCAGAGTTCCCTGTATAACTCAGCCTGCAGCCTTGTGCCTTTATATGGTCACAGAACAACCCCTCAGTGACTTCTAATATCCTTATCATTTACAGTAGGGGGTACATTATCCCTTATAATACATGAGTGATACTCAGAGTTCCCTGTATAACTCAGCCTGCAGCCTTGTGCCTTTATATGGTCACAGAACAACCCCTCAGTGACTTCTAATATCCTTATCATTTACAGTAGGGGGTACATTATCCCTTATAATACATGAGTGATACTCAGAGTTCCCTGTATAACTCAGCCTGCAGACTTGTGCCTTTATATGGTCACAGAACCCCCTCAGTGACTTTTAATATCCTTATCATTTACAGTAGGGGGTACAATATTCCTTATAATACATGAGTGATACTCAGAGTTCCCTGTATAACTCAGCCTGCAGCCTTGTGCCTTTATATGGTCACAGAAAAATCCCTCAGTGACTTCTAATATCCTTATCATTTACAGTAGGGGGTACATTATCCCTTATAATACATGAGTGATATTCAGAGTTCCCTGTATAACTCAGCCTGCAGCCTCGTGCCTTTATATGGTCACAAAACCCATCAGTGACTTCTAATTTTATTGTAATGCACAGAAGCAATGAAGAGCATGGAAAACACATTCTTAGAAATGCTGCTTAGTGATGTCACCAGTTATATTTGGTGCTTAGTGATGTCACAGTACTCATTGCAATGTGTCTATTATTTAGGAATAATGTGCCCTATTCTAAAAAAAATTTGTATAGGAAAAGTCACCAAAGAATTCCATGATCAACTAAAATATGAGGAGAAAAGCCAAGGGGCTATTAAAACTAAATGTTTCTGTGTTGCATTGCAAGATGGGAGGCTATTATAAAGAAGAACATTAGTATAAGGAAATATACATTTCACAGTGTAATAGAAGATGATTCCAACACAACCAATTAAAACAGAAAATGGATTTGAGACATTCTCAGACTTGAGACATATGAAAAATGTATTTTTGAAGGTTACAAAATACATTTCATGCTTTATGGAGATTATAAAATACAATTTTACATCGGAGCGATAGACTGACACTCGGCTAAATATTAATCATTCCCAGTGCATATAAGGTGACAAGGTGTATTTTATTCCTGAGAAATGTTCTGCCAGTTTATTGGTGGATAGAAGAAGCAGCAGTAGGACACAGGGATGAACGGAATCCAGGATCTGGTTTAGGATTAGCCCAGCGCTTTATACAGGGTTAGAAATTTGATAATCAGCCAAATATAAAAATTGTGGATTCAGAGCATCCCTAGGATGATATCAGATAGGAACCAATGATAAAAACTGAGTAAAAAAAAAAGAGAGATGGATGTACCTGTGTGCAGTCTGAAAGTGAAGTATATTTTCATATTTAATATGGAGCATTTTAGTTCTTTCTGCTGTGATTGGACAAATAACTCCGGCACTGTCAGGTCTGGACATTATGCAAATATCCCCATCGTTACTATAGCAGCTCTTCATAAAACCAAAAAAAGTCACATCTGTAGGAGACATTGTAGGTGACATTAATCAGTATATTCTTGTACAGGTATGGGACCTGTTATCCAGAATGCTCGGGACCTGGGGGTTCTCTGCTAAAAATCATGTAAACATTAGGGGGCCGATTCACTAACTTCGAGTGAAGGATTCGAAGTAAAAAAAACTTCGAATTTCGAAGTGTTTTTTGGGCTACTTCGACCATCGAATGGGCTACTTCGACTACGACTTCGAATCGAAGGATTCAAACTAAAAATCGTTCGACTATTCGATAGTCGAAGTACTGTCTCTTTAAGAAAAAACTTCGACCCCCTAGTTCGCCATCTAAAACCTACCGAACTCAATGTTAGCTTATGGGGAAGGTCTCCATAGGCTTTCCCAAGTTTTTTTGGTCGAAGGATAATCCTTCGATCGCTGGATTAAAATCCTTCGAAACGTTCGATTCGAAGGATTTTATCGTTCGATCAAAGGATTATTCGTTTGATCGAACGATCAAACTATTTGCGCTAAAATCCTTCGATATTCAAAGTCGAAGGATTTTAATTCCCAGTCGAATATCGAGGGTTAATTAACCCTCCATATTCAACCCTTGGTGAATCGGCCCCTAAATTAACCCAATAGGCTGGCTTTGCTTCCAATAAGGATTAATTATATCTTAGTTGGGATCAAGTACAAGCTACTGTTTTATTATTACACAGAAAAAGGAAATCATTTTTAAACATTTGGATTATTTGGATACAATGGATAAAATGGAATTCGGAGCTAGATTACGGGTTTCCAGACGGATCCCATGCCTACAATTAGTGATGGGCGAATTTATTCGCCAGGCGCGAATTCGCGGCGAATTTGCGCGATTCGCGCTGAGCGAATAAATTCGTGAAACGCCCGCGAAAATTCGCAGTAAAAATTCGCCGGCGTCAAAAAATGTTTTTCGAAAAACGGAAGCCGGCGTCAAAAACGGACGCCGGCGTAAAAAAACGGACGCCGGCGCCAAAAAACGGGCGCCGGCGTCGAAAAAACGGGCGCCGGCGTCAAAAACGAGACGCCGGCGCCGTTTCGCGAATTTTACGCCGTTTCGCGAATTTCACGCGAAATTCGCGAATTTTTCGGCGAAGCAAAACGGCGCAAATTTGCCCATCACTACCTACAATAAAGTTTACAGCTTTTTATACAATTTTTTTTAATGCAAAGTGGACCTTTTACCATCCACATTTGCAATTTTAATTGTTTTACTGTTTCATAGCCAAATATCAAAATGGTTTATGTAAATAAAAGCATGAGAGAAAGTGACTGAGCTATAGCAGTTTGGTATATAATCAATCCGCCTCTGATATTTGAGCATACATTTTAGAGAGCTAGGAGGTGCAGTTTTACAGAGAATGATAAAGTCCACTGGAGAGCAAGCAAGTGCTACTTTTGTGTAGTTTAGGGTTGAATAGCAGTACATGTTTCGGTTCAGGACCCATGAGGTTTGAACCATGTAGTGCTATACTAAAGGATACCACCGTGCAGACAAGAAAGTTCCAGCTGAGACTGAGGAACACTGCAGAGGGCATTCCCCCAGTACCCCAAACTTGTACCTGTGCTGAGCTCCCAGTCCCACCACTGGCCATAGAGATAGGTCAGAGTGACTCCAGTTTCAGCAGTAAGTCTCTTCTATACAGCTCAGCTGGGATGCCAGGTGTAACTAATGTAGTGATCCCCAACCAGTGGCTCACAAGCAACATGTTTCTCACCAACCCTTGGATGTTGCTCCCAGTGACTGTAAAGCGGGTGCTTATTTTTGCATTTTGGTTGCATAAAAACCAGACAGAGCCTCTTGTAGGCTGCCAGTCCACATAGAGGCAACCAAAATAGCCAATCATAGCCTTTATTTGGCACCCCCCTTTGAACTTTTCCTGCTGGTGTCGCTCCCCAACTTTATTTTACATATGAATGTGTCTCACAGGTAAAAAAAAACGTTGGGAACCCCTGACCTAATGGACCTAATGACACACTCCAAGTTTACTATCTGCCACCTGAAGGCGGCAGCTGATCTGGTGTATTGACCCTTCCTCTAAAACTCCATGAATAGGCCACTATTGCTTGTGAAACTGCAAAATCAAACAAAAATATAAAATGAGATATTAAACTAACCTTGCAATTTCATAATTCCTGGAGCAGATCCATCACTTCCTAATAAATGCCATGGATACCTTGGCCACTGCTTGGGGTTTATGGTAAACTGTGGCCAAATAATACCAACTCGACCTCCTAAAGGGGAACGCAAAGCTCTTTCCCTTCTCGTCAGATTATGAGACAGTGGCTTGATCCTGTCCATGATGCAGTCAAATGTCTGGCTTGTTGCACTTATTGCGGATTTGCGGAGCAGTATGTATTTTTTTGTGAAATTGCTGGAATCAGATAATGTGTAGGAGACAACAGGCAAAAGTCCAACTGAATTGTCTACCAGAATAACGTCCTCTAACACGACATCACTTTCAAGGTGGAATATAAGGCCGTAATCATAATTTTTGTAGGACAGGAAACCCGCTATTTTTGTACAATTTTTGAAGCCATTATTCCAGTAGTAGTGAATTCCATGAAGAGTTGAGTGGGCAACATTTCTGGCCCATGATTTTTCTTCTGGGTAACATCTTTGTCCTCTTACATGAAAACCGATACGTTCAGAACCGGCAATTGTATTTCCATACATAAAAGCCTCACTGTCTATATCCATCTTTATTCCTGACACCCATTCAGACTCATCATTGGGCTGCTTTATTAACACAAGGAGGTTGTCTGTGAGCGAGAGATTGTGTCCATCTATATGTATTCCATGGCCAACACTGCTAAAGATCACATTAGCATGTAGCAGAATATTCATGCTCCCTGTGGCTTTTATTGTACCACCACAACTGTGATGGATGCTTGACGATATTACAGAAGAACTGAGGGTTGTGTTTAAAAAGTTGACTGCCGGAAATAAAGATGAGCCAAAGTCGGCAATTTCCACATTGGAAAGCTGTAGGAGGCCTGCGTAGAGACAAAATGATGTGAGACCTTTCATGGATTTGCGTAGAAACACAGCAGGAGATATTTTAATGTGCAGAATATTTATTTTAATAAGCAATCGATATTTGTAACCTCAAAATGTGGCTTAATGTTTTTTGATGAAGTGCAAACGAAAATGTTGCAGGATCCTTCTAGCTAATTAAAAGTAAAAGGCCCGCTATTGCTTTCAGAAATTATTTTATTTCTGAAAAAATAGAGTGTATCTTCTGTAGATCAACAGTGAACCAGTGGTGATGCTCTATTGCTCGAAAAGGAAATGGATGGCAAATAGGGATGTAGCGAACTGCCGATTTGGTGTTCGCGAACGCCGTTCGCGAACACCGGCAAAAAATGCGAACGTTCGCGAACAGTTCGCGAACTTCGAACACCCGCTAAAATCGTTTGATTCGAACGATCGAAGGATTTTAATCGTTCGATCGAAGGATTTTCATTCGAATCGAACGATCGAAGCCATTCGATCGAATGATTTTCATTGGATCGAATGCTTACAATCGTTCGAACGAATGGAAATCGTTCGATTTTTAGCGGTCGAAGGAATTCGAATGGTCGAATGGTCGAACGATCGAACGCGAACTCAAAATGCGAACGTTCCCAAACGTTCGCGAACATTCGGCGGACGCGAACGGTCGAAGTTCGAGCGAACTAGTTCGCGGGCGAACAGTTCGCAGGCGAACAGTTCGCTACATCCCTAATGGCAAAGCATGACGTGGTACTGACAGTGCCGATATTATGGGGCAATATGAGTCTTTTCAAGTAGTGATGGGCGAATTTGCGCCGTTTCCCCGAAACATTCCCGCGAAATTTGCGAAACTGCGGAAAAATAGCGAAACGGCGCCGTTTTTTCCGACGCCAGTGAAAAAATTTTTGGATTTGCCGGCGAATTTGCATGGGCGTTTCGCGAATTTATTCGCTGGCGGTGAATCGCGCAAATTCACTGCAAATTCGCGCCTGCCGAATAAATTCGCCCATCACTATTTTCAAGTTAAAAAATCCTGAATTCTAATTTTTTTTAAGTTTCCAACCTTGAGTTTTCGAGATTTATCAACTGAAACAGAGAGCATGAACTGAAAAAAAGACCACTAACTGAAAAAATCAGCAGCTAAAAGCTGGCTAGCTTCTGTAGAAGTCAAACTATTAAAAACTTGAGTTTAGGAAAATAATTAAAAATCTTGCAGACTTGTTAAAAATTAATAATGTTTTTGTATATTGATTTTTACATCATTCAAAAAAAATTTAGCTATATCTATTCTTGGAAAATGTGACTCGTGGACATTCTGACCTCAATTTTTCCATGATTTAATGGGTTCATTCAATTTTAACATTTTTGAAAATGTGAACATTTGAATGTATGCACATCTGCCTCCCCGCTTCAGTTTCAATAATGTGACTTACGGACTTTCAGACATCAATTTTTGCATGATTTAACTGGACCGAGTTTTTTGTAAATGTGCTTTAATTCATTCAGTTTGTTTAATTAAATATATTTTTGAGAATGTGAACATTTAAATTGGAGCACATCTGCCTCCCCATTTCAGTTTCAATAGATTTAACACAAAGCACATCTCACTGTTTAAAATCAGATTCACTTTTTTGGTATCCGTTCATAAGAGGTGACACATTCCCGCTCAGGAACTACAGCTGGTTGACATTTGTACACAATTATTACTCTTTGCCAAGACCAGTGAAATGTGGAATTTGCCCTAAATAGGTGTTGCCTTGTCTGCTATCAGGGCCGGCCTTAGGCCTATTGGACCAATTGGGCCCAATAGGGCCCCGCACCTCTGGGGACCCCGCACCACAGGGCAGCACAGATAATATTTCCCTCAGCACATGATGCTGCCTGCCCCCAACTTTGAGAGTCCAGCCCATCCCCAAATCCATAGGTCCAGCCCACCCCCAACTCTGATAAGCCAGCCTATCCCCCAACTCCATAGGTCTAGCCTGCCCCCAACTCTCATAGGCCCAGCTTTCCTCCAACCTTGATAGGCCCTGCCTGCCCCCAATCCAACCAAGCCTGCTCCCAAGCTGAATCGGCCCAGCCTGCCCCAAACTAATTGGCCCAGTCCACTCTCCTATTTCCTCCCTCTCTCTCTTACCCTGTGTGCCCCTATTATGTGCCCCTATTTCATCCCTCTCACTCTCTTACCTTGTCTGCCCCTTTCCTTTCTATTTTGTGCCTGTATGCCCTTATTTTCCTAAATACTTGGTGTGTCAGTAGCCAGCAACACTTTGTCTAGGGGCCCCGCCAACATGGTCCCAATTGGGCCCCACATTTGATAGGATCAGCCCTGTCTGCTATTACCCTTCCTAGTTCATATTTTCAAGGTAAAATGGAAAAAGTTAAAGCTTTTTTGTATAATAATTTCAGATAGTTGGTGCCATCATTGCATATCACTGCCATATCATAAACAATAACTTTAACAACTTATACCTGAGTATTCATCACTGGTGTTGGTTTTAAAGTGTCCAACCATTATTCCCCCAGAGCACTCTATGTCAGTCTTTATCTGTATATTGCGGGACAACAGGCCAACTTCCGCTGCCAGGGTAATGTTCCAGGTATCTATGTTCTGGACTGTACCTACAAAGATATATCATACAGTATTATTGAAACCAACAGTTAAAGAAGTTTTTAGTAGAGGTAAGTCTAAAGCAACTGGACTTATCCGAGTTTTCTTGAAAACGTTTCACCACCATACAAGCATTTTTTTCAGAAGCCGCTGGGATGATTGGTGAAACATTTTCAAGAAAACTCAGAAAGTCCAGTTGCTTTAGATTTAACTCTACTAGATACTGTATCATATTTTTAAGTATATTAATAGTAAAAAGATGCAGGTTGAGAGTGGTGCTCCTTTAAATAATGGTACCAGTATGGTTGTAACAGATACAGAAAAGGCAAATGTGCTAAATCAGTTCTTTTCTTCAGTGTATACAATAGAGGAGTCTGAGTTCCCAGGCTTACTTCATAGCTGCACTGATGGTTCAGCTCAATCTAGTCAGTGGCTGACTCAGGATATGATTCATAAAGCTTTAATAAAAATCAATGTAAACAAGACTCCAGGGCCTGATGGCATACACCCCCGGGTTATAAGAGAGCTTAGTTCAGTTTTAGACTGGCCCCTATTTCTGATTTTCTCAGATTCGCTTTCATCTGGTATGGAACGAAAGGAGTGGAGAAAAGCTGATATCATTCCAATTTTAAAAAGGGATTACGATCTCAGCCTGGCAATTATATGACAGTAAATTTGACATCTGTAATGGGCAAATTATTTGAAGGCTTGTTAAAGGATCACTTTCAAAATTCTGTCCTAGTGAATGGCATTATGAGCAGCAATCAGCATGGCTTTATGAAGGATAGGTCATGCCTATGAATACGTGTGTGTTCACACGAAATGCGTTAGGAGGATCGTCCGGTAAATAAAGATGTTTTAATCACACCGCTGTCTGCTGTTCCGTTGAGTGCGCGCTGCAAGGGAATCACATTCATTGAGAAGTCTTCTCAAGCTGAGGGCTCAGGGTGCTGCACTCAGAGACGTGGAGCGGTGAGTGACCTGTTAACATCAAATGCTTACTGAACTGTGAAGTTGAAGTTGAAACATGTGATGCCCACTCACTCACATGGTGGGCATCACATGATTTATGCCTGTTTATCTTAAAGAGCTTGGAATGTACTATGGTTGGAGCACTTCCTAATTTGTATATTTTATATTTTAGGTCATGTCAGACAAATTTGGTGGCTTTTTATGATGAGTTAATTAAGATTCTGGACAGTGGGGTTTGTATTCTATTTGAATTTTGCCAAAGCATTTGATACCGTGACCCACAAACGACTGCTTTCTAAACTATGGTCTGTTGGGCTTAATGAAGTCGTTTGCACATGGATAGGAAGAAACTGGCTACAGGATCGGGTACAGAGGGTGGTTGTTAATGGGACATTCTCTACTTGGAGTAAGGTTCTTAGTGGGGTCCATCAGGGCTCGGTATTGGGTCCACTTTTATTTAACTTGCTCATTAATGACTTAGGGGAGGGTATTGTAAGTAATGTAACAGTGTTTGCAGATGACACAAAACTATCAGCCAAATTAATTCCATCCAGGATGTGGCACTTGCAACAGGATCTTGACTAACTGGCAATCTGGGCAGCTAAGTGGCAAATGAGATTCAATGTTGATAAATGTAAAGTCATGCACCTGGGATGTAACAATATCCACTTATACCCTTAATGGGACTGCACTAGGCAAATCCATGATGGAAAAGAACCTTGAAATCCTTGTAGATAATAAACTTGTCTGTAGCACGCAAAGCCAGTCAACAGCATCAAGGGCAAATAAGGTCTTGAGCTGTAATAAAAGGGACATTGATTCACGGGGGGAGGGGGGTCATTGTTCCACTGAGCAGAGCACTGGTAAGGCCCCATCTAGAATATGCCGGACAGTTTTAGTCTCCATTGCTCAAACAGGACATTATTGTATTAGAGAGGGTACAGAGAAGGGCAACTAAGCTGGTAAAGGGAAAATCTTAGCTATGAGGAAAGACTGGCCAAATTGGGGATGTTCACACTGGAGAAGAGGCGCTTAAGGGGAGATATGATAACTATGTATAAATATATAAGGGGATCATTTAATAATCTCTCTAGTGCTTTAGGTTCTGAGGTTCTGTCTAAATATTCAGAAGGGGTTTGTTACAGTGAGAGCTGTGAAGATGTGGAATTGTCTCCCTGAATCAGTGGTACAGGCTGATACATTAGATAGGTATAAGAAGGGGTTGGATGGTGTTTAGCAAGTGAGGGAATACAGGGATATGGGAGATAGCTCATAGTACAAGTTGATCCAGGGACTAGTCCATTTTGGAGCCAGGAACAAATTTTTCCCCACTGAGGCAGATTCGGGAGGCTTCAGATGGGGTTTTTTTTTTGCCTTCCTCTGGATCAACTGGCAGTTAGGCAGGTTAAAATAGAGTTCAAAGGTTGAACTTGATGGACGTGTGTCTTTTTTCAACCTAACTTATTATGAATACGTTGTAGCTGCTGTATTTGGAAAATAACTAAAATATGGGGTTGTTGAGAATTAGACTAGTCTCATTTTGGGAACAGCAAGTCTAACTAATAATTCAGTAATGTTTAAGAGCTTGTATTGGAAGTTAAAGTTTTTGCCCACCTTTAATTAGTCATATAAAGATAAATTCTAACATAGGGCAGTATTGGGAGGGAAGAGTTGCCTCACTTGTTCAAAGATGTCAGGTTCCCCTACTCATTAAACGGGAGTCACCGTGTGGCTCTGTCTCTTTGGACTTCACTTGCTGGAGGGGTGAAGGGTGGTGGATATTTTGAGGTAGGAGGCCTTCATAGGAGGAGAAGTTCCAGAAGAACTAGTGTGTTCTGATTGTGGGCCCTACGGCCCAATGATCGGATCATAAAACAGAGAATACAGACAGTCAGACGAAGGACCGCATCAACGAACCAATGAGGTCCTGGATCTGGCAGGGTTTTTAAATCTGGCTGATTTTCGATTCTCAGGCAGATAGAAACCGGGGAAGCCTGGAGGGCCCCATGCACTGCCCAATAAGCTGCTGACTTAGTTTGTTGGCCGCTTATATCAGCCTGTGTATGGCCACCTTTAGGGGCAAATTCACTAAGATTCGTAGTTGCGCCAGCGTCCGCTTCGCCACCCTTCGCCGCGCTTCGCCGCACTTCACCAGGCGTATTTTCCCCAGCGCTACACAAATTCACTAAAATCCGAAGTTGCGCTCAGGGGAAGCGTAAGGTTGCGAAGTTGCGCTAGCCTTAATTTGCCAAGCAAAGCAAAGTTACGTTAACGATGCTTAATTTGCATACGGCGCCAAATTGAAGTTACAATGGAGGTACATGTAGCAGCACTACACAAGCCTGGGAAACCTTCAAAACAGCAAATAACATTTTTATTTTGCCCTACACATGTGCCCACTGTATAGTTAAGGTGCTATGAGTTAGGAAATGTAGGGGAGAAGGAGGGTAGCCCCAAATAAAATTTCGATCTTTTTCAGCCTATCACCCATATAAAAAGAAAAAACTTTTTTTGAAGCAATCCCTATCTACTCTATTGCACTTCGCCTGGTCTGAGGTGGCGAAGGAAGTCTGGCGTAAAAGGTAGCGTTCAGAATAATTTGCGCGTTAGTGAATTTGCGTAGTTACATCTGTTGCGCAAATTCGCCAGGCATAAGGGTGCGTAGTAACACTAGCGAATTTACGCCAGCGTCCGTTAGTGAATCTGCGAATTAACAAAAATGCGGTATGCTAGCGCATTCACGCTAGCGTTAGGCGCTTCGTCGTTTAGTGAATTTGCCCCTTAGTGTCTGGAAAAACTCACTCTTGTAGGCAAATTTACTGAAGGGCGAAGTTACTAACGCTGATGAAAATTTAGTCAGCATGACGTCATTTCCGTACTTCAGTGATTAAATAACGGGTGCAGACGTAACTTTGCCAACGAAAGAGACTGACGCTGGCGCTCATTCGCATTCAATCTCCAGGCGAAGTTGGACGTAACTGCGCAAATTCACTAAGATGTGGATTTTACTGAACGTTACCTCTTGCGCCAGACTTGCCTTCGCCACCTCAGACCATTCAAAGTGCAATAGAGTAGATAGGGCTTCCTAAAAAATTTGTTTATTATAAGTTTTCTAAGTCCCAAAAAACGCTGGCGTCTTTTCCTTTTTTCAGGGTGATAGGCTGCAAAAGAGTGTACACATTTTTTGTGGTAACCAGCTTCCCCCCTACATTTCCCAACATATGGCAAATAAACTATACACTGGGCTCATGTGTAGGACATTATAACAACTCTATTTTCTTTTGTTAAGCTTCTGTAACGATCTCGCTATTAGGAACCTCGTGTAGTGAACAGAACCTAAGCACAGATAACCCTGTGGGTTCCGGTGTTCACAGATGCCCTTTTGGGGCCCAGGGCTTTCTAATGCGGAAGCCAACAAGGAGGTGCGTAGCAGGATCAATAATGAGGTGAAAAAAAGACGTAAACAGAGACAGGCGAAGGTAAAATGGTGGGACGGCCCTTTAAAGGCGATTTGGCGGCAAGTATTCAAACCAGCGCTACTGGATGACATCATGACGTCCAGCGTAATGACGCAGGCATCAAGGCGCTCGGCGCTGAATGACATCGTCAGTAGAAGACAGAACCGGAAGTGCGCGCCTGTGCACCAGGGACCTCAGAGAGACGCGCCGGGAGGTAGGAGAAGTAGCGGATCTCCCGGTGCTTCTTACAGCTTCCCTGGGCTTGTGTAATGTATTTGCTGCAACATATACGTTCATTCAACTTTAACTTTCCTGCTGTATGCAAATTAACCAATACTAGCGCAACTTCGCTCTGCTTGCCCAATTAACGCTAGCGCAAATTCACTCTGCTTGCCCAATTAACGCTAGCACAACTTCGCCACCGTTCGGCGCCCTGGTCGCAACTTCGCTTGTTAGTGAATAAGGGTTGTCTGAGCAAATTTTCGCCTGGTGAAGTGTTGCGCTGCCTGCGTAGCCGTCGCTGGCGAAATTTCGCCGCTTAGTAAATTTGCCCCTTGGAGTGAAAAATGGGTTTAGGGTAGATAATAAAGCAGCCAGAGGCTTGAAAAAGGAAAGCATAATGGTTGGTAAAATAAGTATCACCAGCCCACATAGAGACTCTTAAATAGAGAAATTCCAGGTAGAGCACCACTGTGAAGGCCTCTGGGGACTATAGTTAGTACTATTGCTGACTGTTACTTATGCCCTGTCTGGCCTAATACAACCAATTAGAAGTAACTGCTGAACCATTGCAAATGGATTGTATGTTGTATCTGTGTGGGAGAGACTGTGGTAAGTTCTAGCCACTGTTGTTTTAAAGAACCACTGTCGACCATCTCATTGAACATCTGTAAAGCGCCTGTGAAGTTATTGTGGAAAACGCTTCCTCTATCCTACAACAAGGGCCCATTTTAAAGGAAGAGACCCATGCCGCACATGCTCCTAAATATTGGTATACTGGTGTACTAACTCTCTGATGCGAATCCCCTCAATGATATACTACTAGCACACGTTTACCAGTATGTCTATAATGAAGTCTTTCCCAGATCCGAAGGTGTTGGCCATAGACACCCCGTAACCTCAAAACTTCAGCTTGATGGGCTTCATAGGAGGAAGAGCTAATAACAATGCTATCTCCTGGATTCCAGTCCACCGCATCATTTAGAAAAATCCTAAATGGGTATGAAAATATAAAAGAATTGCTTTAATGATACTTAGTTATCAAAAACAAAGTTATATTATTCTACATCAGTGTTTCTCTGTTGGAGCTGCTACGGGTCTCGACCTATCAAACATCCTACGTGTGTAGGAATTCCTGGAACCTATTGAGTTGGTTGCATCCCCTAATGACTTTGACTCAAAGTTTTAGGTAGACAGTTTTATTGTGACCTGACACTGGATCTAAGTAACCACAATGTGCCCATAGGATGTTCTCCATATATTGGGTGCCCATCAGTGCTATAGTAGAGAGAATGTTTGCTTCAGAATAATCTTTTTAGGCACAATAAATACTTTTTCCTTAAGATTTTTTTGTACATATTTCCATAAATTGATATATCGCAGAAATGTAGTCTTTAAGATTGTTCCTGAAAACGTTTTTTTGGATTTTAGCAATTAATACATATTTACAGCAACCCTTGTTACTTTGGTACGTAGGCAGACATACATTTAAAAATACTTACATTTCATTTCCAGGCGCAATATCTACCCGAAGACGTGTCCATGGTTTGTTGGAATAAGCACTGTGGATCTGCAGCTTCCCATAGACTCCTAGAGTAAGAGAGATGTCGTAACAAACAAGAGCTAACTATTAGTGATGGGTGAATCTGTGCAGTTTCTCTTTGCCGAAAATTTTTTGAAGCGCATCTTTTTTTTTGTCACACGACGCCACACAAGTCTATGGGCGTCATTTCCGTGGCGAAACAAGGCGAAAAAATTCACCCATCCCTAGATGCAGATTGGTGAGGGCTACGAAATTGACATGGGTGTCAAAATTTGTGTTTCGCTAATTTTGTGCATTTCGCGGGAAATTCGTGAATCGAACTTGTACAAATTCGCCCATCACAGGTCAGCGGGCTCCCTAGCAAAAAACATTTGAAAGGGCTTGGCATGCACCCGAAGCCCTTGTTACCCTCGCGGGTCTGCTGTCTCTTTAGTTACGCCACTTATCTCAATACCTTCTAGTTGTTAGTTGTTGCTAAGAAGCCTATGGATGTCAAGAGGTTCTTGGGCTCCTGAAGGGCCCCTGGTTGCAGGTTCTTTTACACGACTTCCCTACATACAGTATCAGTGCATGAAGGCAGCCCTTTATATCAAACAGCCTTAGAGTTACCATTAACCCTTTGAAGGCTGCATTTCTGTGATCCACACTCTCTCCAGATGGATTAAAGGAAAGCAACAGTATTTACCGAAGAAAAAAGTGAAATATTAATCAGCAAGGGACATGAAGCCTATTTGAATAATAGGATGGTCTCAAAAATTTCACAGACTTATGCATAGCCCTTTAAGCAAGCACGTGCCCGGGATATTATGCGCTAATTTGCATATCTGCTGCGTTGGAAACCATGCGCCGGGGCGAAGTGGAACATAGTCGAAAATAGAGTAAACGCTTTAGGGCTATTTTCAGCCAATCTTCCATTTGCGTCCTAATGCAATAATTATGCAAATCGAGTCAGGCAAACCACAAGATACAATAAAAAAATTAAATAAAACATGAGCCCAGGTTTTCAGATATTCTTCATTTCTATCAGAAAAAAATAAGTAGGAAAAAAAAAACACACATATAAGTAAATTCATGCACTTTATATAATGCTGGGGGGCTCCTGGCTCACAGTACTAGGGCCATGTTGGTTTTGTTAGTAGGACTGGGGGTCATTGTGTTTAGTTACCGATCACTCCAGCGGGGACACTGAGCTGACCCAGGCGCTCACAGGTGACTTTCTCAGAGGCACGGAGAAGTATCTGCAGTCTCTGCCCCGGCTCTATCGGCTGCTCTATAGATCCTGTAAAATAAAAGGGAAAGTGAATAAATACATATAATTCATGCAGGTACAGGTATTTGGTCTATTATGCAGTAATGAGAGCTGCAACAATTGTAACTGTCAGTCTGTAAGTGCATTGTCTAAATAAACACTTCTTCATTCATTTGTTGTTAGACAACACAACATTTACTAAGGGTTGGCAAGGTGCAAAGCTCCATGTTTGCTCATAATGCACCTTGCCACCCTGAAGTGCATTTGTTACCCTTAAATGCAACCCCTTTGCACTCCCAGAATGGAACACAGGATTAAAGCAGTCCAGGGTCAGATGGTGGGCCCCACCAAATAGGTATGTGGGGGTTGGAATAGCTTGAGACAGGGGTCAGGATGGCCATGACTGGGGTCAGGAGGGCTATGACTGAGGTTGGGGACATGGAACTTGGGCAAGGACAGCCATGCCTGGGGTGGGGGCCCCTGAGTTGTCAGCCATGGTGGGCCCTGGTCACTTCAGTCCAATGCTGGAGTAGCCTCTGTATGTGGCACTGGTAGAACTGCAACAGTGGCTGGGCTACCCTTGTCATGCCCCTACCTTGCACTGGACTCCAGCTCTGAGCAGGGCTCCAGTGTAGATGACAGTGTGGGTAGAAGCAGAAGTGCTAAGGGTATGGGCTTTAAAAGACTATTTTGCACCCCAATCACTTGCACCCTTGTTCACAATAAATGAACCCTAATGCTTTGTAATGGATATTATTTAATTCAATTATTTAATGGTTGAATTTATTGATTCATTTATTTATTTTTCTTTACTCTCCACATTGTTTCCAGCACACAAGAAAAAAACATTTTTTTTAATAAACAGAAATATTTAAGTCTGTTTTTCGAAAGCGCTCTGAAACATCTAGGATGCGGCGTTTTCCTTCTCATTCCCCTCCATTTTCTCCGACACCGTAAAATAAACATTTAACTAGGCCTAGTTGGTGTTTATGAATCCCTTGGGTATGAAAACAATATCAATTTTAATAGTGATGAAAAGCTCCCAATTTCCAAAGCCAATCTTCTCCGTGTATTATTTTATGACAAAGAAAATAAACGGCAACCGGGGCAAAATGGAAAAGCTATAAAAATCTGTATCTTTAAATAAATTAACGGACATCGTGTCTGTGACATTCCCACTTTGTCGGATTTCTATTCGTACAGAAGTTCTTTGTCTCCACGTTGAAGCAAGAGCAGTAATGTCATTAAATAAAAGGGTCTAATTATGGCTTCATATTCTACGCGATTGTATACAATATCTGCTATGTTTTCTAATTCATTCAGCTAATAACTCTAGGGTTAGTTTAGCCTTGACAGTAAAATTATTATGAGTTCCTTGTGCTCAGCCATGTTAGTTTACAGTCTTTATTAACATGACCATGTTCCAAACAGATACGGCGGCTGGAAGAAGTAGGACACTATTTGCCCTGGAGGAATCTATTTAAAGTCCAACATAAGACTTCGGCATTCCTTTGGTTAGGGATTAAATCAATTATGTAACAGATGGGGAAAAATATTATAATAAAAATAGTTGAAAAAAAAATGGTTCAAACTTTAAAGAGATTGGTTAATATATTAAATATCACACAAGGTTAACATATATGTTTTAAAATGTTTCCTTGTGTGAAAATGTTTCCACCATGTGAGAACTTATACAGCGCATTTAAATATTTGAAACAAAATTTAGAAGTTGGAAAAAAATAATATTGGAAGTTTAGTAGATGGATAAAGAGACAGATATATAATATTCAGGTGGATGGATAGATGATAGATAGAACAAAGAAATGCATGTTTTATTTTATACACAAAATGCATTCATTACGCATAGGGATGGGTGAATTTGGCGAAGTTTCATTAAAGTCTATGGGCGTCAAAAAAAATTTTGTCGCGCGTCCAAAAAATTTTTTGACGCTAATCTTTTTTTTGACGCACGACGCCATACAAGTCTATGAATGTAAAAAATTCGCCCATCCCTAATTACGCATACATTTTTCCCAATTCTGAACCCTTATAGGGATGGTTCCACTTCGAATCCTTCACTCACTAACTTCGAGTGAAGGATTCGAAGTAAAAAAACTTCGAATTTCAAATGGGTTTTTTGGGCTACTTCGACCTTCGAATAGAAGGATTCAAACTAAAAATCGTTCGAATGGGTTTTTTGGGCTACTTCGACCTTCGACTACGACTTCGACTTCGAATCGAAGGATTCAAACTAAAAATCGTTCGACTATTCGACCATTCGATAATCGAAGTACTGTCTCTTTAAAAAAAACTTCGACCCCCTAGTTCGCCATCTAAAACCTACTGAACTCAATGTTAGCCTATGGGGAAGGTCCCCATAGGCTTCCCTAAGTTTTTTTGATCGAAGGATATTCCTTCGATCGTTGGATTAAAATCCTTCGAATCGTTCGATTGTACTATCTGCGCTAAATCCTTCGACTTCGATATTCGAAGTCGAAGGATTTTAATTTCCAGTCGAATATCGAGGGTTAATTAACCCTCGATATTCGACCCTTAGTAAACTTTTAGTATGTTATAGAATAGCTAATTCTAAGCAACTTTTGTTGATACAACTGTGTAGATTTATATCCACAGAACCAGTGCAGTCTGTATATTCTGATTATTAATCAGTCTTGCTGTATCGGCTTCTGGCAGATATTATTTGACTAAGCAGCCCAGACCACACTGAGCATGTGCACAGTCTTGGTATTGCAAAGATGTTTAACAAAGTTACAAGATGACAGCCCCCTGTGCCAACTTTGAAAGCATAAATCATTTGTCTAATTGGGCTTCTGGGGCAGTAAGTTCATATTTATATTTAGTATACAAAATACAGCATTTCTAACATTATTCTATTTTAGACTTTAGTTGCCCTTTAATAAAACATTTGGCTAAAAACTGCATCTTTCCCACAATGCAGCATTTGTTTTGCAATATTTTAGCATTATTATGTACTGGTTTACCTTAAAGCCACAATTGAGTATTCAGCTAAATTCCTTCCTGACTCCAAGATGCAATGGGACCAGTCCCTGGATCAACTTGTACTATGAGCTATCTCCCATATCCCTGTATTCCCTCACTTGCTAAACACCATCCAACCCCTTCTTAAAGAAGAATTCAACCGTAAAGTAGAAAAAACCCTACCCACCTACCCTACATAGACCCCGCTCCCTCCTCCCCCCCAGCCTAGCTGTTACCCCGGGCAAATGCCCATAACTCTTTACTTACCCCTTGGTGCAGATTTTGTCCAGCGGAGTTTTGTCCAGCGGCAGCCATATTCTTCTCTTCGGTAATCTTTTGGAATTAATTGCCGTATCGGCGAATGTGCAGTTGGAGAAATTTCACGGAAAATGCCGAAGCGCCACTCTCATTCCGAAGATTACCGAAGAGCCAGAAGATGGCTAACACAAACTCATTCGGCCCAGGTTAGCAGCTAGGCTGGGGGGAGGGAGGGTGGTCTATGTAGGGTAGGGGGGTAGAGTTTTTTTTACTTTATGGTTGAATTTTCCTTTAAAACTATTTAATGTATTAACCTGTACCACTGTTTCAGGAAGAGAATTCCACATCTTCACAGCTCTCACTGTAACAAACACCTTCCCAATATTTCGATGGTCATTGGGTCACTTCCATCACACGCAACATCATTAGCGTCCAGTTCACTAGGCCCAATTTTGTAGTGCCTACTGACACAACCCACTGTGGAAATCCTGGAACTACTGCCATGTTCAGGGTGGCAGTAGCTCAATCGTTCCCAGTCAATAGATGCACTTGTGCCCAACTCATCAGACGAGGCAGGACATTGGCTCAGTGCAGCTACGGACTTTGGACACAAGTACCTTTAAGTGAATAGTATTAATATGTGCACAACTTTGCATCTATTGTAGCACCCCTGCAGCTGCTGTCATAAGTAAGGTTCAAAGAGTAATACAAAACAGTCCTAGCCCAAACCTACACAGACTGATCTGCTACACTCTCCAGCCGAGTGTAAAAGGGGCCACACACTTTATGGCCTCCTTCATATTGTTACAGAAGTAGTAAGCAGAAGAAACTCTAGCCTGCCCAATCTTCAGCCCAACTGAAATCCATGAAACATATCAGTTGGCATCAGTAGGCTGGCATATACACACAGAGATTATGATACAAAACTTCATTTTGTATGGTATTATCTGAGGATGCATGGCCAACTTTCTTGACTACTTGACCTTGGGGTCAAACTAGCCGCTAAGAAGTGAAGCAAATGTTGCCACCTTTGCTGCAAAGAAACCACTCCTTTTAATGTAAGGTCAACACTACAACTAACTTTTGTGACCCTATAAATTGTAATATGCATTATCCAGTAACTGCAGCACTCTGATAATTATGATGATTATTCCATGTTATAATTTTATTGGCTCATTAGCTCATGTAGACAAAAAATGGCAACGTTTCGGGCCTAGGCTTGATAAAGGGCCCTGTGAGGCCCGAAACGTTTTTGTCTACATGAGCTAATGAGCCAATAAAATTATAACATGGAATAATCATCATAATTATCAGAGTGCTGCAGTTACTGGATAATGCATAGTATTCCCTTGACCCGAGGCAGGTTGGGCTAATCACTGCTGAGCACCTGATCCAAAAGGATTGTGTTCAAGGTTTGAGCACTCCATTTCTGTGTGGAATTACCTATAAATTGTAATAGGCATGGAGTGTTGTGTAGCTCAAAGAACATTTTGCTAAATAGTCTTTTCTGCACATAAAAAAATGTCAATTGGTATTTGCAGAATGCAATGTATACTGTAACCTACAAAATACTGGGCTAAATGACATGGCACAAAATGTTTTCCCTGAGTTCCCAAAATCAGGGTAACCCATAGGGGGACAATAAAATAGGTTGAATTGTGTTATTTCCATGATTCTTCTCAAATTGAATCCACATGATCTCACTACCCGTCCAGTTGATGTCAGCATTATATGGCTACACCTTGTGATTGTTAATATGAACATTCAATAGAAAAAACCCTCTTTCATCATTCATCCCTATCAGAGGTGAACTAGATACCATGATTGTGGCACAACCGTACAACGTCACATTACCCACCACCCTCCTGGGAATTTGTAATGGATCCAGAATTCATATTGTACGGCTGAACGTGTTCTTGGCTAAGGTTCCCGACTCAGTGAGTGATTGCAATAGGTGCTGACACACGAGGTGGAATGTGCTTAGAGATGGATTTCATTAAGCATGCTCATTTCGTACAATATGCCATCACAAGTTATTTTTTTGCTGAGAAAAGGCAAAGTTCACTGTTTTATTGAGTTGAAAATTACCGGTAGTAGACATTTTTTTGATGTGTATATTTCCCAGTCTAATTTTAATGATTAGGCCATTAAGTTAAGCATGTGCAGTGTCTCATATTCAACCATTGTGGACCTCACACATCTATTCTTAAAGTATAAGCTTACAATAAGGCTACGCGAAAGGAAATATTGCACAAAAAAGAGATTAAGGGACATATTTGACAAATTTGGACTTTTGCAATGCCAGAATAATTTAAAATTGTTTTATGTCTACTTTATGTCTACTTTCAAGTAGAAATAAAGTAGTGCCATATTACTTGTAGGCAATTAATATACAACGGGTGGTCGTTTGTTTCGCAGGCAAGAACCAATAATTACTCTATAAAAGATTATAGCAGTACAACTTTTTTTTGCATTTGTAGGGATGTGAAAATCTTAGACACCCTTACCCATTACAGACAGGCACATCCCTAGTAATATGGACACCTCAGTGGGTCCTTATGGGGACCTTGTGCTTATGTCATCCCTGCAGTTCTCACAGTGGATGCTAGATGGCACTGTGGTATAATATAAAAAGGGCTTGAAAGCCATGAGGTGGAGGCCATTGCTGCTGAACCTTTCCTCTGTTAGGCCACAGAGGTTAGGGGTGGTGGAACTCATCCTGAGTTTAGTGAAGTGATAGTTATACCCTTTAATAGATCACTCTAGGAGTGATAGATAGGGTATTTAGTTGAGCAGCTCAAAGCTCCGCCGAGGAGATTAGAGGGATTAAGATCCCGGGTATTACTGACCCCATAGTAGGGCCTAAGTGTTAAACTCAGGGAAGTAAGAGTTTCTGAGTTCCACTTAAGGTAATCCTGAAGATTGGGGAAATACCTTCCAACAAGCTGCATTGTTCTCTACATGTACTCCTTACTCCTCAGAGAGTTGTTCTATATTCACACAGTGAGTATATTGTGTAACCTTGATTGATCTCTGTTTTACTCTATGTTTCATGCTCCATGGTGAACTCTGGTTTTGGTTAATAAACTCAGTTTATTGTTTAAGCAAATAAAACTACTGGCGCCCAATCTCTTGTACATTGCACACAGTTACAGTTACACTATACCCTTCCTCCACCCCGCTGCGAGGGCTTACCCCTGAGAAAGAGAGCTCATCTGTGGACCCAGCCCACAAAGGAAAGTAGCTAAAACTGTCTTCACATAAAGCAGTTTACTATAGTGCTACACATTATTTGCAGTACGACTTTTAACCACGGCCTTCATACCTCATAATAAGATTAAAGGGGACCCAAGGGGTTAAATTTATCTAATGTTCATGACGTCCTAGTTCTGTTACTGTATATATATCCTTGGGGTGGGAGGTTTCTCTCATTGGCCCAGGGTTAGTGTGACCATTTCCCCCTGGAGTTTATATAAAGAGAGGATGCACATGGCTCTTCCTCTTCAGACTTCACCTCACGTAGTCCATAAACAAGGACCATTTAGTCATAGCCTAGTGTTTTCTGATGCCCATTTTCATCCTATTCTGATCACAGGCTGTGTAGGAGAGCTGGTGCCTTTCAGCAATTTGGACTGTAAGAGAGGTTCCAATTAGGTTCCAAGTAGGAGGACCTGAGAGGGAACTGCACACTATATTTGCTTGTGTGAATGCAGAGCTATGATTGGCTACCTACCTGCTACTGTTCTTCTGGCAAAGACTCTTAGGACACACCCACTACTTATTTGAACCACAAGAGTGTGGCTGTGGGGTAGCAGGTATAGTAATAGTATGGAGAGATGGTGCCTATAGTAACAGTGGATAATAGTCTCTGGGAAGGGAGTGTGACTGTGGGATAGCAGGTATAGTAGGGAGAGATGGTGCCTATAGTAACAGTGGATAATAGTCTCTGGGAAGGGAGTGTGACTGTGGGATAGCAGGTATAGTAGGGAGAGATGGTGCCTATAGTAACAGTGGATAATAGTCCCTGGGAAGGGACTGGGGCTGTGGGATAGCAGGTATAGTAGGGAGAGATGGTGCCTATAGTAACAGTGGATAATAGTCTCTGGGAAGGGAGTGTGAATGTGGGATAGCAGGTATAGTAGGGAGAGATGGTGTCTATAGTAACAGTGGATAATAGTCTCTGGGAAGGGAGTATGACTGTGGGATAGCAGGTATAGTAGGGAGAGATGGTGCCTATAGTAACAGTGGGATAATAGTCTCTGGGAAGGGAGTGTGACTGTGGGATAGCAGGTATAGTAGGGAGAGATGGTGTCTATAGTAACAGTGGGATAATAGTCTCTGGGAAGGGAGTGTGACTGTGGGATAGCAGGTATAGTAGGGAGAGATGGTGCCTATAGTAACAGTGGATAATAGTCTCTGGGAAGGGAGTGTGACTGTGGGATAGCAGGTATAGTAGGGAGAGATGGTGTCTATAGTAACAGTGGGATAATAGTCTCTGGGAAGGGAGTGTGACTGTGGGATAGCAGGTATAGTAGGGAGAGATGGTGCCTATAGTAACAGTGGGATAATAGTCTCTAGGAAGGGAGTGTGACTGTGGGATAGCAGGTATAGTAGGGAGAGATGGTGCCTATAGTAACAGTGGATAATAGTCTCTGGGAAGGGAGTGTGACTGTGGGATAGCAGGTATAGTAGGGGAGAGATGGTGCCTATAGTAACAGTGGGATAATAGTCTCTAGGAAGGGAGTGTGACTGTGGGATAGCAGGTATAGTAGGGAGAGATGGTGCCTATAGTAACAGTGGATAATAGTCTCTGGTAAGGGAGTGTGACTGTGGGATAGCAGGTATAGTAGGGAGAGATGGTGCCTATAGTAACAGTGGGATAAAAGTCTCTGAAAAGGGAGTTTGGCTGTAGGGATAGCAGATATAGTAGGGAGAGATGGTGCCTTAGTGAAATCAGTCACATATATATAATTCATCATTGTCTACAGCTTTAGGGCAATATATTCCCCTTTAAATGGACAATGTCATCACATAATAAGCAGATTTTACTATAAGTTAATGTCCTGAAATGTCTGAAGTTTAATTTTCTACTGGGATTAATTTAAATGCATTATATAGACGTCCATAGTTACTACACGCGGCAATTCTGGGTGAATTCACATTGCATATGTCTGCCATTAGCCTGAAAGCTTAGATTTCATTTATTTACATTGATTAAAAATCAAATGATTTGTTAAACTGCCTCTCTTAACTTCCTTTGCTCTTTGATCTTCATTGTCTAAGCGAAGAGGGGCATTTTCCAGTAGCATTGAGGTAAAAAGTCAGTGTTAGGGTCCGTGGTTTGACCCTAACACTAATGTTTGACGTGTGGTATTTACACCACCTCCTGCAACTGCTTCTTACATCTTCAAATGGTTATTGCTAGCGTGGGCATGCTTGGGTGAAAAGTCCATAAATAGGGGTTCTTATGTATGGTATGCACTTTTGGGTGAAGTTTGCACAGAGGCATGATTCCCATTGAAGCTACCACTTAGGTAGACATTAAAGTCAATGATATGTGTGCCATTGCTCTAAGGGCTGGGACACACTGGGCGATTTGGGGAGATTTAGTCGCCTGGCGACTAATCGCCGCGACTTTCCACGACCAATCTTCCCCGAATGTTTCCCCTCGCTCTGCGCCTGGCTAAAATGAAAAATCGCCTGCGCTAATCACACGTGGCGATTCGTTTTCCGAAGTCGCCCGAAGTTTCCTCGTGAGGCAACTTCGGGCGACTTCGGAAAACGAATCGCCGTGTGTGATTAGCGCAGGCGATTTTTCATTTTATCCAGGCGCAGAGTGAGGGGAGGCATTCGGGGAGAAAAGTCGCTGCGATTAGTCGCCAGGCGACTAAATCTCCCCAAATCGCCCAGTGTGTCCCTACCCTAAGACTGGACAAATACAGGCTGATATAAGCTGTTGAATCGGACTGAGAACCAGCAGTTTATAAGCTCAGCTCTGAGCAGGGGTCCCCCATCTTTTTTTATCTGTGAGCCACATTCAAATATAAAAAAAAAAGAAAATGGAGAACAACACAAGCATAAAACAGTTCCTGCAGATGCCAAATAAGGGCTGTGATTGGCCAGTTGATAGTCCCTATGTGCACTGGTAGCCCATAGGAGCATATTTTTGGCAGTACACCTTGTTTTATGCAACCAAAACTTGTCTCCAAGACAGGAATTCAAAAATAAGCCCCTGCTTTGAGGCCACTGGGAGCAACATCCAAGGGGTTGGGGAGCAACATGTTGCTGACGTGCCACTGGTTGGGGATCACTGGCTTTGAGGCTTGGTCAACTACCCTCCTAAATTCATTACCTTGTTGACATGGTCATGACTCAACAGGTTATGATCCAGTTGTTGACTTGAACGCCAAATGATCAAATGGCCCGGCAAGTTGGTGCCAAAACATGCAACATTCAGGGAAGCAAACCTTTTCCTTTTGGTGACAGTATCTAGTTTTACAATTAAATCTTTAAATATATTTTTCCCCTTTGTAACCAAACTTTCTACATTTTTATTGAAACATTAAGTCTTTTTTTATTGGCATATGAAGTTCAGGTATTTCATGCTTGCTGGAAACTCTCAGAGTTATCGGTATAAATGCAGCAACTGTGCCCAATTAGGGAAATTAGCCGTTAAATTTGTTGTCTTGTCCCTACAAGCACGACAGGACCATTGTCCGTACCCAACGACACTGCTTGTCAGGAACCAAGACAAAATGATGAGATGGAAGCAAGTGTGACAGACTTGATGCTGAATGACAGACTCATGTTCCTGCTGCCTTGGATTGGTACATTCAGTAATGGACAGGCGAATGGAGAAAGAAAGCCACAAGGCCACTGCTTGGATTGACCAATATACATGTCAATTTATATTAAGATTGTTTATTAAAATGTCTCATTATCTGTGCTGTGTTGGAATGTCTCTAGGGTGTGGCAAAGTTTGGTCAGATGGAAAAAAATAATATCCCTTAAGGGGTCTTGAACACATTGTAAAGGACAGATGGGGACCAAGTTGAGACATAAGGCACACAAGGCATTACAAGGGAAGCACTAATAAAGGGTTATACAGTTATATTAGTATATGAAATACAAATTATAGTAATGATTTTGTTATTACTTGGACCTTCCACCTGGGCTCCCCATGTTATCATGATAGACACCTTCCCGTGATGCTATAAATGTGCCCTGTGCTTCTATACATTTCCAGTTGACTTTGTTAATTATACATTCATCTTTGAAGGGGCGGATAAGATTGGGTTCCATAGAGTATGCTTTGGATAATGCGTGCGCAGTAGCTTGAGCAGTGCAGCCAAGGACACATAATTCTATGGCTGAAGCAACACAGAGCTGTCTAATTTATTGTTACTACTTATTACAAACTGATTATGGGCTACAGAAGCAGAAACTAGTATCAAGGCAATTATGTCCAATTGAGGCTTATACTGTATCAAGTGCTGACTGGGTTCTTTACAGCCTACCTTGTTATCATCAGGTTTTTTATGATGAGGTAAGTAAGATGCTGGACAGTGGGGGGGCAGTAGATGTGATCTAATTGGATTTTGCCAAATCGTTTAATACCTTGCCCCACAAACGACTGCTTTCTAAACTAAGGTCTATTGGGCTTAATGAAGTCGTTTGCACATGGATAGGAAACTGGCTACAGGATCGGGTACAGAGGGTGGTTGTTAATGGGACATTCTCTACTTGGAGTAAGGTTCTTAGTGGGGTCCCCCAGGGCTCAGTATTGGGTCCACTTTTATTTAACTTGTTCATTAATGACTTAGGGGAGGGTATTGTAAGTAATGTATCAGTGTTTGCAGATGACACAAAACTATCAGCCCAATTAATTCCATCCAGGATATGGCACTTGCAACACGATCTTGACAAACTGGCAATCTGGGCAGCTAAGTGGCAAATGAGATTCAATGTTGATAAATGTGAAGTCCTGCACCTGGGATGTAAAAATATACACTTATACCCTTAATGGGACTGCACTAGGCAAATCCATGATGGAAAATCCTTGTAGATAATAAACTTGTCTGTAGCAAGTAATGCCAGTCAGCAGCATCAACGGCAAATAAGGTCTTGAGTTGTATGAGGGGCAAAGATTCACGGGAGGAGGGGGTTGTTCTGTATAGAGCACTGGTAAGGCCCCATCTAGAATATGCCGTACAGTTTTGGTCTCCAGCTCTCAAACAGGACATTATTGTATTAGAGAGGGTACAGAGAAGGGCAACTAAGCTGGTAAAGGGAAAGTCTTAGCTATGAGGAAAGACTGGCCAAATTGGGGATGTTCACGCTGAAGAAGAGGCGCTTAAGGGGTGATATGATAATTATGTATAAATATATAAGGCAGTGATCCCCAACCAGTTGCTTATGAGTAACATGTTGCTCTTCAGCCCATTGGATGTTGCTCTCAGTGGCCTCAAACCAGGTGCTAATTTTTGAATTCCAGGCATTAAAGCAAGTTTTAATTGCATAAAAACTAAGTATAGTGCCAAGCAGAGCCTCATGTAGGCTGCCAGTCCACATAGGGGCTACCAAATAGCCAATCCCAGCCCTTATTTGGCACCCAAGGAACTTTTTTATGCTTGTGTTGCTCCCCTACTCTTTTTACATTTGAATGTGGCTCATGGGTAAAAAAGGTTGGGGACCCCTGATATAAGGCAATTATATAATAATCTCTCTAATGCTTTATATACCGGTAGGTCTTTCCAGCTGACAAGAGGGCACCCAATCCAATTAGAAGAAAAGAGGTTCCGGCTAAATATTGGGAAGGGGTTTGTTACAGTGAGAGCTGTGAAGATGTGGAATTGTCTCCCTGAATCAGTGGTACAGGCTGATACATTAGATAGGTATAAGAAGGGGTTGGATGGTGTTTAGCAAGTGAGGGAATACAGGGATATGGGAGATAGCTCATAGTACAAGTTGATCCAGGGACTGGTCCTATTGAAAAGGAAGGATTTTTTTCAAAATGTAGAGGCAACAAATAGTTTTTTTTGATCAGTTGAACTTTTCAAACTAACTTACTCTGTTACTATCTTACTATGTTACTGATGACTATCAATGATAGAGAACAGTTGACTTAAATATTGATAGTGAAAAGGAAGAAGTGTACCCTGATGAAAGAATTATATATATGAAAACATCCACATTAATTATTATCTGCATAAAGGGAAAGTACTATTTGTAAATTGTGGCAGTCCAAGGATTGGTGTGATGTTCCAAAACACTTTATGGACAAAAGTCTGCTTGCAGATCTCATTCGTCTCTTTGTATAAAATTACGTTATCATAATCAAGTTTGCTACTCTTTTGCTTTTGTCCCGTTTCACTTCGCCGCAAATTTCGTGAATTTCCTGCGAAATTCACGAAAGTGGCGGAAATTTCGCAAAACGGCGATTTTGCTGCTGGTGACAATTCGTCGGCAAAAAATCAATGTCAAAACTGACACCTGCGCCAATTAAAGTCAATGGGCGGACTTTTGTCGTTGTTGTCTAAATTGGCGCTGGCGTTGGAACAACTTTGACGCCAGCGTCAAATATTCAAAATGTTTTCGACGCTGGCGAATTTTCTCTGCAAATTTGCAAATTCATTTGCCGGTGGCGAAATGGGCAAATTCGCTATGAATTTGCGCCTGGTGAATAAATTCGCCCATCACTACTAAGGACCCATCCACAGAACACAAGACATTGGGCTATTAGTGAAGGTTGCGCTTTACATCTTTAGCCAAAACCAAAACAAGCTGAATACAGGGGGAAGTGTCTTTTGTGGAATGTCGTGATGTTTATAAATATGGGTTTGTATGTACCGTATCCCATTATTATCTACTTTTTAACTGTTCTAAGACTATATGCTACTTACCTGCTCGTATTTCCCCTCCTGCAATAATGATACAGGTCACATTTAGGACATTGCTGGATGTGGTCGGAAACTCCAGTGTTCCAAGTACATAAAGACCTCCAAGTGGAGGAAGCGGAATATCCACCTCGATGGTCCTGTCTGACAAAACATAATCAAATGAGTCTACAGTAGTTTCAGGTTTAGGTGCTTTAGTCTGCTGTGTTTAAGGGGCCGATTCACTAACTTTGAGTGAAGGATTCGAAGTAAGAAAACTTTGAATTTCGAAGTGTTTTTTGGGCTACTTCGACCATCAAATAGGCTACTTCGACTTTCGACTTCGAACCGAAGGATTCGAACTAAAATCGTTCGACTATTCGACCATTCGATAGTCGAAGTACTGTCTCTTTAAGAAAAAACTCCGACCCCCTAGTTCGCCATCTAAAAGCTACCGAACTCAATGTTAGCCTATGGGGAAGGTCCCCATAGGCTTTCCTAAGTTTTTTTGATCGAAGGATATTCCTTAGATCGTTGGATTAAAATCCTTCTAATCGTTCGATTCGAAGTATTTTATCATTCAATCGAAGGAATAATACTTTGATCGTTCGATCGCACTATTTGAGCTAAAATCCTTCGACTTCGATATTCGAAGTCGAAGTATTTTAATTCCCAGTCGAATATCGAGGGTTAATTAACCCTCGACATTCGACCCTTTGTGAATCGGCCCCCATATGTAATGTGTTGCTACAAGTATTCATATGCATTTAGAGATATAGCAGTTCCTACATAGAAACATGAGAACTAAACCTAAAAGAAATAAAAACATCATCAAATGCAGTTGCAGAGATCTTCTCCATAATGTTCAGTCTGAGGGAAGGGAAAAAATAAAGTAGATCCTGAAACTTTTGTTCCCTTTAACCGAGCTGGAAATCACTTGGGCCTCCAAACTTTCTGAATCACCCACTGCTGTTGCCCATAGCTTGCTGGGGCTGTAATATGTGAACATACGGATTTCAGACCATTGAGTCTTTTTTAGGTAAATTAGTAGGATTCCATGATTGGAACCATGAAGAAAGTCCTACGTGAACTGCCCATGACTTTCTCTGAATTAAATTTTCCAACCCTTTTAAGGTTGCAAAATTTTAGGTTATAGAAAATAACATACGTTTTATAGAAAAATCCTTAGGTTTTAGGTTGTTGTACAAGTATGTGATTCGTTATCCGGAAACCCGTTAACCAGGACGCTCTGAATTATAGAGAGGCCATCTTCCATAGACTTCATTTTATCCAAATAATCCAAAAGTATAAAAAGTATTTTTCTCTGTAACACTATGTGGCCTATTTACTAACAATTTAATTTAGTTTTTTCCACAAATCTCTAAAAATTTGTAATTTTTCCTATTTTTTTTAAAGCTCTAAAAATTTTAAAGTATTAAGTGTAAAAACCACCAAAATCTCTAATACAAAACTTCACCAGGTAAAAGTTACAGAGGTTCTATAGAAGTCAATGGGATCTGTGCTGACCCCGTTTTCAATCAATTCAGACTTTTACAGGTTTTCTGAAGGTTTTTTTTTTTTGCGAGATACAGTCTGAAAAACGTACAGTTTTAGAGGTTTTAGAGGCATTCATATTTTTTAGTGTTATTTTCCAATTGTACATGCTTTATTTGGATCTTATGATATTCGTAGTTTTAGAGAAAGTGAGTTTATTCATGGTTTCAAAAACCACTAAAACCATTGATTTTGCTTCGCCGAAAAAATTTGGGAATTTCCCGTGAAATACGCAAAACAGCGAAGAATTGGCGAAATGCATTGAAGTCAATGGGCGTCAAAATTATTTAGACCTCCGTCAATTACGACACCCACTACAATTTTTCCTATTTTGTCCAAATGCATTAAAGCAATGGGTGTCCGAATCATTTTAATGCGCAAACATTACATGTGCGCATTATTTTGACACACGTTGAAAAAATTTTGACACAGAGGAATTTTCATTGCTGAATTTTCATCGCAGTTTTGTGAGTTTATTCACCGGTGGTGAAACTCGGAAATTCACGCCTGGCAAATTCACGTACAACCACTAAAATTCGATAAATAGGCCTCCAACAGTACCTTGTTCTTGATCCAAACTAAAATATAATTAATCCTTATTGGAAGCAAAACCAGCCTATTGGGTTTATTTTGGGGCAGATTTATCAAGAGTCGAAGTGGAAATTCATCCGAGTTTGAAAAAAATTAGAAAATTAGAATATCGAAATTTATCATGTACTGTCATCTTTAAAAAATTGGACCATTCACCATCTAAAACCTGTCAAATTACTGTTTTACCCTATGGGGAACCTCCTAGAGCCTATCTGGAGTCATTTGGTGGACTTTAAAAAAACTTGGAATAGAATTCGATCGAATACGATGTTACTTTGATTCGAAACATTCTAATTCAAACTAATACGGCCTATTCTCCCACAGAAAAATGTTTTTGAATTTTTAAATAAATTTCGGTTGGTCTTTTTTTATTCAAAGTTCAAAAAAACTCCCATTACTTCGAAATTCGACCTTGATAAATCTGCCCGATTTTTACATGATTTCTAGTAGACTTAGGGGCCGATTCACAAACTTCGAGTGAAGGATTCAAAGGTAAAAAACTTTGAATTTCGAAGTATTTTTTGGGCTACTTCGACTACGTCTACGACTTCGAATCGAAGGATTCGAAGTAAAAATCGTTCGACTATTCGACCATTTGATAGTCGAAGTACTGTCTCTTTAAAAAAAATTTCGACCCCCTAGTTCGCCATCTAAAAGCTACCGAAGTCAATGTTAGCCTATGGGGAAGGTCCCCATAGGCTTGGCTAACTTTTTTTGATCGAAGGATATTCCTTCAATCGTTGGATTAAAATCCTTCGAATCGTTCGATTCAAAGGATTTTATCATTCGATCGAAGGAATTATCCTTCGATCGTTCGATCGATCTATTTGCGCTAAATCCTTTGACTTCGATATTCAAAGTCAAAGGATTTTAATTCCTAGTCGAATATCGAGGGTTAATTAACCCTCGATATTCGACCCTTAGTGAATCGGCCCCTTAAGGTGTATGGAAAAATTAGCATTTTGGATAACAGGTCCCATACCTGTAATTCATTTACTTTTGAATAATAGATATTAAAAAACTTATAAATATAAAAAAATATTTTGAAATAAATAAATATCATGCACTGAACACAAAGGTTATAGGAATATAGGACAAGGAAGTCATTACTTTATTTTGGGGAAAAATAGCAGGAAAATTACTTGAATTTTAGAAGCAAATATAGAAATTATAGGAAGTGCCCTAAAAGAAAACCCATAAAATGCTATTTTAATATGATAATTTGCAGGTACATGATGAATGCTAAGTGAACAACTTGGAGAAGTCGCTAATGACTCCAACAGTGACATCCAGAGCCTTTGATCAAGCCAATTTCTATATAAAACATCATAGCATGCCATTGAATGGAAATCAGGTCTAACAGAAGAACTATTATGTAAGATCCAGTACTTTGGCATTCATCTCTTCAAACAGAGAAAGTTCAAAGAAATAGAGAAAATGAATAACAGAGTGGATTCCACTACTAAAAAAAGCCCTGGGGCTACATGATATCATATCTGTACCCTTCAAAACAACATTCCCTTGCTTGGAATTATAACATATTTTCATTTCAGCCAATATGTCTTGTGTCAGAAATGTGTCATATTGAAAATCTGGAAATACATCTCTTCAATTTGGGGGGTTTATAAGTCGTAATATTTTTCATTATCTGAGATTGGATGACAGCCGAGCGTTTTTTTTTGGCGTATGAGAATGGGAAGGGATTTTCAGTTGCACCTGATAGCGATAACAAAAAAGTTTTCACTGAACTGAATTTATTTCTCATTAAAAAATAAAAAAAAGTATAATCAGACTCAGAAATCTACCAACCGGTTGCCAGAGGGGAGGGAAATTAAAAATTGATTCAATGAACAATTTATTTTTATGAAGATTGAAATTTGTTGGACTTTAATCAAAATTAAGATAATGTAGAAAGCCAAGGCAGCTATTTACTAAAGAGAATAAAGCATGGAAATGAATGCCAAAAAAACACCAAAGCTTTGATTTTGGATCTGGATGAGCACTATCCTTTTGTGCAGGATCTGGCTGAATTATTTAGATCAATCTGCCTCTTAGGGGCAGATTGATCAAAATATGAGTTTAGAGCTTAATAAATAAAGACTCACCCTTGTTCTATTCATTCCTGTGGGATTTTTAGAGCTGTGTTTATCAAATGTAAGTTCTAACTTTCACACATTGATAAATACAATTCTAAAAATCACATAGGAATGAATAGAACATTTAGGGGCCGATTCACCAAGGGTCGAATATCGAGGGTTAATTAACCCTCGATATTCGACTAGGAATTGAAATCCTTCAACTTCGAATATCGAAGTCGAAGGATTTAGCACAGATAGTTCGATCGAATGATTAAATCCTTGGAATTGAACGATCTGAAGGATTTAAATCCAATGATCGAAGGAATATCCTTCGATCAAAAAAAGTTAGCCAAGCCTATGGGGACCTTCCCCATAGGCTAACATTGACTTCGGTAGCTTTTAGATGGCGAACTAGGGGGTCGAAGTATTTTTTAAAGAGACAGTACTTCGACTATCGAATGGTCGAATAGTCGAATGATTTTTAGTTCGAATCCTTCGATTCGAAGTCGTAGTCGAAGATCGAAGTAGCCCATTCGATGGTCAAAGTAGCCCAAAAAACACTTCGAAATTCAAAGTTTTTTTACTTCGAATCCTTCACTCGAAGTTAGTGAATCGGCCCCTTAATTCAACCTCGATTTTTCCTGGTCGAGGTTTTTAGGGGGAAAACTCAATTTCTTCATGGAAAAATAAAAAATAAATAAAGATATTGAGAGAGATTAAATAGAGATTTCTCATACCCCAAAGCTGCAAAAAAAAATCTGAATCCGAAAATACTGCTGAGGTCATGTAGAATTCAATGGCAGATGTCCCTGAAGTTGTCTCTCGACATTGTGATCCCAAAAAAAATTTCGTCCAATAATTTAAAAAAGTCAATTTTTCAATAAGCAAATTCGATAAAATCGAGTTTTCGGAGCATCAGTCGGATGATACAATTGAGCCTGGATTTTGTTGCGAAGTTTTGACTCTCCAATTTTTTGGATAAATGGGCTCCATTCCTGGAAGGGAGCTTGGTCGACTTTGTTTTTTATGTTATTTTTATTCTTGATGTTTTTTATGTTGTTGTTTGTTTTTATTATTATTTGCATATGTCACTTAGCTTTAGATTTGGTTTGGAATTTGGCTAAACCTTTTTTTGGACAGATTTGGTATCCTTTGCTAAAGTGCACTCATTTATCTAATTTAAAATTTTCTAAACCACAAATAATATTCACCTATTAGCACATCCATACTACTGCAGTTTTGCCAGGAATACTTAAGTCTAGCCCCAAAATGATTGCCTTTTAACACCAAAAATCATTGCCAATTTGTATTTGTACCAAGAGAGGTACATGATGTAAAATTACTCTAAAATCTTCCCAGTGGGTGCGATTTGATGTACGTTTTAACTATGCATTGATAATTCTTAGTAGGGAAAAATTCTAATACAGGTATGGGACCTGTTATCCAGAATGTTCGGGACCTGGGGTTATCTGGATAATGGATCTTTCCGTAGTTTGGATCTTCATGCCTTAAGTCTACTAGAAAATCATGTAAACATTAAATAAACCCAATAATCTGGTATTGCTTCAAATGAGGATTACCGGTAATTATATTTTAGTTGGGATCAAGTACAAGATACTGTTTTATTATTACAGAGACAAAGGAAATAATTTTTAACAATTTTGATTATTTATATAAAATGGAGTCAACGATTCCATAATTTGGAGCTTTCTGGATAACGGGTTTCCGGATCAGGGATCCTATACCTGTACATATTATTATAAATATATACACAATATTATTATTATTTTGATTATTTCTAGGTTTAACTCTTAACTATTATTAATTGACCACACTGAATTTAATAATTCATCAACACATTGGCCATAATTGCTTTATTAATACAATGCATAGGTAATTCATAATATGTATAACATCATTCACGTTTTCGTTTAAAAAAATTATAATAATACTGTACAATTTGCCAATTTACCAAAAAAGTAACAAGATAAACATCATTTAATGGAGATGACCTTAATTGGCCAAGAAAGGCTCACTATAATAAATATTGGGAATCACTTATAGCTAATCCAGCTATTGATAAAAAAAAACAATCAGGACCTTAGTTGGGATTAAGTAAAAAGTACTGTTTAACCATTACAGCGAAGAGGAAATTAAAAACAAAAAAATGTATATGTTATTTGCTTAAAATGTCTATGGAAGACAGCCTTCCTGCAATTCAGAGATTTCTGGATAAGGGGTTTCAGGATAATGGATTCTTTAACGGATGCAAATGTCAACTCCGCGTGCAGAATCTCATATCAACTAAAGAGCAGTTACTGCTGGTTATTCTAGCGATATTAAAAAGTCATTCATTGATTGGTTGCTGTGGACTGCAGCTTCTGCCAATGAATGGGGGGGCTATCTATTTAAAGGTTTCTTGAAGTCTTGAAGGGTACAATCAGTTTTTCTAGTTTAACTGTAAAGTCTAATTTCTATATGTGAGGACTCACCCTGGTGGTCTAGTGGGCTGGTGGGGACGCCCGCCACCCGGTGCTTTCTTTTCTGATTGCGCAAGTTTGTCCTAGGGCATGTACCTTTGGGTTTTACGCGCCAACATCATCACGTCTTTGGCGCGAAATTCAAAGGTATTTAAAGGGGCTTCAGGGTTTTGATCCTTGCCTGCCTGAATATCATGAACTCTGCTGATATGGACCCTTGCTTGCCTGACTATTCTTGAACTCCACCTGTACAGACCCTGGCCTGCCTGACCAAGCTTTTCGTCTACTCCTTGAACTCCAACCTTATTTACATATGTGCCCCTTTGCCTGTTCAGAACATTTGCTTGGCTCCTCTCAAGTTTTAGACCTGGCGGCATCTGAGTAGCTGAGGGCTCCTCCGAAGCCAAAGGCGGCTGCTAAAGGCAGAAGATTGAGCCGAGACCAGGGAGCCTAGTACTAGTTCTGAATTTAGGGAGCCGTACGTGACACTATAACTATATGGGACGATGTAGAGAACCGTATCAGTTAAAAAGATTTTCTTTTTCTCATCAAGGAGACACGTCATAAAAATCTTCCCTTTGACTATCCAGTGCCAGAGGTTAAATAAGTAATTTGCCAACTAATTCATATACTAAATGAATAATATCTAACACATTTATGACTCATTTTCCACCTAGAATGGAACCTACATCTGTTGGAGATAACCTAGAATGGAAAGAGGACATAGCAGCACATAACAGAAGAATGCCCACAGCTCACACTGTAGTCAAAATATAACCACTCTGCATCTCTCTCCAGTTTCGAGACCTCCATGAAGAAGACGACATGGGTGTTTTAGACTTACTTGGTAAGATGATGACATCATCTCCAGCTTGTGGTATTGCAGAGCCAAATCCACCCCAGCCTTGCTCGACTCCCTCCCAGGACTTCGGAAGTGACCATTTGGAAACAGAATGAGGTAGGGAACTTGGCACTAGAAAATAGGAATTTATAATAGGCTAATCTGAGAAGTTATTAGGTAAATTTAATCCATCTGAATTCTACAAACCAAAGTAATTTATTTCCATTGTGTCTTTGTTGTGTGTACGAAGTAACTCATACCTTCCCTGACACAGTCTTAAATACCTACAGTTTAGCTTATATACAGCTTTCTTATAGACGGGTCAAGCCTGATAGTATTATGCAATACAAAACGTTTCTTAAAGGGATACTGTCATGGGAAAAAAAATGTTTTCAAAATGAATCAGTTAATAGTGCAATTTCTCAAAAGAGCAAACAGATTTTTTTATATTCAATTTTGAAATCTGACATGGGGCTAGACATATTGTCAATTTCCCAGCTGCCCTAAATCATGTGACTTGTGCTCTGATAAACTTCAATCACTCTTCGTTGTTGTACTGCAAGTTGGAGTGATATCACCCCCCTCCCTTTCCCCCCCAGCAGCCAAACAAAAGAACAATGGGAAGGTAACCAGATAACAGCTCTCTAACACAAGATAACAGCTGCCTGGTAGATCTAAGAACAACACTTAATAGTAAAAACCCATGTCTCACTGAGACACATTCAGTTACATTGAGAAGGAAAAACAGCAACCTGCCAGAAATCATTTCTCTCCTAAAGTGCAGGCACAAGTCACATGACCAGGGGCAGCTGGGAAATTGACAAAATGTCTAGCCCCATGTCAAATTTCAAAATTGAATATAAAAAAATCTGTTTGCTCTTTTAAGAAATGGATTTCGGTGCAGAATTCTGCTGGAGTAGCACTATTAACTGATGCGTTTTGTAAAAAACATGTTTTCCGATGACAGGATCCCTTTAAACAGCTGCACATGCTAGTATGCTACTGTGGTTTATTTACAGCCAGATGAATAATGGCATAAATGAAGTACTCCACAATAGGGATGACACCTTAGGGCAGGGGTCCCCAACCTTTTTTACCCACGAGCCACATTCAAATATAAAAATAGTTCATGATGGTGCCAAATAAGGGATGTGATTGGCTGTTTGGTAACCTCTATGTGGACTGGCAACCTGCAGGAGGCTCCGTTTTGCAGTATATCTCATTTTAATGCAACCAAAACCAGAAATTCAAAGATAAGCACTTGCTTTGACGCCACTGAAAGCAACATCCGAGGGATTGGTGAGTAACTGTTGCTCATGAGCCACTGGTTGAGGACTACTGCCTTAGGGCAATGGCACAATGGGTGATACTGAGCATTTCCTTACCCAGTAGTTCAATGGGCCCACCCCAATTGTGCTACCTTGTCAAGTGATTGTCGCTAGGAATGGTCTATTTTAATTGTTTTAAAATGTTAAAGAAAACCTTCGAGTTTTTAATTATTCTACATTTAAGGATGAGTAACAAAGAATAAAAATAGGAAATGTGGCTGCTAAAATTGGGTTAATGTGGATATTAGCATCTACTCAACAATATGTATGGAAATTATAGAGTACAGCAACCAATGGAACTATCTTTGGATGCACTTCATGCATGATGTTATAGACTATTCATGGCGCTAATTCTAGGCTTCCAGAGTTTGCTTCATGTTTTGGAAAGAAGTGAACGTATTTGACCTTCTGGCTGCCCTGGGGAATCACAGATGCCTGTATTGATACTGGATTTTGACCTTTCGAAGTTCTCTTTTTCAAACTTAAACTGAAATATACAACTTTAAAAAAATGAAATGTAAGTTGTTTAAATTAGAAACTGTGCAAATGTAACATATTGGTGACGTATAGTAGTGCCCAGGGGATACATTTTTTTAAAAGGCTAACAATTGCTTTAAAGGTCAATGACTGTTTGTTAAGAGCGTTATCTAATTGTTTGTAATTTCTGATTGTGTTTCTTTTAATTTGGTGCTATTATGGATTGTTATTTTTCTCTTTGTAATCACTACCGAACTCTGACTCTGTGACTTGTGAAACAAACTGCACTGCCTCAAAGGGATCGCAATTAGCAAGTCATTTATACATTTACTGCACTCATTCTGATGATAGTGCAGTACTATTAGTAACTCAGACTGACAGTTGCAGGTAAAACTTAGTCCCTGTGTAAAATGTATAATGAAGCAATAGAATTGTTAATGAATCAGATGAAAGTTGAGTTTAGGACTGGCCAGATATGGGATGACTTTGACATAGTTGTTCAGCTTAAATATATTGTAATATATGGACAAACTATTCCTGTTTTGTTTAAAGGGTAAGGCATTTTTTTAGCTTAATGCACAAAATGTCTCAATGCCCTTAATATATTGATAATGAGTTGAGTGCAGAGGACTCTTGTATTTGTCTGTATTTTTGGCAGCTGCCAGAGTAAAATACAGGTTACACTAGACTCCCTATACTAAGACTGTGTCCTCCCAGAGAAGAAGTCTGCTTGTTTGCATATTAAACAAACAATTAAATTTAATTTAAATTCCAGACACACTAATAGGCAATGTCCAGTATAAAGATTATAATATATACAATATATAATATTATATATATAATAATATAATACTAACGGTGTAGTAAACCCTACTTCCACTTCCTGTGGGAGCTTGGGGCTGCTCACGTGGAAGTCTTATTGATTTCTGCCTAAACGTGCCCTAGTGATGTGCGGGTCGGGTTTTTCTCGCACCCACCCAATATCCATCCTCCCTCCACCCGCGCCCGCCCGAGCCCGACTTCTGGGTTCCTTTTATAGACCCTCGCCACCAAGCCCTGCAGATGATGTCACAAAAGGGGCAGGTGATCAGGCGTGTGGCTATAAAAGTTAAACCCAGAAATCGGAAGCCCAAACCCGTATCGGGCCAGCCCGCACATCACTAGCGTGCCCCACCTGCCCTCTACCCATCCCCTAATTTGCACCTCATTCAGACAATTTAGGGAGTGGTAGGAGGTGGAGCCCAAAAGAGGGCCCTGTCCTTACTGCCTGCCCTATGGCATCTAGTCTGCTAAGGGGAGCACTCTTGCCCTTCAATTCTGCTTTTAAATATCAGATTCTAAAAAGATATGTTTTATATTTTTATGATATATTCTAAATAAAATTATTTTTAAAAGTTTTTTTGCCAAAACTTGCAATAATAAAATCCATCAATATAAAAAAAAAGTTGTTTCATTTATAGCTTTTTTCCCAATTTACTATTTATATTTTTTTTCAAACAGCCATAAAAATGCATTTTTTTTGCATGGGAAATGGGGGTTACATGGTGTTTATACATTTGCCTGAGCAGCAATTATCCCATGGAAACCGATTCCATTTACCCACCTGGTGTGGGAAGCGCCGACCTCTCTTCTGTTTTGAAAGTCACTCCTATTTGGCCTTCACCCGAAACTAAATGTAGAAACAAATACTGATTAAATCAGGAAGCCGTTAGGAAGAAAAGCCAAGAAAAATCATTATCTGATCATCTCTGTGTCTATTAATAATTCTGCTTTCGTAATGTGCTTCTCAAGCATTCCGGCCATCTGCAGATAATTCCTCCAACCTGTTTTCACTATGGCTGTCCTAATATATTTATTAAAATAGCTGATCTACCTAGAAATGGGGATCAACATCAAAGGTCCAAATCAACAAGGAAATAATTTGCAGATCCCGGTGCACTTAAATGCCAAATGTTATTATTTCAGAAGTTCCAGCGGTTATGGAGTAGAAGTGGGATAAGCAACCTGTGGTTCTCCAGTTGGTGCTCAACTGCAACTCTCAGAATACTTATGTCAGGTCCTGGCTACCTTACATTGCTTCTTTTGTGTGTCTTTCATCTCATATACTCATTGGATTATCAGAGCAGGACTAAAGCCTGTAAGAAATAACTGCACGGCCATAAAACAGCGGCAGCCTACTTGTGTTTCCGTGGATGTCTGCATGTAACCAGCCTGAAAGCTGAGAAAGCTATTGAAAGGTGTGATCCAAACATATCTATTCAAATAGTTTTGAAGGGCTGCAGATACCAATGCTCCAGAGGAATGATGTAATTTGGCCATCACATCAGTTGGCTTATTGCATCATCAAAGCAAAAAACTTTCACTGCATAAATTGTGTGTGTTCTTACTCCACAGATCAAATGCTGCAACACAATACAACAGTGTTGCCCAAACTAACTCAAAATTTAATTTTTATTTCCATCAATTTTGGAAAACATTTTCATAAACAGGCTGAAATAATCCACAAGATCAGGAATAAATCCAGACTGAGACTGTTTTTATCAAAATAGGATTGAAATTCTCAAATTCTCAAAAACTATTCATCCTTGGACCCTCTAAAATAGACCCCATAGTGCCATAAATATTTCTTTGGAAAATGTCATTGATTGGTCAGGAAAACCATATCTGAGCAGCAAGTTCTTTGTATCCACCATAGCTCCTGCCTCCTGCGTGAAAATCTGACAGTAAATGGCATGAGAAATTTCTGAAACTTCTTTGAAGCTGCAATACATATTCCATCAGCTGTGACTTTGTAGTATATGTAGTAGGTCATTGACTGAGCAGGACATGATAGGAATTATAGTTCTCCTTTAATTCTTGGGCAAGCCAGTAGGTAGCTGAATGAGAGGAATTTGACCACACATCCCTAACTGATGGAATAAGGGTCCAACTTACGTTTGTTACAAGCAATGAACTAGCTCATGTTTCCTACTGCAAAAATGTTTTCTAATGCCCCGTATAGGGTTGCTGTGGTGGTCAATATCAATGGAAGAAACAAGAAAAGACAGAACATATGTATCTATCCCAGAAACGTCTACCCCTTGTGTTTAGTGTAATTGGCTGATGTTAGGGGAGGAATACGTTTGTAGAGGTTGCGGCTGGTGGGGATTTTAAGGTGGAAATTACAGAGGAGTAGGTCTCCCTGTCAGTGTCCCTCAAGAAAACATGATGTAAAGAAGAAATGTCCATGAGTCTGATGGTGTTTTTTTCTACTTGAGTCTGAGAAAGGGCAGTTTATTTGTAGTTAAAAAAAAACAAGTTGTTAAAGGGATACTGTCATAGGAAAAAACATTTTTTTCAAAATGAATCAGTTAATAGTGCTGCTCCTGCAGAATTCTGCACTGAAATCCATTTCTCAAAAGAGCAAACAGATTTTTTTTATATTCAATTTTGAAATCTGACATGGGGCTAAACATATTGGCAATTTCCCAGCTGCCCCAAGTCATGTGACTTGTGCTCTGATAAACTTCAATCACTCTTTACTGCTGTACTGCAAGTTGGACTGATATCACCCCCCCCCTTTTCCCCCCCAGCAGCCAAACAAAAGAACAATGGGAAAGTAACCAGATAACAGCTCCCTAACACAAGATAACAGCTGCCTGGTAGATCTAAGAACAGCACTCAATAGTAAAAACCCATGTCCCACTGAGACACATTCAGTTACATTGAGAAGGAAAAACAGCAGCCTGCCAGAAAGCATTTCTCTCCTAAAGTGCAGGCACAAGTCACATGACCAGGGGCAGATGGGAAATTGACAAAATGTCTAGCCCCATGTCAGATTTCAAAATTGAATATAAAAAAAATCTGTTTGCTCTTTTGAGAAATGGATTTCAGTGCAGAATTCTGCTGGAGCAGCACTATTAACTAATTCATTTTGAAAAAAATTTTTTTCCCATGACAGTATCCCTATCCCTATCTTTACAACAATAGGCCAGGAACATCCTATCATATGCTTAAATGGATATTAATAAGATCTTTGTGTTTGTGCTAGTAGTAAAAAAAAATCTTTTATTAAAATCCTTTTTTAAAAACAGCTTCATATAATTATAAATGGGATAATATAAATATACTATTTATCACCACATTTTGGGCAGTTAGGACATTTCCGTATCCATCACTGCCACAGCCGATAACTTGGTGGAAATATTCCTGAAAATATTGTGCATTATTTAACGACCCATCTATTGGCCATCAATCTTTCCTGTGAACTGCTTCATTTTTCCTCTGTTCCCGTGGCGATCAAGCACATTTATAAAGACTTAGGGTTCATTAATTGTTAGGAGTTCAATAAATGAGCAGAAATAATCAAGACTTCAATTGTTCAGATAATTACACTTGGCTAACAGAGAAAATAGAAGCCGCAGTTTGAGGTGGCTGCTCTAAAGTGCCAGCGTTGCCACCGTGTAACCAGAGCACCTCCGGGATATATAATTGGGATCAGCAACTATGATACTTACGGATAGATTTGTCAATATCAGACTGGAAAATCCAGGGATTCCCAGCAATATGATATATTTTTCCACAATTTCCCAGCAAATAGCAAAGTCGTCCAAAGTCCCATCCACGAATTGAACTAATTTATCAACAAGTATCAGTCGGGACGAAAAAAAGTTGCAACAAAATCGAGCGTCAATTTAAATTGTACAATTGACATTACGAAAACTCTACTTTGACCTATTGTTGCTGCCAAAACTCAACGTTATCAGATTATCGGACTAAAAAATCTCAAAATCACAATGTCAAGAAACAACTTCAGAGAAATCTCTCATTGACTTCTACATGACCTTGACAGTTTTGAGTATTTTTGGATTCAGATTTTTAGCAGCTTTTGGAGCGTCAACCATATGATATGAATTAGTGCAACTATACAGAAGTGCAAAGAATGACATGTTCCTTTAATGAACACAACATCAATAATTGGCCATAAAGGATCCCTATATTATTCAAAAGCCTAGGCAGCATGTCTTCCCCTTTATTTTAGTTTTAAAAGTTAGAATATTTGATATTATTATCGGAGGCAGTAACAATTAACTAATGGAAAAACCAATGCAAGTTTAAGACATTTTTAACATCAATTTGGCTTTCAGTTTCCTCATTTTATAGGAGTGACCTTATGCAGCAAGGTTGGGCGGTACCAATAGAGGAAAACCCTCAGTATATAGTGATTTCACTGGCTCAGTTTTGCACCCATTTACGTAAATACTGTAGCTCGGTGTCTATATTTAATATATGAAATTGCTTTGTTGAATCTTGACTAAGAAGATGAGATGAATAGACCTGATCTGAATGCCGTTGGCTGGTAACAGAACTAGCAGGTAAGTATCTAAGAGCCATGGAGACTGCTCCTTTGGGTTGGGTTCAATACAGTAGCACGCAGGTTATGTCTCATGATAACTATTGTTTCACTTTGCATCCGCAGGCCTGGGCAGAATACGTTCATAAATGCAATGTGCTGTAACAATCCGAGTTATTTATCATTGCTGTTAATGTTGCCATAAGGTCCCATTATTCTGTAGCATTGATTGATGCTGTGTGTGCTATTGACCCTGTGGGTAGAAAAAAAAAACCCACTGGATCCTGGGAGGTGATACTTTCCGATGGGAGGTGGAATTTGTGAATAAGATTCATGTTTAATATCTTATGGCAGTGATTCCCAGACTGGGACCTCGTATCCCCACGGGGGGTACAAATTGGAAAGTCAGAATAGTCTTATAGAACAGCCCACGCCAACTGTAAGCCCATGGAACAGATGTGACCCTCTAAGGGAATTTTTAGGGCCCCCAGTGTGCTCAATGACCCCATGGATTTCTTTCTATGGCATCACTTTAATAGAATCTGACCGTGGAACATGAGAACATGGTCCCAGAGCATGTCCAAGTCATGTAAAGTGTGTATTTACACAGCTTCCCTTCCATAGCCCAGTGTTTATTTGATCTTTCTGGGATACTTTTTAGCAGTTTTGGTTTATTTTTTGTTCATGTATTTGTCGAAAAGATTATTTTTGGTTTATGTTCTGCACGTGTTTACTTTCTGTGGGAGGAGGAAGGCAACTGTAACCACAGAAAGGCACATGGGACACACGCAGGCCCACCTACAGGTCCAGCAAACGGAAACTGTGCATCCTTTGACCTGGGCTCCAGCTCTCTGGGAGGGATTATTGTTTTTATTTAATCTTCTGTAAAGTGGGGAACTACCTCTTCCCCTATACTGACATCTCCTCATTAGACCAAAAAATGCTTTTATAACCTGTCTATCTCATATCTTATTCCTGGATCAACTAATTAACTAAAGCCCTTATTTAGGGATTTCTTCTCTAAGATGATCAGCCTACCTCAGGGCCAAGGCATCTACTTATTGAGGCCTCCTGCTTCAGGTTCCTACTGAACTATAGCAGGGTGACTGTCACCCCAATGTTTCTATATCTCTGTAACCTTGTTATGAGCTAAGAGGGCCCAGCCGAAAGGCCAGTTAAGGGGAGATTTGGGGTGATGCTTATTTGTGCCCTGGGTACCTCTGGAACTATAGCAGGGTGACTGTTACCCCAATGTTTCTGTCAGGGCCCGAAGGCACAATTTGGAGTGTGGACCAAGGGGCCTCCGGACCACCAAGGCTGGGTTTCAGAGGAAATCTTCTATGAAATCTCCGAATTAGAAGAGGAGCATGAATGTCTGAATGTTTGACCCAGGAACATTCTTCAGGACCGAACCCCCTCCATTCCACCAAATATTGAAGAGAGCCCCTGGATACCCAAGAATCCAAAATTTTCCCCACTTCAAACTCCTGATGACCATCAACGGATACAGGAACTGGCAGAGAAGAACCATGACCAACAGCAGCTGGCTTGAGAAAAGAAACATGAAAGACATTTGGAATCTTCATCTCTGGGGTCAACTGGAGACGAACGGCCACAGGGTTTATAAATTCAATAATGGGAAAACGACGGCGTCACGCTGGCGTCTGATGGCCGCATGGCCTCTTCTGGGCACCGCCATCTTGGACGCGTGGAGGACGGCCAGGACGCCTTACAGTTTCTATATATCTGTAACCTTGTTATGAGCTAAGGGGGCCCAGAATGAAGGTCAGTTAGGGGGAGATTTGGGGTGAGTGATTATTTGTACCCTGGGTACCCCTGGAACTATAGCAGGGTGACACCCCAATGTTTCTATATATCTGTAACCTTGTTATGAGCTAAGGAGGCCCAGTCTGAAGGCCAGTTAGGGGGAGATTTGGGGTGAGTGATTATTTGTACCCTGGGTACCCCTGGAACTATAGCAGAGTGACTGTTACCCCAATGTTTCTATATATCTGTAACCTTGTTATGAGCTAAGGGGGCACGGCCTGACGGTCAGTTAGGGGGAGATTTGGGGTGAGTGCTTATTTGTACCCTGGGTACCCCTGGAAATATAGGAGGGTGATTGTTACCCCAATGTTTCTATATATCTGTAACCTTGTTATGAGCTAAGGGGGCACGGCCTGACGGTCAGTTAGGGGGAGATTTGGGGTGAGTGCTTATTTGTACCCTGGGTACCCCTGGAAATATAGGAGGGTGATTGTTACCCCAATGTTTCTATATATCTGTAACCTTGTTATGAGCTAAGGGGGCCCAGTCTGAAGGTCAGTTAGGGGGAGATTTGGGGTGAGTGCTTATTTGTACCCTGGGTACCCCTGGAACTATAGCAGGGTGACTGTTACCCCAATGTTTCTATATATCTGTCATCTTTTTATAAGCAAAGGAGGCCCAGCCTGAAGGCCAAGATTTTGAGTGAACACTCAGGGATATATTCATGAATAATTGTTATGGAATTTATTACCACAAAAATCAGATCAATTAATCCTAAATCAATCATTTTTTTACCATCATCTGGAAAGCACATTCGCATTTTGAGGAACATGGATTAAATATAGATTGAAATAATGAAAAAGTAAACATGTACTGTAATTGCTCGTAACCCTCTATGGTATTAGACATCCCAGAGGAGCTTGCATTTTAATTTGTCAAAGATAGGGACCAATGATTAATATCAATATATGGTTTTATAACATTACTTGGTGAGCTAGGATGGTCCAGCTGAGCTGATGAAAAGTCTAAACACGACTGCTTTAAGTGCTTATATATATAAATATATATATATATATATAGTGGCACCTCCCTAATGTCATGTATAATCACAGATCCACCACCGTTACCTTTATTCTCTTAGACCCCACCCCCCAATAGGCACGTAACTCTGAACTGGAAATATTGGGGCACTGGGAGAAAACCTAACTTTGGACAAGGGCAGATGAAAGAAATTAATAATGATAATGTGATTATGTCCCATGACATCAGATTTGTCTTTGTCTCCCAAAGTTGATGAGCTAATGATATGATTTGTGCCTTTGAAGGATTAAGCTCTTAGATCTGGCGTGTAATTATATTGGCCGTGTAATAACGTCATGCATCATACAATCGGCACACATGATAAGCATATAGAAGTGCAAGCCCTCTGCTTTTATACACTCTGGGAATATCTGACTGATACTCAGGGGGGGTGTCTGCTTTATTGCCCTATAAATGAATGATAAAGGATAATTCAATTGTCTCTGGCTGGATTTCCTGACCATGGCTTATGGTGAAGGCCTACAAGGAAATACATTTGATGGTAAGTCATGACACTTAATCTGGTTTAAACATCTGGACCACAAAGATCTCCCATCATAATTCCCAAATCCATGTAGTCGACTGGCACGTGCGTCCAATGATTGGATCAACACTATATGGTCAACTACATGAGCTGAAAGATCACAACCCAAAGTTGGTCCATATAAAACATTACAATCCTGTACCCCAATGGCATATTAAATACATACATTGATCCCATAGCCTCTGCCCTTATTTAATAAGCAATCTATGGAATACAAGGAGGACTGGGCTGCCTATCACAAGTACCTTCCTATCACATCACTAAATCTGACAGTTGGATTTACTTTGTTTCTTGGGAATAAAGAGGGAAATTGGTTCACTTGGTCTCGTTTTGTTTTTGCCTTTGGCGACATGTGCCTGAAGCTACAATTGCTTCAGGCTTCAAGCTGGGCATATACGGTGCAAAAGCCACACTCTAACGCCCTCTTGTGGTATAGCAGAAAAATGTTCTTCTGTGCCAAAATCCCATGTAGAATTTGACTTCTTAAACATATTGTATTCCATAAAATGAGGATATTAAATGATATAGGACATCAAGCTGAGATCACAGTACAGGTATGGGACCTGTTATCCAGAATACTCAGGATCTGGGGGTTTTGGGATAAGGGGTCTTTCCATAATTTGGATTTCCATACCTACAAAAAAATCATTTAAATGTTAAATAAACCCAACAGGGCTGTTTTGCTTCCAATAAGGATTAATTATATCTTAGTTGGGTTCAAGTACAAGCTACTGTTTTATTATTACACAGAAAAAGGGGGGGATTGAATTATGTGGATAAAATGGAGTCTATGGGAAAAGACCTTCCTGTAATATCGGAGCTTTCTGGATAACAAGTTTCCTGATAATGGATCCCATATTGATAATGGATCCCATATTTTATAGACGTAAGGAATATAATCCTAACATTAATACCATAGAAAATTAGAAATAATACAATTATTAATATCAGTAATGCTATCCTGTAGATTGTAAGCTCTTGAGAGCCTGGCTCTATTTTACATTTATTCTGTGGGGAACCGTCGATTGAGTTTCATAATTGAAACCCTAGTGTGATCATCAGTGCAAGTCAAATTTAAAAAGTCATCAGCCGTCACAGAATGGGCTTGCACCTTTACAAAGCCTAAACGTTTAAATATGGCTGCCATCATGCTTGTTGGCCTAGGGATCATATATCTTGAAAGTCACCCTGTGTGGCTTCATTTAAAAAAAAAAAAATCTAAAAATTTATAAGAAAAAAATGTAAGATAATTATATTCAAAAATAACAGTTTTTCCACATTACGAGAAAATTACAGCAAAAATAAAGAAATGATGGTGTTGGGTATGAATGTGAGTTCTAATTTTTTTTAAATATCTCGACAATTCAACAGAAAAAAATGTAGCAAGGAAAGCCTGTCGAGTTCTGTTTTGTTTTTGCAATTTAACTCCATCCAGTTTTTCAGCTCCAAATATTTTGCAAATATACGAGAGATCGAGGGGGAAGAAATGCGTGATGACGTGAGTTGAATTGTGCCCCTACCACAAATCTCTTTCATTGGACATGGACTTCTTCTTGAAGGTCACTAGAAGGTGAGAAGTCCACAATATCTTCACGCGACGGTTGCCTTTCCTATAGTTTCCTATAATTCCATGTGTCCAGTTCATGTAGCATTAACCCATGATATCCTGACTCTCTTTTTTCAATAGGACACTGGGAATTCCTGTATTATACTTTATAATTTGATGGTCGCAGTTATGACTGAAAATCGATACACTTAGCTCCCTTCCCTAAGGCTGTGCACGCATGGGTGCCCGTGTCCAACTGAACAAATATTGGAGCACATACAAGAACGACGCTGTTCTAATATACTGACAATGTGCTCCCCGTAAAGTTCCAAACATGGGCCTCAGTGTGACATCCGTTCAGCTGAGTGTTTACAGACAGAGATGGTTTTCAGGTTGGGCAGAGAGGGTGGGGATGGCCTTTGCCCCATCTACTGAGGTCGGCCCTTGCTAAGAAAATATTCTCTCAAAAACATGGACATTGTTTACTTTTATAATGACCATTACAGATTTAGGGTTTGTACATATCTGTTTTGAAGCCCTCTGGCTGTTATTGAACTACAACTCTCAGAATCAGCCAAACCACTTCCCTGCTGCTCTTGGAGGCTCCAAAGGTTGGAACAGCCCCAAGTGACATATACAAAAATAATTAATTCAAGGCAGATGGGACCCCAGTGTTGCACCCCAGTCTGAAGAATGGGCGACCTATGGCCCATGTAGATGAAACGGAACTACAACTTTTAGCACCCCCCCTGGCAGCATGAGGTTGTTGGTGGGATCCTGGGAGTTGTAGATCAATGAAATATGAAGGGCCATAGAAATAATTTTAGTTAGGATTCCTGTAGAAGACCAAATCTGCAGGCAGTATCTGCCCATGTACAGTATGGACTCACTTGGGCTCATTTATAAACACTGGGCAGATTTGCACCTGGGCAGTAACGCAAAGCAACTAGTGATGGGTGAATAAATTCGCCAGGCGTGAATTTACAGAGAATTTCCGTGTTTCACCACCGTCTAATAAATTCGCAAAAATTTGCATGCATGTCAAAATAGTCTCTTGCGTCAAAACTGTAGTGCGTCAATATTATTCAGATGCCCATTGACTTTAATGCGGGCATAAAAATTGACACGGGTGTCAAAATTGACGTTTTCACGCTGTTTTGTGAATTTCTTGGGAAATGTGCCAACTTTTCAGCAAAATGGGACAAATTTGCCCATCACTGATATCAACCAATCAGTGCTTAGATTTGTTTTCAGCCAGCTACAGGTAGAAAAATGAAAACAAACATCTGATTGGTTGACATAGATCACTGCTAATTTGCCCAGCATTTAGAAATGAGACCAAGTTACCGCAATTCTCTGGCACAAAGGATAGGAAAATAGCAATTTTAGAGATTTGGGTTTATTTTCACTTAGAACCACTTGATATCCATAGGTGTATATAGCATTAAGGCCAAAAGTGTCCCAGGCCAAGGGCAGCAACAGCAGGGAACATTGTAAATCTTAAGTACTTTTATGGGTTTTTTTTAACTAATTTCATAAATAAACGACAAATTAAAAATGGGGAGAAAGTATTGTATAATGTAATTACTATTATAGTTATTTTTATTATTTTTTATTTTAAAAAATAATTAATAAGGAAATATTGTATATTTTAAGTACTACATTATTTTAAAAAAAAAAAAGCAAATAAAAATCAGCAGCCGATATTGTTTAATTTATTTATATTAGACATAAAAAATAACTAGATAAAAAACTAAAAAACAAGGATAGGATTGGACCTCTATGAGGGCAGAATTGGTGGCAAAAAGCATTTGTTTGCAGAGTTTCAAAATGGATATTGGTATTCCCTTCCATAATGGCTTTGGGCAACAGGGGCTATACGTACACCCTCTGCTGGAGACATATTACATATTACCCCCATCTCCCTTCCTATCTTTGCTGTCAGGTATCAGGTGATCATTTCTTGGTAATAATTCCAGGCAGATGCCAACCTGATTCTGAAACCTGATACAGATAAGGGATCTATTACAGGTGTGGGACCTGTTATCCAGAATGCTTGGGACCTGGGGTTTTCGAGATAAGAGATAGTTCTGGAATTTGGATCTTTATACTTAAGTATACAAAGGAATAATATAAATAATAATTAAATCCAATAGGATTGTTCTGTATCCAATAAGGATCAATTATATCTTAGTTGGGATCAAGTACAAGCTACTGTTTTATTATTACACAGAAAAAGGAAATCATTTTTAAAAATCTGGATTATTTGGATAAAATGGAGTCTATGGGAGAAGACCTTCCTGTAATTCGGAGCTTTCTGGATAATGGATTTCCAAATAATGGATCCATTCCTATATTTGAAATGCTTGGGTTCTGTGGTTTTCTGAATGAGAGGTTTTTCTGCAATGTGGAGCACTATTCATATCCCACTTGGGGGTGAATAATGTAAGACACCCCTAAGTGATTGTATTTACTTACCTGAAACCTCAGGCCGGTGCTCCTATCAGCAGAAGTCGGAAGAAAATTGCTCCGTGGTGCTCACTGGAATAACTCTGGAGCGGTGTAGTTTTCTGCTGATAGGAGCACCACCCTGGGGTTTCAGGTACGTAAATACAATCGCTTGGGGTGCCTAACATTTGGCGCCCCAAGTGCGATACGACTTTCCTTCTAATGTAAGCATTACCAAAACCCCACTAGGATTGTCTGTCTACTACAGAGAAAAGGAAAACCATTATTATTTTGGGTTTCCAGATACTAGATCCCATATCTGTACCTGGTTTATTTTTATGTTTCTGATATTCATTAAAAGTGCTCACTGTTCCCATGGGCTGATAGCGCCCCGTCTGGATGGAAGCTGGTTCATCAGATGCCCAATATAAAGTATCATTGATGTTCTCCTGCTCAGCTGCCGGCCTTCTCTCTCTCTCTCGTACAAAGGCTATGTGAATTCAGCAGCAGACTTGTCAATGAAAGAGCATCTGATATGAATTTATAACCATTCGTTAGCGCTTTAATATGCCCCTGCTACTATTTAACAGTGTTCCCCTTAAAAAGTCTTTCAAGAGCACAAAAGGCCGAGGTCAAAAGTAAGTTAACCCCTGGCAGAATGTGCAATGATTGGAAGGAGCCTCCACACGAGCAGATGCTGGCTCCCTACCGGCGCGGCCTCGCGCTTCTGAAACATTCCCAATATAAATAATAAACTCCCATTTCCCCTCCGCTCATGAGGTCTCTTGCTTTCAAATGAAGAATTATAGGCCTCCTAGCAGCTGCAATAATTGTGTTTCTATTGTCATGCAGACCTCCTCCTGGCCGCCCCCCTACAAGTGTCCTTTGTTAACATGGAGTCAAGTGATTATACGCTTTGACTGATGTGCTTTTGGGGCCCAGCTGCCTAACTGCTGACGCACGGAGCAGAAGAGAGAACTTGCGTCTGCGAGGCGGAACTCCGACATACCAGACCCAAACGGGAAACAAATGATCCTTTATCCGCCTGCTGACAAGGCACCATCTTTCTTTTTGAAGTCATGAAGGCTTGTAGGCCCTTACAGCACTTTCTCCTCATCCCGAGCAAACATCCTTCTTTTGATATGCGCCATGCTCATTATCCCCGGCCCATTTCATGATTTTTGATGGAAGGGTGGCAGATCAATTGCCAAGAGGGTCGTAAAAAAAGAATAAGGGCTCAACATTGTCAGCTCTAAAGGAGTTGGGGTGGGGGGTGGTGGAAGAAGTTCCTTGTGCCGTATCCTAAATGTGGAATTCCTCTAAAAGTCACTTCTTGTTCTTGAAGGCAGATAAGGGCCGAGCGTGAAATTCTTAATTAAGCAGTAAATAGAGTGCGGGGTGTCAGCAGATGTAGCCGGTAACCATGGAAACGGAGTCACATGGACAACAAAACTAAAGTGGGGCCTGAGGCTTGCGGAGTGAGTGGCAGCTCCTGCGTTCTACAGAGCTTGTAAACTGAATTACCGGGACGACTAATTGTATCATAGCCTTAATGTAACTAAAAATAAGGTGGGAGAATTGAAAAACAAAATAACAGGGGGGGGGGGGAGATGGGAATAAATTAGAAAAAAAATGTTCATTAATATCCTTTTTTTTTTTTACCGATTGTGTTAGGGAGAGAAAAAAAGATTCTGGATGATCTTAGAGATATTCAATTTTTTTTTACACGTTTAATTGTGTTTTATCGTTTTGCTCACTACAACTAGGAGGTTTAATTAAACAATGTAATTGCCCAGTCATAGCATGTCTAAAAATGTGTGTGTGTATTATATATAATATATATATATATATATATAGTATATACACAAGAGCCACGATTATCCTGTAAATTATATCCTTATAAATGGAGCTTAGTGATTCATCGGTTATAATCAGAGCTTAATTATGTCATTTGTCACATGACTCACTAAATCTTGTGTATTATAATAAAGTACCCCCTGTTGCAAAATATGAGGATTTTAGAAGTTATCTCGGAGTTCCTTGACCGTCAGCCTCATGCTTATATATGGTCATGGAACACCTCGGTAATATCCTTATATTTTACAATAGGAGGTACTTTATTTACAATATATATATATATATATATATATATATATATATATATATATATATATATATATATATATATATATATATAAATGTGCAAGTATGGGATCTGTTATCCCGAAACCCATTATCCATTAAAGAATATAGAGATTGGCTAATCCATCATATTGGTCCCTGTTGCAGTGGAGTTTTGGGTAATGGCACAAGGGACATTTTGATTGGTAGACCTTTTATAACCAATTAAAACAAACCTTTAGCAGCCATAGATTACTATTACTCATTGCCATATTTCACAGTTATATGGCTCATGCACAGTGACTAGTGACCCCAGAAATATATATATATATATATATATATATATATATACAGTATATACGTATATGTATATATATATATATATATATATATATATATATATATATATATATATATAGATCTATTGAGTCATAATACAGGGACTTTCTATCAATTAAACCTAATAAGATTGTTCTGCTTCCAATAAGGATCAATTATATCTTAGTTGGGATCAAATACAAGCTACTGTTTTATTATTACGGAGAAAAAGGGAATAATTTTTTTAAATTAGAATTATTTGAGTAAATGGAGTCTATAGGAGATGGCTTTTTCATAATTTGGAGCTTTCTGGATACCAGGTTTCAGGATAACGGATCTCATACCTGTACAGAATGGTAAAAAGTAACCCTAAATATAAATAAAATAAACCCTATGTTATAAGTTATTACTAGTGATGGGAGAATAAATTCGCCAGGCGCGAAGTTGCGTTGAATTTTCGCGTTTTACCACCATCTAATTAATTTGTGAAACTGTGGTGAATATTTAATGGCAAAAAGTCCACCACGTCGAAAAAATATTCGGACGCCCATTGACTTTAATGCATTTGGACAAAATAAGCTCGCCTATAAAATCTATTGCGGGTTTCGAAATTGTTACGGGTGTCAAAATTGACGCACGTTAAAATAATTTTGACAACCATTGACTTCAATGCGTTTCGCAAATTTTTCGATGTTTCGCAAAACAGGATAAATTCGCCCATCACTAGTTATTACCACTCAACCATAACCATACCATGACTTTATCATTCGAGGTATTTTAAATAAATATATGATCGGCAAAATCTCCCCACAAGTTTCCTAAAAATGTTTACTAAAAAATGTGGGGTTTCTTATCTCTAACGGCAAACTATAAATATTCTCCATAGAAATCCCTCTTTAAGTTCATGTGTAATGACTGCATTGGGCCGAGTGTAAGCTTGCCGTAACATATGTTATCTGAAAGGCTCCCTAATGAAACAGGCTCTTCCCTCTTACGCTTGGCGACTCAGTAAGTGGGGACGTGTCACAATGAGGCGAGGGCCGTTGAATAAAACTAACACGCCGAGAAGTGGGGAATTATCCCATTAAGGGCACATAATGGATGTTTATAGAGAACATAAGGATGGCTTTGCTTATGTGTTTAATTCCGCCTTCTGTGTCCCTGACCACCATCTCTTCCCTTTTGTCGTTTACCTTTCATGGTCCCAGGGGGAGTGCTTGAGTTTAACAATGAGATAAATGTCAGCAAAGGGACAGCTTAATGGGATAGAAGGGAAGTACAACTAAACAAACCTCCTTAATTCAGCAAGACTGGCTATTCAGCAACTAAGCACCCGTAGTACTGATATGCCTAAAGTGGGCTTCCTTAGATAGTTACGTAATACAGTTATGGGATCTGTTATCCAAAATGCTCGGGATCTGTGGTTTTCCGTATAACAGATCTTTCTGTAATTTGGATCTTCATACCTTAAGGGGCCGATTCACTAACTTCGAGTGAAGGATTTCGAAGTTAAAAAACTTCGAATTTCGAAGTTTTTTTTGGGCTACTTCGACCATCGAATGGGCTACTTCGACCTTCGACTACGACTACGACTTCGAATCGTAGGATTCTAAGTAAAAATCGTTCGACTATTCGACCATTCGATAGTCGAAGTACTGTCTCTTTAAAAAAAACTTCGACCCCTTAGTTCGCCATCTAAAAGCTACCGAAGTCAATGTTAGCCTATGGGGAAGGTCCCCATAGGCTTGGCTAACTTTTTTTGATCGAAGGCTATTCGATACGTTGGATCGTACTATCTTCCCTAAATCCTTCAACATCGCTATTCGAAGTCGAAGGATTTTAGTTCCTAGTCGAATATCGAGGGTTTATTAACCCTCGATATTCTACCCTTAGTGAATCGGCCCCTAAGTCTACTGGAAAATCATGTAAACATTAAATAAACCCAATAGGCTGGTTTTGCTTCCAATAAGGATTAATGATATCTTAGTTGGGATCAAGTACAAGCTACTGTTTTATTATTACAGAGAAAAAGGAAAATTTTAAAAATTTGGATAAAAAGTCTACAGGAGCTGGACTTTCCCTAATTCAGCGTATTCTGGATAACGGGTTTCCGGATAACGGAACCCATACCTGTAGCGCGCCCTGTATAGATAATTGAGCATTGAAATTCAAAATGGATATAAGCAGTATAAGCTAAAATGATCATTTACACATTATGTTCCATAAATATAATTTGAGGAAAAATTTGAACATTTAAACGATAATTAAGTTGCAGATTTTTATTGCAGGTGACTCAAACTGCAAATATTTAACAGAGGCAAGGTTAAAAGTAATATCCATATTGTTGGTTGTGCAAAAGCTGTGATATCTTACTGCCGATTGCACATTTTGCCAGACCTCCTAAGGGGCCCAGTCTGAAGGTCAGTTAGGAGGAGATTTGGGGTGAGTGTTTATTTGTACCCTGGGTACCCCTGGAACTATAGCAGGGTGACACCCCAATGTTTCTATATATCTGTAACCTTGTTATGAGCTAAGGGGGCCCAGTCTGAAGGTCAGTTAGGGGGAGATTTGGGGTGAGTGTTTATTTGTACCCTGGGTACCCCTGGAACTATAGCAGGGTGACTGTTACCCCAATGTTTCTATATATCTGTAACCTTGTTATGAGCTAAGGGGGCCCAGTCTGAAGGTCAGTTAGGGGGAGATTTGGGGTGAGTGCTTATTTGTACCCTGGGTACCCCTGGAACTATAGCAGGGTGACACCCCAATGTTTCTATATATCTGTAACCTTGTTATGAGCTAAGGGGGCCCAGTCTGAAGGTCAGTTAGGGGGAGATTTGGGGTGAGTGCTTATTTGTACCCTGGGAACCCCTGGAACTATAGCAGGGTGACTGTTACCCCAATGTTTCTATATATCTGTAACCTTGTTATGAGCTAAGGGGGCCTAGCCTGAAGGCCAGTTAGGGGGAGATTTGGGGTGAGTTATAGCAGGATGACTGTTACCCCAATGTTTCCCCTATATATCTGTAATTGTAGCATATTTGTTATAATACCCCTTTCAGCCAGAAGATGGTAGTGTGCAGCTATTTCATTCAACAGATCAGGGTAGGTGTGACTGTTGCCTGTGTTTATGTAGATGTTCAAATGTGGGTTCAGAGAGAGAGGTGAATTATTGATTACACAGTTAATTACACTGTATGAAATACTTTCAGGGGGAATTTGGATTCCTCTCCACCCAATATTTCTTTTCCAGGGCCCGACCCCCACTGGCATGCAGGTGACCCATGATTTTGAGTGAGTCACAGATGACCCATCAGGCACTCCCTCCAGAAGAAGTGCCTGCAGTCAGCTTCCTCTGTGGTTACCCATACCTCCCAACATTTTGGAAATAAAAAGAGGGACAAAAACATTTATTTTTTACCATGCCCATTTTTGTGGCAGGTTATGAAAGTTTGAACATATTTCTATGTTTTTTTTTTTAGTTTTTACAGTTTTGCTAATGAAGGTGAATTGTCCTTTAAGGTGTGAGTCAAACTTTTCCCAAGGGACCTCTTTATCTAAATTGTTACAATTACTTATTTGCTTATCTCAAAATTGTTACAAAGTATCTTCTCTGCTGCTGTGGCTGTTCTGGGCTCTCTGCCAAAAGCTAATTAAGTTAGAAACTTTGTTTCTTTTTCTGGCTGTTCAGCGCACAGAAAGTCTGGACTTTTGAGTACAAATGCAGAACTGTGGGTTGAGCTGTCGAAAGTGGGACTGTCCCTCTGAAAACAGGACAGTTGGGAGGTATGGTTACACCACTGTGAAATAGTGATAAAACACACAAGAAACACAAAAATTCTTCTGATAAAGCCAGCTGACTCCATGGCACATCATACACACTGCACACTTAGGGGCAGATTCACTAAAGGGCGAAGTGACTAACGTGACGTTATTACGTAACTTCGCCAATTCACTAACGGGCGCTGGCGTAAATTCTCTAGTTAAGTGGACCTACTCTAGCGCTACTTCGCACCCTTACGCCAGGTGAAGTAACTACGCTAATTCACTAACTTGCGCATTTTACTGAACGTTACCTCTTGCGCCAGACTTGCCTTCTCCACCTCAGACCAGGCGAAGTGCAATAGAGTAGATAGGGATTGCTTCAAAAATAGTTAAAAAATTTTCTGTCCAAAAAAACCCTGGCGTTTTTTTCCTTTTTTAAGGGTGATAGGCTGAAAAAGATCGTAAATTTTTTTGGGGGTACCCTCCTTCCCCCCTACATTTCCTAACATATGGCACCTAAACTATACAGTGGGCTCATGTATAGGGCAAAATAACAACTTTATTTTATTTCATGAAGGTTTCCCAGGCTTGTGTAGTGTAATGTATTTGCTGCTACATATACGTCCATTCAACTTTAACTTGGCGCCGTACGCAAATTAGGCATCACTAGCGTAACTTCGCTTTGCTTGATGAATTAACGCTTGCTCAAATTCGGTACCGTTCGCCTCCCTGAGGGCAACTTCGGATTTTAGTGAATTAGCGGCTCCCTGGCGAAAATTTGCCTGGCGAAGGCGTCGCTAGCGCATTTTCGCTGCTTCGTGAATTTGCCCCATGGGCTGGATTTTGGCAAAAAAATGCATTTCTTCACATGTTTTGCTTGATTGCAATTATATTTCAGCTGAAATGTTCCCCTTGCTCCCCATAGATGACTGTAAATTTTTAATGGTAGATCGCTAAATCCAAAAGAACTAAATATATATACAGATAACCTAACATTAACTTACCCAGGTAGATTAATGACCCCAAACTCTTGTTAAAGAACCAATCACATCCGTTGTTTCTCTGAGGAGAAGGCAGATTCTGAATATGTTGGCCAGGCTTGGAGCCACAAGCAATGGAAATGTTTCTAAAGCTTGGCAAGTTCTTGTGCTCCACCATTATATAATTCCCAGGTCCAAAGTTGTCAAATGTAGCTGAATACTATAAAAAAAATATAAAAAACATACACAAGAAACGTATGAATTATATGTGAGAGTGAATAAGTTGCACATTATAGATGAGCTTGGAGATCCTTTCTCCAATACTCCTGTGAGGGCCCAGCTTCTTAAGAGCAGCTCACGTTTGATATTATTGCCAAAAAGAGCTTTACATGGTTTGGACATTACTTGGACATTACTTGGACATTACTTGGACATTACTTGGACATTATACTGTAGATGCCTGGAAAAAAGTTTAGGTTTTTACCTATTGTGCAAAACTCAATTACACCCCCAACAGGAGTCAATGATAACTATTTCTCTTGTTCCTCTATGTTCTTCCTAAATGCTCCTTGAGCTTGAAGTCATTTCATATAACTGTACCTTCAAACTTCTCATAACTTTCCAATCGAGAATTTCCCCCCGTTATTGCTCACGTTGTTCTCATGGCTTCTCTGTATAACAATATCGCTGTTTTCTATCTAGAAAAAAAAATCATTTTGAGGTCTTTTGGGAATTTCAATACAAAAGTTCAGTTATGAACTTTGGGCAACTAATAAAGTCAGGGCCATAGGGGTATGTTGCTCTCAATTCTAAAGTACTGAGCGCAAGGTCCTCTCGTTTTCTCCGCTCGGTGTGTTTGAAATATTTCTGCTGCACTCGTTGGTCTACGTTGTCACTTTATGAAGCAACTTTGAACCTCAACTTGGAAAATTAAAATGAAAAGAAAGAAATTTACAGTAAAAATCCGGATTTCATAAAACGACATAAAGGTTTCATAACTTTGTTTTTTTGACTTTGTGGTGGGCAGCAGCTGTTATCTGTAATTTGCTGTCACAGTGGAAACTGTTGTGAACCTCAGATGTTGCCGTTTGATTGTATATTTTTTGCCTTTACTTTTCAGACATGTCTCAAGTTAGAAGTCATCGAACTAAATTTGCTGCAAGACTTTGTCCTCTTTAACTATGTCAACCTCACGGCTGACATTTTTTATTAATTTAATGGGAAATCTCGTGTCTGAACAATGAGCGTCCTTGACAGCTGTCACAGATGACATTGATGTGATGCTTGAACTCTATGGATGGCACAGTTCAATGTGTCTTTTCAGAAAATTATTAACATACGAGTATTGATCCAACATGTCAGCTACTGTACATTGATTATATGTGTGTCTCCTGTGCCTATATGGGGCCTTGAAAATAACCTGCAATAGGGTCATCTTGTTTTAGCAGTTCAGTGTATCTTTCTCCACTTTAAGCAAGTATAAGGTGATGGAAGAAGTCTTTAGAGGGGCTTTATAAAGGAGGACTTTCCACAAACCACAAAGAACCATAAATGTAAAAAGTGTTAGAAAGCTACATTAGGCACTACAAATGTATTTTCTCAGCAGGGGCTACTGTAGCACTAGAGATACAATTAATATATAAGATAATAGCATATTATTAAGTAGAAAAGGACTCTGGCTGGAGCAGGTATAGTAGGGAGAGATGGTGTCTATAGTAACAGTGGATAATAGTCTCTGGGAAGGGAGTGTGACTGTGGGATAGCAGGTATAGTAGGGAGAGATGGTGTCTATAGTAACAGTGGATAATAGTCTCTGGGAAGGGAGTGTGACTGTGGGATAGCAGGTATAGTAGGGAGAGATGGTGCCTATAGTAACAGTGGATAATAGTCTCTGGGAAGGGAGTGTGACTGTGGGATAGCAGGTACAGTAGGGAGAGATGGTGCCTATAGTAACAGTGGATAATAGTCTCTGGGAAGGGAGTGTGACTGTGGGATAGCAGGTATAGTAGGGAGAGATGGTGCCTATAGTAACAGTGGGATAATAGTTTCTGGGAAGGGAGTGTGACTGTGGGATAGCAGGTATAGTAGGGAGAGATGGTGCCTATAGTAACAGTGGGATAATAGTCTCTGGAAAGAAAGTGTGGCTGTGGGATAGCAGGTATAGTAGGGAGAGATGGTGTCTATAGTAACAGTGGGATAATAGTCTCTGGGAAAGGAGTGTGACTGTGGGATAGCAGGTATAGTAGGGAGAGATGGTGTCTATAGTAACAGTGGGTAATAGTCTCTGGGAAGGGAGTGTGACTGTGGGATAGCAGGTATAGTAGGGAGAGATGGTGCTTATAGTAACAGTGGGATAGTAGTCTCTGGGAAGGGAGTGTGGATGTGGGATAGCAGGTATAGTAGGGAGAGATGGTGCTTATAGTAACAGTGGATAATAGTCTCTGGGAAGGGAGTGTGACTGTGGGATAGCAGGTATAGTAGGGAGAGATGGTGCTTATAGTAACAGTGGATAATAGTCTCTGGGAAGGGAGTGTGACTGTGGGATAGCAGGTATAGTAGGGAGAGATGGTGCTTATAGTAACAGTGGATAATAGTCTCTGGGAAGGGAGTGTGACTGTGGGATAGCAGGTATAGTAGGGAGAGATGGTGCTTATAGTAACAGTGGGATAATAGTCTCTGGGAAGGGAGTGTGACTGTGGGATAGCAGGTATAGTAGGGAGAGATGGTGCCTATAGTAACAGTGGATAATAGTCTCTGGGAAGGGAGTGTGACTGTGGGATAGCAGGTATAGTAGGGAGAGATGGTGTCTATAGTAACAGTGGATAATAGTCTCTGGGAAGGGAGTGTGACTGTGGGATAGCAGGTATAGTAGGGAGAGATGGTGCCTATAGTAACAGTGGATAATAGTCTCTGGGAAGGGAGTGTGACTGTGGGATAGCAGGTATAGTAGGGAGAGATGATGCCTATAGTAACAGTGGATAATAGTCTCTGGGAAGGGAGTGTGACTGTGGGATAGCAGGTATAGTAGGGAGAGATGGTGCCTATAGTAACAGTGGGATAATAGTCTCTGGAAAGAAAGTGTGGCTGTGGGATAGCAGGTATAGTAGGGAGAGATGGTGTCTATAGTAACAGTGGGATAATAGTCTCTGGGAAAGGAGTGTGACTGTGGGATAGCAGGTATAGTAGGGAGAGATGGTGCCTATAGTAACAGTGGGATAATAGTCTCTGGGAAGGGAGTGTGACTGTGGGATAGCAGGTATAGTAAGGAGAGATGGTGCCTATAGTAACAGTAGATAATAGTCTCTGGGAAGGGAGTGTGACTGTGGGATAGCAGGTATAGTAGGGAGAGATGGTGCTTATAGTAACAGTGGGATAGTAGTCTCTGGGAAGGGAGGGTGGATGTGGGATAGCAGGTATAGTAGAGAATGAGCACCCTATGGCTACCTTATGGTTTCTCTTAGTGCTCCTGACCCTAACATTTCTGGTTCTTCTAAAACATTTATACCAAACTGACAAACTACATAGTACAGCTTCTTCCACACAGCCTATACTACAGGACATGCAACATTTAGGTGGTACATCTCTAAATAATAGTCAACATACAGCACTGTCTGGGGAAATATGTACATAATAGAATTTTGCTAAATGGTGCTTATATTTCTACTCCAGTGAGCACCAAAAACATGACACAGTGGTATCACAAAAACAACAACTTTAAATATTTAATACTAAGGGAATGGTAGACAGCAGTTTCTGCACCAAATCTTCTTTCAGAGTCACAGGCAAAATAATTTACATAGACCAAGACAACACCGTATAGTAAATATATTTTTGGCTTATACATTACTTACATCCAGACCAGTGTGACTCTCAGGTGTGTTGAATACAATTGTGTAAATCTCCTTATCCACAAGTAGAGCCATCCACCCATACAGGTTTGACAAGGTGTCCGATACATAGTTTAGACTGATTGTCTTATTCATGTTGTTAGTGACACTTACATTGTAGGGAAATGCGGGAGCTGCTTGTCTAAAAGAAACAAAAAAATTAAAATGTGATGATTTTACATTCTATTCATTTATGTCTCCATCAGATGTCTAAGCAAATGGCAATCGGTTGTTTTGGAATCTTGGATGTATTGTTGCTGGGAATAACAGTGCAAGAAATAGCTGGTGAAACATTCTTGATTTTGTTGAGCTCAAACCAAACTACTATACCAAGCAGAAAAAAAGATATTTCTGGTGCTTTGTACCCTAATATATGCTTCTTCTTATCCTAACATTTCTTCTTTGCAGACAGCATAATTATGGGAACAACTGATTCTGCTGTATTACCTTACAGTACTTAGTAAACTACAAGTAAACTGCTAGTCTAAACTACTAGTGGTTGAATATCCTGTTTTGGGCCTTATATACTTTTTTGAAGCATGTGCAGGTATAAGTGGAAAGGGCCTCTTGTGTCACTTTCAATGTTATCATTGTATCAATGTAAAGCCAACTTGTCACCTTGTTTTTATTGACCATTTTATTGACCATATAGGATTCTGGATTCTGATAAAGCCTACCTTGTCATATTGTCTATCTTGGATGTTGAGAACTTTCTGTAGAGACCTAATTATAACTATATTACATTTCCTTTTAGCTTGATATAAGTGTATAGTATACACTTAGTATAGTATAAGTGTTGTACCTGTTACTCTTATGGTTATTTTCTCTAGTTTGACGCCACACAACGTTCTGCCAACTAACCATTTGTTCTCTTAGTACAGGGGCCCTCAACCTTTTTTTACCCTGAGCCACACTCACATGTAAAAACTGTTGGGAAGCCACACAAGCAAGAAAAAAAAAATCCTTGGGGTGCCAAATAAGGACTGTGATTGGCTAATTGGTAGCTCCATGTGGACCAATAGTCTGCAGGAGGCTCTGTTTGAGTAAACCTGTGTCTTTATGCCTCCAAAACTTGAATTTCAGAGAGGAATTTCAAAATGGGCACTTACTATGAAGCCACTAGGAGAGCCATAAATGGGAATGTAGTGCAACATGTTACTCACAAGGCACTGGTTGGAGATCACTGACTTAGTGTATCGGTACTTGACCTGTTCTTCAGAGAAGTGCAAAAAAGGGCAACTAAGCTGGTTAAAGGTATGGAAAATCTTAGCTAAGAGGAAAGACTGGCCAAATTTGGATGTTCACACTCGAGAAGAGGCACTTAAGGGGTGATATGATAACTATGAATAAATATATAAGGGGTTCATATAATAATCTATCTAATGCTTTATTTACCAGTAGGACCCGTGGTCACCCATTCCGATTAGAAGAAAAGAGGTTCCAGCTAAATATTGGGAAGGGGTTTGTTACAGTGAGAGCTGTGAAGATGTGGAATTGTCTCCCTGAATCAGTGGTACAGGCTGATACATTAGATAGGTATAAGAAGGGGTTGGATGGTGTTTAGCAAGTGAGGGAATACAGGGATATGGGAGATAGCTCATAGTACAAGTTGATCCAGGGACTGGTCCCATTACATTTTGGAGTCAGGAAGGAATTTTTTCCCCTCTGAGGCAAATTGGAGAGGCTTCAGATGGTTTTTTTGCCTTCCTCTGGATCAACTGGCAGTTAGGCAGGGTAAAAAAGTTTAAAGGTTGAACTTGATGGACGTGTGTCTTTTTTCAACTTAACTTACTATGTTACTATGTTACTATGTTACTATGACATGTGTCACCCCTCATTGATCTGTGATGTTCAAGGCAGCAGGACTCAAGGTCCAAAAGAGCACTAATATCAAGGTTACTACATGATGTACAGACACTACATTTAGGTTTCTCGAATTAGAGGTATCACAACAGGTTCCGGCATCCTTGGATGGATCCATTAGGAGCATCTAGCAGGGTCCTCCTCCCCATTACAACTACAAGAATAGTTTAGTCCCAGAGTCCCTTATTATTATACTTAACGAATGCAAAATTAATTTCTATAGCTCTACAATTTAGACATTAGCCTGATCGTCCCCAACAGAGAGAGAAAGCGCCGGTGCAATTTGTACAGCCATTCTGATTTAATTAAGCAAACGCCGCTGCCTGGAAACATAACTAAGAATATATCATTCCCACGGAGCGCCGGGAAAGTCTCAATACTGTAAACAGTCTCTTTAGAGCCACGCGCATTATGTTGCTAGAAAAACAGAACTTGTATAAACTAGGCGTGTAAGCTTTATAGTCATTTAATTTACTCTTGGAGACGTTCTGAATTTCCCGACGATCATAGTTAAGTGCCACTGAGTCGTAAACCGTTATATCATTATCTCGTTACCAACGGGAAGAAAATATGGCTTGAAAATAATATTTTTAGTGCAGAATATATCTTAATTACCCCAGTTGGTGGCTGCATTTATTATTCATTGTCATGTACTGAAGTGTTAAAGGTAAATAACTGTGTGGGTAATTCTCTGTCATTTGTTAAAGGGAAATGATATGGAAACTGATAAGAGATTGCATTGAGTAGCATTCATACACTTAGAATTTGGCCGCTCTTTATTTCAGAAATGCATCTGCATTAAACTGATACTGATATTCCTAATTCATAGGAGAGTCGCGCTATTACTACTAATGCAGAACACACAATTAGTTATTTACAACTGCCCCCTAGGACAACCCACCTATAGTGATGGGCAAATTTATTAGCCAGGTGCAAATTCGCAGCGAATTCCCGTGATTCGGCTCTGGCGAATAAATTTGCGAAACCGCAATGAAAATTCGCCGGTGTAAAAAAATGGACGCCGGCGTCCAAAAAATGGATGCCAGCATCAAAACCGAGACACCGGTGCCATTTCGCGAATTTTTTGCCGTTTCACGAATTTCGCTGGAAATTCGCAAATTTTTCGATGAAGTGAAACGCCCCAAATTCGCCCATCACTGCCTACCTATACATAGAAGTTCCTACCATTGAGCAGCAGAGGTTAAGTGATAGGTCTGGAGTGGATTCTGTGACTCAAGCTTGATAGGGGGCAATGTGATTAGTGGTGTAACTAGATGTTACTGGGTCCCAGAGAAAATTCAATTTATGGCCCATAAATTGGTCCCACCTCCCCACCCAGAGTTAGTCAGGAGGAAAGGTGGTAACCCTACCCCGTGTCCTTTATACTACAGGTACGAAATGTTGAAATTGAGCCAAATTGTAAGAAAATTACCTATGCGGCGGGGTCGCCCGCCGCGCCATCGGCGGGGACGCCTGCCACATGGTCCTTAGCTCCAGCACCGGCTCCATGTTGTATCTAGGGCGCGCGCGGCGCGCATGCGCGCCACTTAAAGGCGCAGGCATGCTGGCGTGATTGCACCAGCACGTTTGCGCACGTTTTGGCGCGAATTTTGAAAGGTATTTAAGGGCCATTCTGTGTATAGCCCCTTGCCCGTGATAGAACTTGTTTCTAGTGGTTTCCTGAGCCTTGTGCATCTGATCTGTATCTTGTCTGTCTGATTACCCGTGTTTGACCTTGACTGTATCCTGACTATTCTGAAATCTGTATCCTGACCCTTGCCTGCCTACGACAACTCTTCCTGCTTAACCCCTTGATTGACAACCCGGTTTTGACCCTTGCCTGCCTGACGATTCTTGATATCTGCCTGCCGCGACCCAGCCTGTCTGACGATTCTCTTGCATGCTCCATTTGTACCGTGACCTTCGGCCCAAAAGACTCTGCTAACAGCCGTGCCCCTTTGCCAGCCAGAACATCTCGCCCTGCTCCTCTCGTTAAGTCCAGGTGGCACCCAAGTAAGCTGAGGGCTCCTCCCGAAGCCCAACGGTGGTCACACTACTGGTGAAGCCGAGCCGAGACCAGGGTGCTTGGCACTTGTTCTGGTATTGGGTGCCGGTCGTGACACAAATGTATTGTGGCCATGGGATATTTTGTATTCAAGTCAATAGGCATTTTTTTTCTTGCAATGAAAAACAAGATCTTTTTTCTTGCGAAAAACATAATTTGTGATGAAATTCTAGTGCAGATTCTCAAAAATGTTCACTACTCGTGAAAGTGTGAATTTCACTGTGAGTCTGTATCAGGTTAAAAAATTTGCTCATCCCTAGTTCTCACCCTTTTCTTTCACCAATGATGGCATTTTATGAAACCAAAATGTTCTTTTAGTGTTACAGCTGCTTGAACTCCTGAACTTTGCCCCCTTTAGTGGGGGTGGAATTGTTATCCCCTTCCCGAAAATAAAAGGGGTATAATAATAATACAAATATTGTCTTTTTTAGCCTTTAACATTCACCTTTTTTAAGTATTTTAATACAAATAGAAATATTGGATTGTTTCGCCTTTAAATATTCACCTATTTTAACTTGCTTTAACACTCATCCAGTTCCCCATTCTGCAATGATAATGAAGGGAAGGGACAAAAGCTTCAAGTAATCTGAAGGCACAGTGGGAGCCGAAATGGATCATTAGCTACAGAACTTCATTAGCACCGAGCTCAGCTGCATGTTGTTGTTGTTGTTGCTGTTGTTGTTTTTTTAACTTTTACTTACTTTTCTGCAAGGAATCCCTACACATTTCTACTAAAACCATTATCAATCATTTCTAAAGGATCATAGAGTTGAAGACAAGAGACGTGGTTATTTCCTCCCAAATTCATGTATTCCCTGCATAACAATGGGGACAGCTTTGTCATTGTAGAACAATTTACATTTGCATTATATGGCCAACAGGATCCAGACACTCCAGCCACAATTACACTCACTGCTGAGGTCCAAACTGTCTCCTGAAGCAGAAGATCTATTCATAGTGAGAATCAGGGTTTTTTTTATAAGCGATCAAACCTAACGTCAGTATGTGCAATGGCAAGTATTGGCTGGAGTGGTTTAAAGGTCACCACCTATGAACTCAGTGGCCCTAGGAGTAATATCTGACATTTCTCCAGCTGGCAGAATAATGGATGTGTGGGTTTGGCAGATACCAGGAGAACACTGCCTGTCTGAATTCATATTGGTGCAGTAAAGTTTGATGGAGGAGGAATATTGGTCTGAGGATGTGTCCCATGGTTTGGGTTAGAGTTATGTTTGTAGCCATAGTCCCGTTCACCCCCCGCACAGGTCTTAATACCTGTGAATACCCCTAGGTCTTTAATTACCCCTAGATGCAGAATCAACACAGTGGAGCTCACAGGCAACATCTTCATCACTTCAGGAGTCTTCAGTGAGTAAGCGCAGGTGCAGTTGTAGCAATTTTCCAGGCCCAAACAACTGTGCATGCGCCAACAGCCATGGAAATTGCTGAAGGGACCTGAAGATTCCAGAAGCGGTAAAGATATTGCTCCGCTGTGCTGACTCTGGGTAATTAAAGACTTAAGGTGGCCATAAACGGGCAGATTAAAGAGGCCGATATTGGTCCTTTAGACTGATTCCGCATCTTATTTGCCCATGTGCATGGACTCCTGACGGGTCCTCCCAATAGATATCAGGCCAAAAATCGGGCAGATATTGATCTATCAAGTTTGATTTTTCGTACGATCCAGGACCGCATCGGCTAGTTGATGTGGTCCTGCGACCCTTCGGAGCCCATTCGTAGTATTGTAATCCAATCGTTCGGCCCCAGGATTCATCTGATATTGCCCAGCCGTTAGTGGGCACATCAGGTTAAGATCCGCTCGTTGGGCGACCTTGCCAAACAAGCGGATCTTATAGTGTATGGCACCTTTAGGGGCATTTACAGGTATTAACACCTGTGTGGGGTGGGGGAGAACAGGGAGGGGAACTGGAGGGTGGGGTTTTCATAAGTTTGGGGTTTTAGTTCTCCTTTAAGGTTTCTTCTCCAGTTTTACAGTGTATAGTCACATTCACAACAATTCCATGCTTTGTACTTTGTGGAACAGTTTGGGGAAAGATGTTTCCTGTTCCAGCACAATAATATCCCCATGAGCAAAGCAAAAACAAGGTCTGTAAAGGATGAGTTTACTAAGATAGAAGCAGAGGAACTTGACTAGCCTGCACATAGCCCTGACCATAACCCACCCAATCTCTTGTGGGATGAATTAAACCCAACTGTGAATTAAGCCTGATCCCAATGCCCAACCTCATTAATCCTCTTGGTGCTGAATGGAAGCAAATCTAATGGAACGCTTCCCAGAAGCAGAGGACCAACTTTATATAAATTTATTTGGAAATAAGATGTTACACAGAAAGGTATCAAGATATTTTTGGGAATATAGTGTATTTTTATTGATCAGATGCTATTGACTACATTGTGCTGGCAATAAATAGAAAATCTGAAGGGTTAAAGGGGTTGTTCACCTGCAAATGGACTGTTAGTATGACGTAGAGTGTGATATTCTGAGACAATTTGCAATTGGTTTTCCTTTTTTATTATTTGTGGTTTTTTGAATTAAGCTTTTTATTCAGCAGCTCTCCAGTTTGCAATTTCAGCAATCGGGTTGCTAAGGTCCAAATTATGCACTGATTTGAATAACATATAGTGATGGCGAATTTGCGCCGTTTCGCTTCGCCGGAAAATTCGTGAATTTCCCGCAAAATTAGCGAAAAGACGAAAAATTCATGAAACGGCCGGCGCCCATTTTTTTTACGCCAGCGGCCGTTTTTTGATGCTGGCGAATTATTTCGGGCGAATTTTCACGGGCGTTTCATGAATTTATTCGCTGGAATCGCGCAAATTCGCCGCAATTTCGCGCCTGGCGAATAAATTCGCCCATCACTAATAACAAACTGGAATATGATTTGGAGAGGGCCTGAATAGAAAGATGAGTAATAAAAAGTAGCAATAACAACAAATGTATAGCTTTACAGTGCATTGGTTTTTAGATGGGGTCAGTGACCCCTTTGAAAGCTGAGAATAATCCAAAGAAAAAGGCTAATAACTAAAAAAACTATGAAAAAATAAAAAATGAAGACCAAATGAAAAGTGGCTTAGAATTGGCCATTCTATAAGATACCAAAATTTAATTTAAAGGTGAACCACCCCTTTAATTTACAAGGTGCATTAACCAATGCCTACTAGTAGCAATTAGCTCATATTCTTCTACTGTAAACTGGCCATGGTTAGGATGATAAAAAAGAACCACTGATTGCTAGGGGTTACTATTCTGATAATACTTTTTGTGAATTTATCCTTATTTTGCACCATAGATTATAGAAACCACAGCACTGACATGGATTTACCAGCCTGATCCTGAACAGCTAGAACTCAGTATTAAAATCCTGGCAGTTGCAGTATGCCAGCTGGAAGGCTAAAGTTTGGCTGCCACTGATATATCTTCTGAAATAATTGTTGCACAAGTGGGGCTCTGAGCTCACCGCTTTCTCCCCCATTTTAAAATCAGTCCTGGAAACCGTAAAGTAACTCTTATTCTCCAAATTACCAAGATAAAATATCATCGTTTTGTCTTGGCAGAGACAATTAAAATTATTTGTTAAAGATAAATGGATTATTTAAACAACACTGGGGGGGGGCTCTGCAAGATTTTATTTGCTTTTTCTGGCCAACAGCTCTTTATAGGCTGGCTAGGTGGGTTTTACGAGGTGACTTTTGCAAGGTGACTGATCTGGAAGCTGGGCCTCCTGGTTCACAGGTTTCCTGTTTTATAAGCTATAAATATGGGGACTTTGAAGTATCAGCAAGCCTGTGTAGCACACCCCGGCAGTGTTCTTTGTACAATTCATTCAGTACTTACAGACCAATGGACATGCGGTGAAATACCACCTCTTTCCCACAAACTCTGGTGGGAACGTCACCCCCGATGGAACTGGTTTTGTTGCATGAGTTGGGAAGAATTTCAGAGGAGGCCAATAGATGACTCTTTTCTAGGCCAGTGAGCGATCCATCAGTGTCTTCAATGATAGCAGAATGTGGGAATGGGAAAGTGGGTTGAGTGAGTGAGTTTATGAACTTCAGCTGATGGGTTTTGATGGTAAAGCCACCTAAATAAAATGATATTGAGCATTATAATATAAACATTTATAACCATCAGGGGCATGTGTTCAGTCCAACTATGTCTCTAAAAGAACCTCCAAGATTCCCAAACTGTGGTGCTGGCTTCCATATTGGGGAACGGGGAAGTGGGGGTACATAAGACCAACTAGTATGGTGAATTGGCACTTTACTGATGGACATCTCTAGAAAAATAGCAAGATGACTTGCCACATATAAATTAGGTTAGAATTAGGTATTATCACATCACAAACAACTATTGTTGGATATTCTTAGTATTCATGTCAGGGGTACCAAAGTTGTTGGATCGAAACACAGTCACATGAAATAAGTTAAGGGAGAATGTTTGAGTTTTGGTTCTGCTGACCTTGTCCTTCAAAACATCCTGAGCAGGTCCGGATAGGGCTGCACTTTGGTAGATCAAAGTTCACGAAGGCTGTGTTTGAAATAGAAGCCTGAAACCTTCTGGGAGTTTTTATTCCTGCTGCCATGCAATGCTCATCCTGCTTGGAGAAAAAATCGTGTTGCTATTTGTACATAGTCATCTCCAGAAGTCGCCTACCTTGTACATAGATTGTGCTATAAGTATTGTAAGCTCAGCCATTCAGCCATTTACTGTCAAGAGTACTGTATCATTGCCGTGTCTCTGCCCACAATTCCTTAATTGAAGGTTAAATCTATAATTTTTGGCTCTGGTCTTCGGTCTTAAGTGCTCTGTGTGGAGCATAAGGCATGTCTTGCATTTGAGAAGGGCTCTTTGGCTCCTCTCATCCTAACCATGATGGTCCCTCTGCTCTTGAAGTCCTACCCCCTCACAACTCAGGTTCCAATATCTTGCACTGATGAGATCTATGGATCTAAGGCTGTAAGTTTGGATGTATGGATATGAATTAGGCTGGACATGTGTTATTAAACCAGCTGTTCTGGATATATATGGCAAAGGGGACATTGCGGGGCAGATTTATTAAGGTTTGAGTTGTGTTTTCCACAACAATTTGCGTGGTATTTGCGTTGCAACTTACATTTTCAGGTTTAAAAAAAAACTCAAATTTTCAAGATTTATTATACCCCAAACCTGGGAGTAGCTTGAATCCGAAAATGCACCATCTAAAACCTGTCGAGATCATGTAGGAGTAAGTGGCAGAGGACCTTTGAACCATTTGAAGATGGTAACAGCCGGCTTGATGTTCGAGTTTTTTTTTTTGTGGAGGGTTTTGCCCGAAAACTCGAATGATTCAAGCAATTCGAGTTTTTTGTTTTGCCAAAAACTAGATCAATTCATAGTTACATAGTTAAATCGGGTTGAAAAAAGACAAAGTCCATCAAGTTCAACCCCTCCAAATGAAAACCCAGCCCCATTCACACACCCCTCCCTACTTTCAGATAAATTATATATACCTAGTGATGGGTGAATTTATTCACCAGGCGCGAATTCGCAGCAAATTTGCGTGATTCGCCACCGGCGAATACATTTGCGAAATGGGCGCAAAAATTCACCGGCGTAAAAAAAACAAGACGCCGGCGCCGTTTCACAAATTTCACACGAAATTTGCTATACTAACTATAGAGTTTAGTATCGCAATAGCCTTTGATATTTTGTCTGTCCAAAAAATTAAAATTAATTTGGGTAAAAAGCTATTTGTCTATAATGTCCTCTAATGTACTTGTAAAGTCTAATCATGTCCCCTCACAAGTGCCTTTTTTCCAGAGAAAACACTAACTAACCAGTTTAGTTGCACTTAGTCTCTGCACTCTCTCCGGCTCATTTATATCCCTCTTAAGGACTGGAGTCCAAAACTGCCCCCATACTCCAGATGAGGCCTCACCAGGGACCTATAAAGAGACATAATTATGTTTTCATCCCTTGAGTTAATGCCCTTTTTTATACAAGACAAAACTTTATTTGCTTTAGTAGCCACAGAATGACACTGCCCAGAATTAGACAACTTGTTATCTACAAAGACCCGTAGATCCTTCTCATTTAAGGAAACTCCCAACACACTGCCATTTAGTGTATAACTTGCATTTTGAATTTTTGGGTTTCGGGACTTAAATGAGATACCATTCGAGTTCATTCACGGTATAAAAAATTCGACACTCGACCTTTCATAAATAAACCCCTAGGGGCAGATTTATCAAGGGTCGAATTTCGAAGTTAAAAATACTTCGAAATTCGACTATCAAATTGAAATACTTCAACTTCGAATTTCGAAGTCGATGTTTTTTTCATCGAATTTGGTATCCTGCGGTCGAAGTAAAATCGCTAGATCCTACGATTAAATCCGTTAAATCGAACGAATCGAAGGATTTCAGCGATCGATCGAACGATTTTACTTAGACTTCCAAAAACTTAGAGAAATGCTCTAGAAGGTCCCCATAGGCTAACATAGCACTTCGGCAGGTTTAATTTGGCAAAGTATTGAAGTCAAAGTTTTTTTAAAGAGACAGTACTTTGATTATCGAATGGCCAAATATTCAAACGATTTTGCTTTGAATCGAATTTGAAGTCAAAGTCGTAGTATCCTATTCGATGGTCGAAGCATCCAAAAAAATTACTTTCAATTTTTGAATTTTTTTACTTCAAAAATTTCCTCGAATTCACTTTGACCCTTAATAAATTAGCCCCCTAGAGTCATTTGCATGTCTCTGCTTATAATTCTTTAATTGAAGGTTAAACACCCTTCATTTTTGTTTTTAAGGCAATGCTATGTGTGTTGCATGAGGCATGTCAATACATTCTGTTTTAAGAAGGTTTTTGAGGTTTCTGTGGCTCCTTTTAGCTCTTCTCATGCTAGCCTTAATGTTCCTCTGCTTACATGGCATTCCCTGCCCTTGAATGGGGAAAAAGGTGCCCCTCACTTCCATGAGGTCTCATCCATTTTTAGATGGCAGTAGAACTCTTTTACCCTGTTTCTAATTTGACTTGAAAACAATTTGACCTACAATTACATTAAAGTATAAAAAAACACATAAAAGTAATTTAAACTGACACAATGATAATTGTTATTACCCTACTGTTAAAGTCAAGCATTTGCGTAACTACCAGTGGTGAAGGAGTGCAACTGCACCAGGGATCATGGCCCCTGCACCCCAGAAGGGGCCTGTGTCTCTGGAGGAAAATAAACAGGCAAAATAGTTTTTTAATTATTATTTTTAATTTATCATCTGGACTGCCTTGCTGCTAAGGGGTGCAGCTCGAGCTAGTGTGCACATTCGCTTACGTGCCCTGCGTAACCTCAGCTACTGTACAGGAGCCTTTCTCCATCCAGTCACCAACACCCTCTTCATCAACCAACAGAGGGGATGCTTGTGTACAGCGGAAGTGACGTACGGTTCAGGAGACTATCAAAGGCAGTTACCATGGTTACAAAGTTAGGTGGGTAGTTAATTCACGCTAGCGCACCTTTTGGTGGTGGTGTAAAAAGGGACATGATGAACATAATTTAATTGTAGTGGAAGCCGAGCCACTTTAGAGGCCACAGGATTACTTTAGCTTTCCGGCTCTTAGTGGCGGAAAGTGAAGAAACCCCGAAATATAAGCTGGCAATCCAGGAAAGCAGGTCCAAAATGCTTTATCACAGTGTCATTTTGGGGCATAGCAACTGCCTCAGGTATTTTCTCTTGAATGGTTACAAGAATAATCTGGAAATTCCAAATTGGCCTCTGAGTAGTGTTTACAGTACAATTGTACTCACAGGGGACATTGCGAACAATTTGCGAGGGGGGCTTCTCTGATTCTTTGCCTGAATCTCCTCACCAAAGAATCTCCTTAGTCTCTTCTACCATTCACTCCCAAACACCCCTGTAGCACATGCACATCCAAGCACCCCTGTAGCACACATAGGGGCTCATTTATCAACACTGGCCAAATTTGCCCATGGGCAGTTACCTATAGCAACCAATCAGTGATTAGCTTTTTGAAGCCAACTGCAAGTAGAACAATGAATGCAGCAATTTGATAGGTTGCCATGGGTTACTGCCCATGGGCAATTTTGCCCAGTGTTGATAAATGGCCCCCATACTCTCAAGTACCCAAATAGTTGTAGCACATACTTTCCTAAACCCCCATAGAACCCTGTTTCCTGTTTTTGGAAGGCAGGCTTTGTTGATTAAAAATGTCTTACTGTCAGAGTTTAGGGGACTAAATTCCATTTTTACATTTGTGTAACTACCAGGGGTGATTGCTTCCAGGACTGGGCTGACGGTCAGGATTGTGGATGGTGATTCCTGTACTGTGCACAGCAGAGATATTGTATTTTTAGTTGTATTGTACTTTGCCCTAAAAAAGTACACCAGTTTCAGTAATTAAAAATAACTTTTTAAATTTAGTCCTATGGCATTAGATCAGTAATTGTTGTTACCCACCCACAACACGGGTACGGGGGGGCAGTTGCAAATTTTTGGCCCCTAGGTTTATCGTTACGCCACTGAAGTCATGAGTTGTCAGATGCAAATGTGTATATTAATGCTATTGTTAAAGATACTTGTATTTAAACTTGACCCTCGCTATTCCAAATATCTGTGCCCAGCCTCTTTAGATGCATCGTGTGTAAGTCCGCCTATTTCTGCTGGGGAACCATGATGCCATTAATACTCTGAGCATGGTAGGAATGCCAGGGTTCCCACAGCTGGCTGCGTCAATAGCGCAACATTAGCTAACACTAATAAATACTGCTAGAGCAGGGGTCCTTGGTTAGATTCCAAAGAGGTGTCATTTAGGGCTTTAGGCTTAAAAAAAACTATAGGATAGTAAATTATTGTTTCCTTATATTTCCTAAAAACTGAGCCCTTTTCCAAATTAAAACCCAGTACAACTGACTGAGCATGTGAGTAGCAGCTGTCAAGGGCTGAAAAGCCTTTTAATGTCTGATGCCTATCATGCAAAGGAGCCGAGGTAACGCAGCGAGAGAGAGAAAATCATAGATGTGAATGTCACTGCAATCTAATTGATGCAAACTAGACATCCTTATTAATGGCAACATTACATAAATTAAGATGCAAATGATGACACGGGGGATGCTATTATGAGATAACAAAGATAATAACAATTATAATTGTACCCCTGGCAAAACTTGCAGCAACATCCGTCATTTCCCTATGGTTCCTGACATGCACGATCCGTGTGATTCAGCTCCCGTGAAACAATATTATCCTGCCTAGTAGGGTCCTACGGTGAGAACCAGCTCGGAATCCTGATCAGCTCCAAACCCACATTATTCTGCAGACATCAAAGGGAAAGGGAACTGCACAGGGAGCATATGCTGACCTTGGGTTGGAGAGCCGGATATGCCAGAATTCTTAAAAGTAGTTATTCATTGGAAAATATCTAAAAGGCTTTGTTTGTGGTCGTAAATAAAAGTAAATGCTCCTCCTTTGAAGGTCATGTGACCGATGGCTCCTACTCTTTAAAGATGGTGTTATTTTAAGGCGACTGCATGCTGCTATGTAAAAATTGCTTGCAGGTTTTCCCTGAGCGAGTTACCCAAGAAATTTATGGGGTCCACAGGGACCCCATAGATGTTGAAGGTTCTGTTTCCTAGCAACCCTTTCTATGTTCTTAGAACTGCTATACTGTGCCTCGATAAACAGCTATGTTATCATGCTGACTACACGTGAGCAACACTAATGAGGCTACAGAACCAACACAGAGTGCTAAAATGGGTGCAAAACGGAGCACACATTCATAAGAGGCACTTGCACCAACACACACTTAGGGAGTTATTTATCAAAGGTCGAATTTTAGAGCTTTGTGAGCTTTTTTAGACCTCGAATGAACTTGATTGGCCTCTAATTTAAGTAAAAACTCGAATGTAAAAAACTTGAATCAGTGAATTCGGATTTAACAACTCGAAAACTCGAATTGATCGAGTTTGCTGTAAGAAAAAAACTCGAATCACTTGAAATTATCGAGTTTTTAAGCAAAACACACCAAAAAAACTTGAAAATCTTGAAGACTCTTAACATGTTCAAATGGTTCAAGGGGCCTCTGTCATTGACTCCTACTGTATATGACAGGTCTAGTGATGGGCGAATTTATTCGCCAGGCGCGAATTCGCGGCGAATTTGCGCGATTCGCGTCGAGCGAATAAATTCGCAAAACACCCGCGAAAATTCGCGGTAAAAATTCGCCGGCGTCAAAATTTTTTTTTTCGAAAAACGGACGTCAAAATTCGCCGTTTCGCGAATTTTTCGCCGTTTCGCGAAATTCGCAAATTTTTCGGCGCAAATTCGCCCATCACTAGACAGGTCTAACTAGATGGTGTATTTTTGGATTCAAGCTATTTCCAGGGTCAGGGTATAATAAATATCAAAAAAAAAAATTGAGTTGTTATTTTTAACCCAAAAAATTAATTTTTGACTCAAAAGTACCCTTGAAAACTAAAATGTTTGTGTAAAAAACAACTCAACTTTTAATAAATCTGCCCCTTACACTTGTGAGCACTTGTGGGAGCCCCAGAGCACCCATTCAGCCTGCTCTGATACATTGTGCAGACTCAGAATAGCATCTGTTGATTCTGGAAAATGGGAGAGTTGCTCTAGTATGCCATAGTCACTGCTTATTGGCCTGGTGTGTGCTGTTTGGGCCTCTGTGCACTTGAAATACCAAGGCCTATTTTAAATTTCAGTCCAGACCTGATGGTTCAAATGGGTTCATCGATGCAAGAGAAACCTATAGCCAATAGTCCAACAGAGATTGCATTAAGGACCAGAGCACAGAGGATAGGTTCCAGTAATCTGTTTAGATGTGTTCTTACTTGGGTTTCAGCATCTCTCAAGGGGACGCTTTAGAGAGAAGCTGGGTTGCTGACAACAAAGTAGGGGCTTTCGTTGTTGCTATACAACATTGGCAAACCACAGGAGTAATTAACAATGTTTCCAGTTTGAGAGAGGATTTCTATATTCTGAAACCCAAGTGGTAGGTTTGTAAATACTCATCTAACAGATTACTATAACATATCCTCTGAGTTCTTGTCCTTGATGTGACCTCTTTTGGACTATTGGGGATAGTGGTACATATAGTAGACATGTTCCCTGTTTCTCTGACATGTATGGTGTACAAATAATTCAAAAATACTGTACAATAAATACTTATGTTGCTCTCTTTCAGCTGAAATCGCTGGAATAGTTTTTATATTGTTGTAGTCATTGAACTGTTGCCACCTTATTTATTGTTACTCTCGAGATCCCCTATAGAAGGGATTCCCAACCTTTTTTTTACCCATGATCCACATTCAAAATTAAACAGAGATGGGGAGCATAAAAAAATGTTCATGTGGGTACCAAATAGTGCTGCGATTTGTTAACCCCTATTTGAAATGGCAGCATACAGGAGGCTCTGCTTGGTGATACAACTGGGTTTTATACAACCTAAACTTTTCTCAAAGCCAAGGAGTAAAAAATAAGCACCTTCTTTGAGGCCACTGGGAGCAATATCCAATAGCATGCACTAGTTGTCCCCTTTGTTGCTGCTATGAGAATCTGGATTATATATTTAAAATTAAATGGACGATATAAAAAGTTCAAAGCTTCGCCAGGTCTAGTAATCTACAGCAACAAACAGGGGACTTGCACATGTTGGCATCTTTATTCAATGGCTAAATCCCTATACAAAATCTGCCGGTGATTCAGTAACGAGATTTCAAAATAAAAGATGCTATTTTCTTGCAGCAGGAGAATCTCCAGATTTTGTATATTTGTGCAAACCTCTCGAGAACTGGAAATAATGAAATATAGTTCTCGCCATCACCCAGCTGCTTCAGGACACAAAACACAGTGTTATTATTAGTGGAGATAATAAAATAACTTTTGCCGTTATTAAACATGATGAGAAATTGAGACGTGAGCAATATGGTTTCTAGGATATCAAGTCCCCCCCCCCCCTCCCAGAGCTTAGAGCGATGTCGGGCGTCTGTTTCATATGACTGATTTAGTTGGTATTATAGGAAGTGTCAGAGGTGGAAAAGCCTTCCAACCCAGTATAAAGAAGAAAAATGAATTCCCATTGCTTACCTTCCCACTGAGGTGACCAAGCAAGAAACTGTTAGAAACCTCCGTGTTCCCTAAGCTTTCAGAGATACTTATTCCAAACTCTTCACAGGAAAAAATTCTGAAGTCTCTGAAAGACACGTTTCCACATCTAGTAATCTAAAAAACAAAAACAAAGATTCGATTTATTAACTTTTTCAGGTCAGGCTTTTTTAAAGCCAAAAATCCGAAAAAGAAGTCACTTTAACAACTGTAAGATCTTTCTTTGATTCGTGGTTTTAGAAAAAAATATCACAGTTTTCATAAATTTTCTGTAACTTTTCCCATTCATGCTTTTTCAGTTCAGATTTTTTGATAAATTTCATGACATTTGTGGTTTTAGAAAAAGTGAGATTCAAAAACCTCTAAAACCACTGAAACTCGACCTTCTCTAAGGTTTTATACAGAGACAGGCAGCAAAAGCATTTTATAAGTGGCCCCTTTAGCCAGAAAACATATATTACATATAATAGCAGATCACATTGTTTTTCTTAAATCAGACATACACAACATCCAACTTCAAATTATAATGCTTTCTCTCTACCTCCCATCATACCAAAAGTTTTTGCAATTATTGGGTTCAACTCTCCTTTGTGGTCTTTTTGTTCATCATTCCCATTTCTATGCCACAATGTTACTGCAGTTCCACAAATCTCTAACTAATGTTTCAACCCAACTATCACCATCAATGAGAAACCATCATCAAGCAGTTGAGGAGCAGAAGATAATGCTCAACAATTCCTTGCCTAATAGTTGAAATGTTGCTGGAATACTGCATATGAGGTTGTGAGCATATTCAACCCTCAGGTCTGGTAGAACTAGAGTCTTCAGCTCAGAAGACCACAGGGTTGGACATTCATGCTTTTAATTAATCTTTAACTAAGGCTTTAAAAAGCATTATCTCAATCTTTCAGAGCCTGAAATATCTTAGCTCATCTTGTACTGTGATCAATTTTCTCACATTTCTGCTCAAGTTTTCACACCTGAACATCTCAGGATCTTAGAGGTAGAGTAGACGCAGTCTATCCAAAGGACATAACAGCCATTTCTTTTGTTTCAAATGTCATTACTCCAGATTATCTGAGTTGGGTTAGTAAATAAAAACCCATGAAAAACTGGCACAGCCTGATGTCAGACATAGTAAAAGCGTGAGAGCAGAAAAAGTACTAATTTCTCTTTGGAACAGCTCAGTAAATGGTTTACAGCTACAGGTATCCAAGTAATGAAAACAGATCTAAATGTTCATTTTAAAAAATTCAGTTACCTGTTATTAGAAATATGAGTCTTTTTTTTTCTTATATTTCTAATAACAAGTTATTGCATTTTTTTTAAATTGTGTTTGATGTATTTTTGAACTTGGGTAAGTGCAGAGACTGAGATGGTAGAGCTCAATAGTGATCATATCTTCTCTATCCCTGGCTCCACAAACAGTTAACAAGCTCCAACAGTGTCTCTGTAGTTGCTACTAATCTTTCCTAATGCCGTTTTGAACTGTGGCCAATCATTCTTTTGTTTAAACTGCAAGCGTAGCCAGAAATGAGAATTAGAATAATTTAACCAGATTGTTTGCGACACTAAAGCATCTTAATCTTCCCCATTTAGGAGAGATGCCATTTTCCTAATTTCTTTATGTGATATCTGCAAACAGCTCTCATTCCTTTCTGGTTTCATCTGCCAATTTGCTGCAGACATTTAGAGATTTGCAGTAAAACATTAGCGCTTTGCTAGGCCAATGCCAAGCTGTCACTATAAAAGATGCACTAATTGAGCGGGTCCATTAAAGGAGAGCATTGATCTCACAGTACCTGGGCTCCACCTCGGCTCCTCCAGGTGTGGAACTCCTGAAACACAGCAGGATCTGTACTAGAAGGATTGTATTCTGGGTGTAACCATAGGCCAGACCTATAGAGAGATAAATACATATTACATTGGAGCAGATTTCTAAATTGTAATGATGGTTACAGATGGATAACAATGAATTATAGTTTTAGATTGAAGAATCATTTCCAGTGTCATGTTTCCATCAAGTTAAGATGGACTTCATCAGTTCAAGAGTGACTCATAAAAACACATTTTTTTCTTAGTTTCTGTCACATCTTCCATTGCCACCACCACAATTCCTCCTAATTCCTCCTCTCACCTGGTGCATTAATGCCCAATAACCCTGGGGGGTGGGGGAGAAGCAGATATCAGTTTCCAGTTCTGTCCTCCAAAGGGGCCCATTTTTCTCCGAAAAAATTAAGGGGTGCTTCGGAGGGTCACGCACAGGCCCCCCTAAATAGGAAGCAGACCCAGCCCCACGTGGCAGCGAAGACCATGGGAAGACAGTTCTGAAGGTGCAATTTTGTGACACTTTGCAATACTGTAATTATACAATGGCCTTCCAGCACATTTATACAGGATTCTATCAAATAAACTTAATTACCCCCAAACACATGTTTCAGCTTCTTAAAACTTCAATGTGATGTGAAGAAGTACATCCCTATGCAACTCCAATGTAGTAAGGGGCCAAAAGTTATAAGGGGCTATTTGCAAATGATCCCAATGGTGATCAAATCTTGATGCAGTAAATTAAAGTACTTGCATTCAAACATACTCCTGCAATTCCACATTGTTGCCATTGTGCCTATTCTGCCTCTTCTGACGAATAGTACTCAGCTGCACCTAAAGGCACTAAGGAACCCTATAACTGACGGTAGCTCCAGCTGGAGGTGTCAACAGACTTGCGCCCAGTTTATCAGATGCAACTGTTGCCTTGAACATGAACTACAGATGTGAAACAACCACCACTCTGAAAATACTACTTGCATCCAATTTGCATCAAAACGCTGTGCAATTGAACCCATTTTGAATTATCGAGCTCAGTGGTAGACATAACATGGACACGTACACAATTACATCAGAATTATGGATAAAATTAATTTGTGACGTGTCCAAAATGACACTTTGCACACTGCATTTGCATTTATAAATGACCCCTATAGTCACTATTCTCCTCATACATGTGCAAGTCTGGCTGTAGTGCATGTTGGCTCGCAATCCACGCTTAAAGGAGAAGAAAAGGCAATTTACATTGGGGGTGCCAAAAGTTAGGCACCCCCAAGTGATTATATTTACTTACCTGACACCCCGGGTCAGTGCTCCTATCAGCAGAAATCAGATGGGGTTCTTCCAGCGAGCACCACAGAGCGATCCTCTTCCTTCTACTTAATTTTTGAAAATTTCCGGGCAAACACATGAGCAGTAGAACAGCTTTTTTGGTAACATTTGGCATTTCACCTTACTGCACTTGTGCACCCGTGAGAAGAGGATCGCTCTGTGGTGCTCACTGGAAGAACCCCGGGCCGGCAGCAGATTTCTGCTGATAGGAGCACCAGCACAGGGTGTCAGGTAAGTAAATATAATCACTTGCGGGTGCCTAATTTTTGCACCCCCAAGTGTTATTTGCCTTTCGTTCTCCTTTAAGATTCTAAAGAATAAGCCTTGCTACGGGTTGCACAGAAAAAAACATCATTAGTGTTGAATCCAGGGCCAGATTTTTAAATCCAGCCCCCTAAAGGCAGTCTGTACATTCCTGTCCAATTTGCACTCTCTTTAGCTTATTAACACTCAGGGCACTGGGGACATTTTGTCCAATTCAATGAGAAAAATGTATCTAATGGTTCAACTCCATTGACGTTTATGGGAACATCTGGAACTGGAAACTTTGCTCCTCTAATGTAATCTAGATCTTTGTGTGTGAGAGATTAAACTGTCAAAATCTCCCGCACCCCGGATATCAGTTGTTAACAGAGTCAGTAGACTAGACTGGGCATTCCATAAAATTGTGCTGTCCTAAGCCCAGGCCAATGTGGCCTTCCGCTAATATGAGCCTGGTTGAGTCCATCCGTAAGAAATTTACAGCAAGCAATCTATGCTTTATGGTTAAAAAGGACTATTCCAAGACTTGCATTGCTTTAAATCACTTTTAAGAAGATGGAAGATTCCATTGACTCACCTTAGACAGGACACCGCTGTGTTTTTCAGGAAGGACTGAAGAAGTGCTTGGGAAGGTCCATCATGGAATAGATGATAGAGGAAGCCATATCCTGCTGCATACACTATGTTTCCCTTTACAGAGGAGAGGAAAACATTTCATAACTACAATTGCTATTAATTTAATTATACTGTATCTCCCATGTCATGCCAGTTTATCGACATGCAGATCTAGAACCCTGCAAGAAACTGAGCTTGATAACAGATCTTATTAAAGCATTGGTCAGGGCCCACCATTAAACTAGGCTATAGATCAGGAAAACCTTGTTGTATCAGTCATTCAGCCACAGTTTCAAGAATATTCAGTAAATACAGTTCGTCCCCAAAATCCAGGGAAACACTACGACTTTGACGCAATTACCTTTAAAGGAATTGTTCAGTGTCAAAATAAAAACTGGGTAAATAGTTTGTGCAAAATAAACAATGTTTCTAATATAGTTAGTTAGTCTAAAATGTAATGTATAAAGGCTGGAGTGACTGGATGTGTAACATAATAGCCAGAACACTACTTCCTGCTTTTCAGCTCTCTTGCTTTCCACTGATTGGTTACCAGGCAGTAACCAATCAGTGACTTAAAGGGGGCCACATGGGACATAACTGTTGCTTTTGAATCTGAGCTGAATGCTGAGGATCAATTACAAACTCACTGAACAGTTATGTCCCATGTTGGCTCCCTTCAAGTCACTGACTAACTCAGAGTTAGAGAGCTGAAAAGCAGGAAGTTGTATTCAGTTCTGGTATGTTAAACATGTAATCTCTCCAGCCTTTATAAATTACATTTTTGGCTAACTAACTATATTAGAAGCATTGTTTATGTTGCACAGCCTAGCTATGTACCCAGTTTTTATTTTTACACCAAACTGAACAAGATTTGTTGCACAACTGACTGTGGCCTATTTAGCAGCTCTGCAGCTGCATTTGCAGTAATAAATTAATGCTTTTGAGTCAGTTTTAGACCCAAAAAAGTACTAGTATGAATTACATGGTCCTATTGTAGGAATACATTTCACTGTATTGAAGGAGATCTTTGAGACAACTTGGAGACCCAAGAGGATCCCAGTTTTAGGAGATAACAATGCATAGATTTGCTTGTAAAGATGCTTTATCTACCAATGTAAACCCAATTTCACCCTAGAACTAGTGGTACATTTTAATTACATATAGATATCTTTACATATTACCTGTTTTACCTGTTTACAAGAGTTGGATAATGAGTGGATCCTATTGAAAACAGTTCTTGGTGAGCACTAGCACCAGCTTATAAGATGTACTTAGTATGCAGTTTTAGCAGCCAATATTTGAGTATGAATAATAATTTCTGTTATGTTTTAGTTCACTTTAGTTAAAAACCGACATGACAGTTGGCCGGACTGGAGTTTATCCAGGTGATTGACAACATGCCCCTTGGATAACAGATAAGAGCACGTCCCCAAAAAATGCTGTGTAGAATGAATATATAATCGTCAAACTTTGTGATTTCCATGGTGTATTTCCCTATCAGTTCTAATGCTTTAGGGCAGCGGCGCACTCCAGAATTACCTAATGCCATTTTCCAAATTGCACTTCTGCTGGAGCAATGGACTTTTGTGACATCATTATATCTGCACATTGATGGAAGCTCACACCTTCATATTGATGGAAGTTTAGGCGAGCAGAGAATTTGTGTAGAAATCAATTTGCTTCCGAAGTCATTGCATAATAGGAGCTTTATGAAAGTTAAATTTTAGGTGGAAATTACCAATCTATAAATGCCTGGGGATACCTCAGTGCAAGTATCAGACCTCACCTAGAAAAACTTGAGTAGCAGAGAGTTCTGACAGAGAGAAAGAAATATGTGCTATCCTGGCTGCAATTCCACAGATTGTCGGAATTGTGGTAGTTTCTGTTGAATCCATACAGTTATCATTATATGTCAATTTGATGTGATGGTTCAATTCCGCATTACTTTTTTAAAAAGTAAAAAATATTCTTCCATAAGAAGTAAAAGCAACATAATGTCCAAGGAACATCAGCAGGACAGGGGAAGAAGAGACCAAGACAGGTCAAGTAGGCATGGCTTAATACAGAAACAGTCATCTCCAAACTCAACTGTGTCAACATGGAGTACCAGACCAGCACATACATGACCATACCATGGCATGGCAGGTTGCAAAGTGACATACTGTAGCACAACATGTGTAATGGTTACATTTAATTCACCTTTATTAGAAGGTCCAAAGAAAGGGCTAGAAAAGACTTTCCAACTTGTAACCTGAGGAGCTGCTAAGGTCCTTCAAGGCTTTTTTATGCCACCCCATCCCCAGATGACTGTTGTCTCTCTGGATAGCATAATCCAGCTTCATTGTTTGTCAGCTGAATAGAGAAATGGGTTTACCTGTAAATGGATCTACTGCAGCACTACTTGAACTTTATTTTACATTGACATGAGGACAACATGTGTTGGACCATCTAGATCATTGAAGGTGGCCCTGTGATCATGGCAATGTAAAATAAAGGCAGTTGATACTAAGTGGTTATATGGAGGTGAGCACATTGAAATATGCCTGAATAAATACACCTGAAGTTCTGGTAAGCCTGGGTAACACAAAGGGGTCTCGAATACGGAGGAAGGTATAACTCAGGGATGACTCACCAGCCATTGTGTTCTGGATCCTGGTCCCCACTGTAAGTAAACTTTCTACTCTATCCTAAAACTGGCCTTATGGATTCTTTTACATATATACAACATGAAGAAACCAGGAAAACATTTTTCTGTATCTTAATTAATGCTAACGTACATACTGCCAGTGTATGAGTTGACATATTCATGATTCTTAGAAATCTCCAAAACAATATTTATATTTATATGTTATATTTAAGTGTTCCTTCAGACCTTGGTATGTTTTAGATCACTACAAGAGATGGGCACTGGGGAGCAGATAATTGATGAAAAGATGTCTCATTGCATTTATTTTAAGAGATATTCTACTTGTAATATGATCTGTTCTAGCTGACAAAACATACAAGTGGGGAGAATTTCGCCCGGGGGAAGTCAGATGGCTTCTTAAGACCTAATATTGCATTTATAAAAGTGGCGTGTCAAATAAGACTGCTCTTCTTAAGGAAAATAATTTGTGTTATGATTCAATTGTTTACAAATGGCAGGAACATAATTTATTGTTGTAAATATTTCACTTGACACTTTGTGAAATGGTTTTCACATTTTTCTATCTACTTTGACAGCAAATCGACTGATAGGTTAACCAGTCTACACCCTACTCAGCCATTACAAAGAGAAGACTGCTTTGTGTAACAAATCTAAGGAAAACTAAGGGTCAGGGTTTTCAGATATCAAAGCTTGAAAACCTGAAGGATTCCCAGCAGTTTGATATTTTCCCCATTTATCAACAATTTTCCTAATGAGAAATGTGTTTCCTAACAAATGAACACATTTATCTCCTGTGGAATACGATTCTGCTCAATGGGGTAGTAGTGCTCAGAGCTGCTCACCAGTAGTGATTAGCATTATCACCCATCCAAGAACCAAAGCTGGCCATACACAATCAGATTTAGACTGATCCCTTCAGATCAAGTCTGCTGCTTTTATGCCCATGTATGGGCCCTCCCTGATAGATATCTGACAAAAATTAGACAGCTTTGAAAATCCCATAGTGGAGGATCACATCATCGAGTGGCCCCACTGTATGATTCAATCACTGATTTTAGGGTCAGTGTTAATATCTGTCTAATTAGGCCCTGTATGTGGGTGTCCTGATCAGGCCCAGATCTGCTTGCTTGGTGACCTCACCAAAATTACAGATCTGGTATATGACCAGATTTACTCCATGGTGCAAATCAAATGTGGAGAGAAAGGATTTGATAAATGCCTAAACGCAACCTTTATTTCTAAACAAGTATATTGTCTTCAAGGGAAGCCCCTCTCTTCCTTCTCCTTTGCATGCAGGAATGCCCATTGATATGCCTGAATGCCTGCTCAGTAGAAATCTACTACTAAGCCCCGCCCCTAATGCCCTTTTGTTTCAATCAGAGCAGACTATGCGTGCACGATTTCTTTTCCTTCACTGTTTTTTACCTACCTAAGTTCAGAACTTGATCCTTACCCTAAATTTGTGAAAATCATAGGCAAATATTTGTAAATATGGACAGATACCTGTATTACTTTTATTATTTACATTCCCTGCCAAACAAATTGTTTTTTATTCTTTACACTAGTATATTTAGCAGAAATATCACTTGAGAAGCATATTTGTCAGAGTGTGATATTCAAGACATGGGCCCCTTGGTAGTTGTCCTATTAAGCCTACTTGCTCCATGGCTTTTAGTTTCCATACTAGATTAGTGAGGGTACAAAATTCATCTTTGCTTAATTCATCACAGAGAGACTTGTGAATACAGATCGGTAAAGAAGTTCTGTGAGTTTTGAAAATAACTAAGTTCCTGGGCAGCATGTCACACGTAATAAATAAAAAATACATACTTTTTTAAATAAAATTATACATTCCTATATGTAATTATTTTCATAGTCAGGTATAACGAGACTCTCCTTACCTCTATGATATTAGAAGGGGATCTTAAATAGAAAGCTGCAGGGGCTAACATCTCAATATTGGAGAGACCATAGGCTCCTGAAATTCGTATCAGCACGTTATTTTTTATCTCAATAGCTTCTTCTAAATGTTCTCCTAGAATAAAATGAAAAACAAACCCATTTATTTTAGTGTTTTTATAGATTTTTTGCAAAAAAAAACATTCAAGTGAAAAAAAGAGTTTTAAATGGTAAAAACATGAGATAACGGAAGATACGGTATGTTCATTAAAATATTACTATAAAATTCACTGCTGCACTCACTTACTCATTGTTAAGGGAAAACCAAGGTTCTTAAGTGCATTGATGGCCATTCCCAGCACTGGACTACCAGGATGATTAAACTCATAGATGAAGTAGCCTCACCCCAAGATCTGTCATTCAACAATGCTTAACAGAGACTATTGCAGTGACTGTTGATGGGAAATCTACAGTGATGGTTTTGATGAGCGCTTAATCAAAGTCAAACATTACACTTACTTTGCATTATGTAGAGAAAAATCAAGCATCAATTTGTAATATACGATCAGAAAACTTGATTTTATCAAACTTTCGCTGCAAAAATTTTACTTTTTCAGATTATCCAACCCAGATCACAATGTCAAGAAAAACTACAGGGACCTCTGCCATTGACTTCTACATGACCTCGACAGGTTTGAGAGGGAGTATTTTCGTATTCAGATTTTTAGCAGCTTTGGGGTATGATGAACCTCTAAAAATATGAGATTTTATTTTTCCATGACGATTTTGAGTTTTCCCCCTAAAAACCTCTGTCAGAAACAATGGAGATTTAACAAATGGGCCCATTAAACTTTTTCTTTTAAAACCCCAGCACAGGGAAAAACCAGATGTCCCACACAGACAGAGTGGATTCAGGGTACACCCCCATTCCTGAATCCTGGAAAAGTCCCGGTACAGTTACCAGAAAAAAGAAACCAAATTGAGAGAGTGACCCCAAACAAGGAATAAATTGGAGAGATGAAAATCCTTATAACTTGTCCAGTCCTTAGTAGCCAATTACTTATAAGTATTGTTGGTGGCTAATGGTAACTCTCTACTTTCATCGTCTGCAGTGGAAGCCAATGGAAGGCTTCGGTTTGACTTCCTTCCCTTAAACCACAAATTGACATGTTGGGTGGAGTCAAATCACTGAACTCTTTAGGAACTCCTTAACCCCAACAATGGTAGAGGAAAAGCTTGGCCCAGTAATGGATGTATTATTAATTAAGTTACTAGTATGGGGGAAATGTTAAGGGTCTAGTGTGAGACCCAGTACTAGGAATAATAACCTGTATTATACATACAACTGGTACACTGTTTTTTCCGTGTGGAGGAGAGGGACTCTTGATTAGGTAAGACCCTTTCCTCTGAACTTTTCAAGAAAAAGTCATGATTAAAAACCCCTAACATAAGCAAGAACATAATTTGGGTCTATTTTGGTGTTTTTAGTCTTTCAGCAATCCAGATGGTGAGTGTAGTTCATTCTGTCATTGGCTAAAAGCTGATTCTCAATCTCTTTCAAATCTAAAGGCCAACTGCATCTGACACAAACTGTGACCGGTGGAACATTTTCAGGGATTTAAAATCTCATTGCCTTATTCCAAGTTTACTCACACAATGAGCTGCTACCTAATCACAAGAAAGCAAAGGAGGTTCTATGTAAAAATCCTGGATTCTATGTATTCCATTTCTTTAGAACACAAGTGGTCATTGTTTCTTTGACTCACCCACAAGAAGACCATGGCCCTTAATGTTGTAGAAAACATTATTCTCTACTGTGAAAGCAGAAGTTCCAGAAATGCTGATTCCCCTTGAAAAGGAATGGATAATGGAGCATCCTCGTATATAGGAATCTGTCAAGGAACATAAACAGAATTTGGAAGCTGCAGATGTACATAATTAATTCTGTGAATTGTCAAGTAGAGTTGAGTGTATCAGCAAAATGATTATGCTGGGCAGATACACAATAGAGCTTCTACTGACAGTTTGTTTTTTGCCTAGAGCACATCACTGAGCATAACACTTAGCAGAGATGGTCCCTAAATTTATGGGTTCATTTGCAGCCACATTTATGGTCACACCAAAAATGGATGTAAACTTTGAGCATATTGATGACATAACATGCTCCTTGCCTCTCTAGTCTGTTCTGATGAATCATGTGCAAGTGCACCTATTGAGACATGGAAACCCTGGAGCTACCACCACCTTGATGGTGGCGGTAATTCCAGGGCTCATACTGTGCACTTTCACCTAAAGAATCATTCACAGTTATCATTTTAACAAAGCAATTTGGCAATCTTGAGCATAGTTTTGAACAGACACACATATGTTGGTTGACTCATTTTAAGGAGTCACAAAATTGCATGAGAATCTCTGTATAAGGGGTCAACATAAGGATATTCCTATACCAGGGAGGAATCTAGTTCATCCAAGCTCTAAGTTTATGTTGATCCTGCAGTTTACATACCAGGCATACAAATATCTCCAGCAATCGTCAGGGCACTGGGGTGTCTCTTGAAAGGCTGGCCAATGTGCCGAAACTGAACTCCTGAAATGCAGACTAAACTTGGTTCATGTTTAAAGGCTTGCACTATAAGAACCAATCCGAGATCCCTTGATCCTAAACTTCTTTCACTTCTGCTGTACGGGCATTTAGAGGTATCTGATGAGAAAAATATCCAAAAATACCCATTCATACGTAGCTTCTGCAAGGAATCGTGGTGCAAAGTTAACATGTCATGTTTATTTCTACAGATGTGACAAAAGCTTTCTTTGTCAAACTTAATGGTCAGGTAGTACATAGAGATAAGGCTGCTAGATATAATGGAATATATATAGGAATTGTGTTGTGAAATGTTCTACAGCTATCACTTCCAATAAATATCAAAGATTATTTCAGAAACAAGTGCAAAAAAAAAAAGCACAGAAAAAAAATTACTTTGGCTTTAATACATTGGATCATTTCTCACCAAAGGGCACTTACTTACTTACTTACTTACTTACTTACAAAGGTGTGAATTTTCTCCTCGTCTATCTTCATCAAACTTCAACTTAATTCACCAGGTGTATTTTCACAACACTCTCGTATTTATTAAGTGCACCTTTTCTAGAGAAATGTGGTAAATTTTCTCCTGGCATAAATTCTCTATAAGAATTCACCAGTATATGCTCCCCATAAAATTGCAGTGGGGAAAATTCTCTAGAAAAATTTCTCTAGAGAATTCTTGCCATGAAAAATGAATTTTGGAGAACTACTTTGGAGTGGGCGATGTAGATAAAGAGATTCAAAAGTGGCTGCTTAATCTTTAAAATTGTAGTGATAGTACACCAGCCTGAACCTGGAGACATTTCTCTTGGTGAAAATTTGTTCCTGTGCTCATATTAAATCGGAGAATATTCACTGGAAAATTTCACCTGGAGAAGAGTTGTGAATTTCCACCAATGCAAACATAATTTTCACTACTGCAAAGTTAGTTCTCTAAAACTTGTTGTATTCTTCTTTTAGTAAATTATCCATGTTGAGGGGATTCTTCATTTTTGCTGAAATTACTCCAAATTTTCAATTTTGCCCTTTAGTAAATATGCCCTGAATACTCCCAAATAATACATAGTGTTCCCTAATACTTAGAAATCTTAATTACTACATTCTCTTTCACAAACCTACTCGGGTATAAACAAATCATTTTTCACAGGATTGAGTTTTTTTAAATTGGAGTTTTTTCATAAATATGCTTGTGTCGGGAAAAAAGTCATTATTTGGAATAGAATTTCGAAATTCAAATATGTATAAATTTACCTCCATGTATAGGGCGCAAAGTTCCTGCTTGTTTTATGCAACAGAGTTTTACTGGGAGATATTTCCACTTTTATGGGTCTTCAAAGTGCCCCCAGCTATTTTTTTGGTCTAATGACAACATGTCTTGATTTTTCCAAAATGTATTGTTATTTTCTAACATTTCTAATGTTGTTGGATTTGGATGGATATCTTACCTGGGACCTCATTGTTTTGGCATTCCTGTTGGTGACCAATGTATTGTGTTGTCAGATTTCCTTGCACCACAATATTCCTGCTTAGAAGTGCCACTATTGGCCTCAGATATATCATTTTCCCTTCAATCGGTTGCTCTAAAATTTTATAGGAATACCTAATTTTGAAAAAAGTATTGTTAATTTTACTAATAATTAATTAATTGTTATATTATTTAAAAAGAAGGTAAAAGATGTATAGTTTCATTTATTCTATTGAGAGAACCCAAAATGTATGTAATTTCCAACAGACATTGGGGGTCATTTATCAACACTGGGCAAATTTGTCCATGGGCAGTTACCCATGGCAACCAATCAAATTGCTGCATTCATTGTTCTACTTGCAGCTGGCTTTAAAAAGCTATTCACTGATTGGTTGCTATGGGTAACTGCCCATGGGCAAATTTGCCCAGTTTTGATAAATGAGCCCCATTGTCACAGTACTAGTAGACAGTACTGGGTAGACAGTAGTGATGAGCAAATCTGTCCCAAATATTTTGCGAATCGAATTGAAGTCAATGGGCGTTTTTACGAGCAACAATTTTTAAGCTCACAACAATTTTTCTCGCTCCAAATGCACTCATTACTAGTAGACAGTATGGACCTGAAATATTAACATGGCTGGATCAACCCAAAAGCCAGTCAGAACACTAGAACATTGGTATGGCTTTGAGTGAAATAATTACATTGTACCTAGCCAATAGATCAGGGGGTCCCCAAACTTTTTTTTTTTTTTTTTTTTTGTAACTGTGAGCAACGTTCAGATGTAAAAGGAGTTGGAAAACAATGCAAGCATGAAAAATGTTCCTGGGAAGCCAAATAAGTGCTGTCATTGGCATTTGGTAGCCCCTATGTGGACTCAGGCCTGGATTTGTGGAAAGGCCACCTAGGCCCGGGCCTAGAGTGACAGGATTTTAGGGGGGCTGCATGCTGTCCAACCACACCCACATTGGTTCAAAAACACTGGGGTTGCGCTGCAGATACAATAATTTTTTAAATTTCCCATGCACCAATCCCCATTGCTCCAGTCCAGATGATGAAAATTTGCACGAATAAAGGGGAGGGGACAGGTGCGACAAACGGCAGTGGGCCTAGGAGCGCCCACTATGTAAATCCGGCTCTGCGTGGACTGGTAGTCTACAGGATCCTGTTTGGCAGTACACTTGGTTTTTATGCAACCAAAACTTGTCTCCAAACCAGGAATTCATTAATAAGCACCTGCTTTGAGGGCACTGGGAGCAACATCCAAGGAATCGGTGAGCAACACGTTGCTCACGAACCACTGGTTGGGGATCACTGCAATAGCTCAAGGACAAGGCAAATGAAGCCCCAACAAAAATATGTATGAAACACAGTTCTGTATGAATACATCACACTTTTTTACTTACTTCAAAGGATGGCTGAGAGAAATCTGGGTGTTGCTAATATTCTTGACGGTAAAAGTCTCTTCTTGGTGCCTCTGTTCACCAAGGTCTGCCCCACATATCACACCTTCATCTCCAATTCGCCAGTCGACAGAATCAATTAAAATCAAGTATGTGTCATTGGCCAGTGCCTCTATTGCCAAGTGTGTGTAAGCCACTCTTGGTACCCATCCTAAAAAAAAACAGAATGAGAACTTGGCTTTCCTCCTTGTGCGAGTTTTGCACGTTTAATTCTGGAATAAGAAAGACTTCCTTGGCACCAAATATAATAAGGGAATTTTCATGAAGTCTAAGTTATACTGGGCATCGAGATATGATGGGCAGCTTCTAAAATTGTGCTTAAGACTTTTATTGCCAATCAATATTTATTTTAGGGTAGGTCAAGGGCTTCTGCTGTTGGTGGGATGATGAGAAATGTAGCTTAATAACTGAAGGGCTTGAGATTCTGGATGTGCTTTAATATCTATTGTGTATTTAATATGTGAATTCTACTTTAACTAAGGGACCCAGGGTAAATGCTCACTTACACTGCCTTAAAACTATCTATACTGTACATATACATAAACGAGACAGGGTATTGTTCAGAACTAAAATTTCACTTTGGTACCAAGCCAGCTGCCATGTTTTTTTCAAATGTTGAAATTGTATCCAACTTTCAAGGAAATCCTTATTGGTTCATTCATCAAAAATCAGATTTATAGAGTTTTAGGGCTTTAGAGGTTTTTTTCTACTTCGAATAAACAATTCGGAAAAACTCGAATGTTTGCTTATTTATTAAAAGATCTAAATATAAAAAAACTTGAAAACATTGAATCTGTTTACAAGCTCAAAAAAACTCAAATTTGTGAGTTCACAAGCTCGAAAAAAACTCAAAAATCTTGAATTAAAAAAATGATTTGAATTTTGCCTAGAACAAGCCATTGACTTCTACGAACTTACAAGCTTTTAAATTAAGGGACCCGTTTACTATAAAATTGGATTTTTTTCCATGAATCTCTAGAAATTTGTGGTCTTCCTGTTTGTTTAAAATAATCTCTAAAAATTTATGATTTATTAAGTGTAAAAAACATTACAAAACTTCACCAGATAAAGCTGTCAAGGTCCTATAGAAGTGCACTGATCATATTGGACAGTTTTAAATCAATTCAGATTTTTTTTTCATTAGGAATTGTCCAAAAAGCTTTAATTTTTAGAGGTTTTCGAGGTATAGTACGTATTTTTTGGTGCATTATTTCCCCATTCCTACTTTTTTTATTTGGATCTTTAAATAAATGTCGCAACATTTGTAGTTTTAGGGGCCGATTCACTAAGGGTCGAATATCGAGGGTTAATTAACCCTCGATATTCGACTGGGAATTAATATCCTTCGACTTCGAATATCGAAGTCGAAGGATTTAGCGCAGATAGTACGATCGAACGATCGAAGGATTATTCCTTCGATTGTTGGATTAAAATCCTTCGAATCGAACGATTCGAACGATTTTAATCCAACGATCGAAGGAATATCCTTTGATCAAAAAAAGTTAGCCAAACCTATGGGGACCTTCCCCATAGGCTATGTAACGATCGCCGCCCGGAGCAGGCCCAGGAGCTCCGGGCGGCGCGTCCTCTCCTGCCGGCGTCGCTCCCAAGATGGCGGCGCCCATGGCCGCCACGTGGGTAAGCGGCGCCGGCGCGATGACGTCAGTGCGCCGACGTCGGCGCAAGGACGTCAATGAAGTCATTAAGGCGCCAAATTCAAATAAAAAGCCTGTTTAGACGCCAGGATGGCGCCCAAGTATAGGAAACCTTGCCCTAAGTATTTCCTGGGTTCCCTGTGTGCTAATATTCCTTATCCTGATCCTGATTATTATCCTTGACCCCTGCCTGGCCTTTGGACTTTGCTGTTATCTGCCTGCCCCTGAACTCTTGCCTGGATTCTGACTACTCTCTGGATTAACCCCTTGGACACCGCGACCTTGCACCCTCAAGAAGGCTTCCTCCTTGATTCCGACTACCTCCCTGGAGGGAGCTCCCGGCTCCCTGACATTATACTTGGGCCATGGATCCTACTGAGGAAGCTACGCCTGATGTCGGACGAGCGCTCCGCGGACTGGCATCCCGCATGGAGGAATATGAAGCCCAGCAGTACCACATTGCACAGGCACTCGATACCCTTCTCTCCCGAGTGCCTCCAGCGCCTCCTGCTTCCCAAGCGGCTGCAAATCCTCCCTTGGCGGACGTCTCATCTAACACAGGTTTCTCGTCTGGTGAGCCTCGTATTCCGCCTCCTCCTCGCTTCAGTGGGGACCCACAGGCCTGCAGAGGTTTTGCTACACAGTGCCAGATCCAGTTCGAGTTTCAACCCTCGCACTTCCCCAATGAACGTTCCAAGGTGGGGTATGTAATGTCTCGTTTGGTGGGCAAACCGCTTGAGTGGGCAACATCTCTTTGGGAGAAGAATTCTCCACTGACTTTTGATGCCAAGGCTTTTCTGCAAACATTCCGTACTGTGTTTGATGCCCCGGGTCGGGTCACTAATGCTCCTTCTCGTCTCCTGCAACTCCGACAGGGAAACCGCAGCGTCAGTGACTATGCTATTGACTTTAGAACTTTGATGGCTGAAACTTCCTGGAATGACGATGCCTATAAGGCCGTATTCTATCAAGGTCTGTCTATTCGCATTAAAGATGATCTTGTCTCCAGGGAGTTCCCTGATCTGCTGGAAGATCTGATTGCACTGTCCATTAAAGTGGACACTCGTCTCAGAGAGCATCAAGTAGAGAGGGAGCATTGTAAACGATTTCAACCCGTGTTGGCACCTCGCTTCCAGAGACCTCTCTTGCAAACTCCAGCTGCTCAAGCTCCTCCTTCTCCTCCGGAGGAACCGATGCAGGTTGGAAGGGCTCGTCTCTCCGAACAAGAAAGACTCCGTAGACGAATGGCTGGCTTATGTCTGTATTGTGGCGGACAGTCTCATTTTGCGAATTCTTGTCCAGCGAAGCCCACGAGTTCTGTTCCCCGAGGTATATCTAGGGTAACACATGTAGGGGGCACTACTCCAAAGTCTCAAGAGAACACTCACAGGTTTCTCCTTCCTTTACAGATTCGCCTAGCCACTAAGACTATTGTTGGCTCTGCTTTCATTGACTCTGGAGCTGCTGGGAACTTCATGGACGCTCTGTTCGCCAAACACTTAGAAGTTCCCTTATTCCCATTGTCTACTCCTCTCCGAGTCACAGCCATTGACGACAGACCCCTGGAGGCTGAATTTATCTCCATGACGACTGGGGAATTGCCTGTGCAGGTTGGGACATTGCATAAAGAAAGACTTTCGTTCCTAATTATTTCCTGCCCATCCGTTCCAGTTGTGTTGGGTCTTCCTTGGCTGCGCCTGCATAATCCTTCCATTGATTGGTCCGCAGGACAGATTTCCCGTTGGAGCCCATTTTGCCAGCAGCACTGCCTTCCTGCTGAACCCCTCCGGAGGGTGAATATCTCTTTGTCTGATCTGAAGACTCTACCCCCCTTTTACAAGGAATTCGCTGATGTGTTCTGTAAGAAGTCTGCAGAATTCCTTCCTCCACATCGACAATACGATTGTCCTGTCGATCTCCTGCCTGGAACCATGCCCCCTAGAGGTCGTACTTATCCTCTCTCTCCAGCGGAGACCACTGCTATGAAGCAGTATATCCAAGAAAATCTTCAGCGGGGGTTTATTCGCCCTTCTACCTCTCCTGCCGGGGCTGGATTCTTCTTCGTGGAAAAGAAGGATGGAGGCCTTCGTCCTTGCATCGACTACCGGGGTCTTAATAAGATTACGGTTAAGAACCGGTATCCCTTGCCCTTGATTGCCGAACTCTTTGACCAATTGAAGGGGGCTAAAATCTTCACTAAGTTGGATCTCCGTGGGGCGTACAACCTCATTCGCATCCGTGAGGGTGATGAATGGAAGACGGCTTTCAACACTCGTGACGGGCACTATGAATATCTCGTTATGCCCTTTGGCCTTTGCAATGCCCCTGCCGTCTTCCAGGAGTTTGTTAACGATGTGTTCCGGGATCTCCTAGGAAGGTTCGTAGTCGTGTACCTGGACGACATCCTGATCTTTTCTAAAGACCTAGAAAGCCATCGCTCCCAGGTGAAGGAGGTACTCTCTCGTTTGAGGAAGAACTCTCTCTTCGCCAAGTTGGAGAAGTGCGTCTTCGAGGTGTCTAAGATCCCCTTCCTAGGATACATTATCTCTCCTGAGGGATTTGAGATGGATCCCGTGAAAGTGTCTGCCATCCAGGAGTGGCCTCTCCCGCTGTGTACCAAGGCAATCCAGAGATTTATCGGATTTGCTAATTACTATCGGCAGTTCATCCGGGGGTTCTCTTCCCGCATTGCACCTATCCTGGCCCTCATCCGGAAAGGGGGTAAACCCAGCTTGTGGCCTCCATCTGCCATTGATGCTTTTCAGTCCTTGAAAGAGGCCTTCACGTCCGCTTCTGTCCTCCGACACCCCAATCCTGAACTACCCTTCTGCATCGAAGTTGATGCTTCTGAAGTCGGAGCCGGAGCCATCCTGTCTCAGAGACACCCCACTGATGGGAAGTTGCACCCCTGTGCTTATTTCTCCAAGAAGTTCTCGTCCGCAGAGCAGAACTACGATGTCGGGAACCGAGAACTCTTGGCTGTTAAACTCGCCCTTGAAGAATGGCGTCACCTCTTGGAGGGTTCTCTGATTCCTGTTCAGATTTACACCGATCATAAGAATCTCGAGTTCATCCAGTCCCTCAAGAGGCTAAACCCCAGACAGGCAAGGTGGGCTCTCTTCTTCTCTCGATTTAATTTTATCTTGACTTATCGCCCAGGCTCCAAGAATCGGAAGGTCGATGCCTTGTCTCGTAGCTTCACTCCGGTGGACCGCTCTCCTGAGAGACAAGAGCCAATCATCCCTCCAGTCAAGATTATTGCCTCCCTGTATCCACAGTTTGCCGACCAAATCCTGGCTGGTCAGTCTTCTGCTCCTTCCGGTACTCCCATTGGGATGGCATTTGTTCCTCCTGAGCTGCGTCTGCCTATCCTGCAACAGACCCATTGCTCCAGGCAAGCCGGACACCCTGGCCCAGCTAAAACTCTTGAACTCTTACGACGCCTGGTCTGGTGGCCTGATATCCGCAAAGATGTGAAAGACTTTGTTGCTGCTTGTAATGTTTGTGCCACATCTAAGTCAAGCCACTCCCGCCCCAGTGGGTTACTACAGCCCTTGCCAGTTCCTTCCCGTCCCTGGACCCACCTGTCCATGGACTTCATTGTCGAACTTCCTCCCTCCTGTGGGAACACGGTGATCTGGGTTGTCATTGATCGTTTCTCCAAAATGGCCCATTTCATCCCTCTGAAGAAGTTGCCCTCTGCGGTGGAGTTGTCCCAGCTATTTATCCAGTACATCTTCCGCCTGCATGGTTTCCCGGTGGAGATCGTCTCCGATAGAGGCACACAGTTTACTGCCAAGTTCTGGCGTTCCCTATGCAAAGACCTGGGAATTGTTCTTCAGTTTTCATCTGCATACCACCCGCAGACGAATGGGGCAGCTGAACGTGTCAACCAAGCCCTGGAACAGTTCTTGAGGAACCACGTTTCCCTTTGTCAAGATGATTGGTCTGATCTCCTCCCGTGGGCGGAATTTGCTCATAACAATGCCTGCCACACTTCCACTGGAAGGTCCCCATTTATGGCGGTGTATGGTCAACATCCTCAAGCCTTCCCACAAGACTTTGTGTTGTCCGATGTTCCGGCCGCTGATGACCATGCAGCCCACATGTCTGCTATTGGGGCCGCAACCAAGTCCAATCTGGAGAAGAGTGCTCTGGTTCTTAAGACGTTTGCAGATCGTAGACGTAGACCCTCTCCTCCCTACAAGGTCGGTGATAAAGTCTGGTTGTCTTCCAGGAACATTCGGTTGAAGGTACCATCTCCTAAGTTGGGTCCGAGGTTCGTAGGTCCTTTTTCCATCCTGGAGGTGATCAATCCTGTGGCTGTCAGACTTCAGCTTCCTCCTGAGATGCGAATTCCCAACGTGTTTCATGTCTCCTTGGTGAAACCCGCTACCTCCAACCGCTTTTCTGTTGTCCAGCCTCCTCCTCCTACTATCTCTGTGGATGGTCAACAAGAATATGAAGTGGAGAAGATCCTTGACTCCAGAATCTCCAGGGGGTCTCTTCAGTACCTCATCAAGTGGAAGGGCTTTGGCCCTGAAGAATGCTCCTGGGAAGGATACTCTGATGTCCATGCTCCTCGTCTGGTGAGGGAGTTCCATTCCAAGTTTCCCCAGAAGCCAAGTCCTGGTGGTCCGGAGGCCCCCCGTGAAGGGGGGGGTACTGTAACGATCGCCGCCCGGAGCAGGCCCAGGAGCTCCGGGCGGCGCGTCCTCTCCTGCCGGCGTCGCTCCCAAGATGGCGGCGCCCATGGCCGCCACGTGGGTAAGCGGCGCCGGCGCGATGACGTCAGTGCGCCGACGTCGGCGCAAGGACGTCAATGACGTCATTAAGGCGCCAAATTCAAATAAAAAGGCTGTTTAGACGCCAGGATGGCGCCCAAGTATAGGAAACCTTGCCCTAAGTATTTCCTGGGTTCCCTGTGTGCTAATATTCCTTATCCTGATCCTGATTATTATCCTTGACCCCTGCCTGGCCTTTGGACTTTGCTGTTATCTGCCTGCCCCTGAACTCTTGCCTGGATTCTGACTACTCTCTGGATTAACCCCTTGGACACCGCGACCTTGCACCCTCAAGAAGGCTTCCTCCTTGATCCCGACTACCTCCCTGGAGGGAGCTCCCGGCTCCCTGACAGGCTAACATTGACTTCGGTAGCTTTTAGATGGCGAACTAGGGGGTCGAAGTCTTTTTTAAAGAGACAGTACTTCGACTATCGAATGGTCGAATAGTCGAACGATTTTTACTTCGAATCCTTTGATTCGAAGTCGTAGTCGAAGGTCGAAGTAGCCCATTCGATGGTCGAAGTAGCCCAAAAAAAACTTCGAAATTCGAAGTTTTTTACCTTCGAATCCTTCACTCGAAGTTAGTGAATCGGCCCCCTAGAGTTTGTGAGTTCTGTTGTGGTTTCAAAAGCCTCTAAAACCCGAATCTGACCTCTGATAAATAGGACTCCAAGTTTTACATTCAAGTTTTTCAAGTTTTTGTGCTTAATAGATAACAGACATTTGAGTTTTTGAAAATATAATTTAAATTTGTGAGATTTGTGCCAAAAAAAATTATATTTGAATTCGAAAGTTGATAAATCACCCCCTAAAGCTGGCCATACACAAGATCCGCTCATTGGCTACGTCCACAAACGAGCGGATCTCTCCCCGATATGCCCACCTTGAGGTGGGTGATATTGGGCTGATCCGATCATGGGCCCTAGAGTGCAACGATCGGATCATAATGGCAGGTATATCAGCGGTCAGATCGCAGGACCGCATCAACGAACAGATGCGGCCGCGATCCAACAGGATTTTTTACCCTGCCGGATCGATATCCGCCCGACTTTCAGCCAGGAATCGATCAGGGAAGACCAATGGAGGGCCCCACACACAGGTCAATAAGCTGCCGACTGGGTCAATAAATGATTAGAAGCCTCACCAAGTGTTGGTAATAAAGTAGGAATTGGATCCATACATTCAGGTGCAACAAAGTCAACCATAGTGGATAGCTGCAACCCTGTTCTAAGTGCTTGAGATTCACTGAATCCATCATTTTTGGATTTGGCACAATACTCCACAATCCATCGCTCGAATTCCAGACGGAATCATGTATTTAAGTACCTGGTCCAACACACCTGTATTTGGACAATGGCACAAAAATATTGATTATAGTTCAAGGACATCCTTCCCATTTTTGCCTTTAGCATCACTACTGGAGCATATTTGTTGACACTGGGCAAATTTGCACTTGGGCAGTAGCCCATAGCAACCGGTCACTGGTCATTTTGTTTTTAGCTAGCTGCAGGTTGAACAATAAAAGCTAATATTTGATTGGCTGCCATGGGTTACTATCCAGGTGCTAATTGCTCGGTGTTTATAAATGAACCAACAAAGGAATTAATACATCTTGTATTTATTTCCTACTGCCGAAAGATATTTATCACTCAGCTTCATCGCTCAAAGAGACAATGCAGTAATACCTATTTTCGGGACAGTGTAATGCGACAGCCATTTTATACCCAGCATTCCTTGCCTACAGCTGCTTCCATTTTTACATTATTGCCACTTAATCTATGGCGCTATTGAACGAGGCAAAGAATATCCGCCCGAAGGAATTAGAAAGCATGCTGAAATGATCGTTTAAATGCTAAGAGCAGTCGGCTATAACTGCAACATATTGCTAGGTAAATTTTCATTGCTGTCAATTGAATTACGCATTATTGTTAATGGGAGTTGTATGTTACACAACAGTGAACGTGTGCCCCATTATGACCAGTTTTTGGACATTTTGCAGATATGACTCCCGAGGATGTGGGAATTAAAGAGGGGGAGGGGGGTTGAATCCTTCCAAAGAAAGTTAGAAAAGTCGACGCCGTGTGAATAATTTATAAGGTGATATTGTATCATTTGTGTGGGTAGTTGGGTTTCCTCTGCACTTTCCTCCGATTGTATGAAATGACTAAGCTTTCCCTCCATTAGCATATCCCAAGGGAAGGGGAAATCATGAACAAGATGGTTTCTGATTGCAAGCACACTGAAAAAGTTTAGCTCTGGCATGAGAATGATTCTTTGCAGCTGGAATGCAGTAACCAGTTCAGCCGTTTTCAAACTACATCTCTCATCATCCTTTAAATTGGTTTGCTGGGCCTGCTGGGTATTGTAGTACAGCACCACCCGACAGCTAATATTTTCCACTAATAGGATGCTTCGTAAAGGGAGCATTTATTCATAACATTTTGTAAGGACCAGTAGCACCACAAAAACTATTTTTTAAACAAATATCCTTTTTTAGAGAAGAGATTTCATAGTTCTGTAGAGAGCCTTGAGTGGCATTTCACCCCTATTCAGGGTCAGCCTGGGGGGCACCGGCTCGCCTGCGTGCTGCGTCGCGTGTGTTTGCTCATGTGTCTATGCGTGCAATGTTTTTGCCATGATCACCCAACAAAGGGAGGTTGCGGTAGGAATCATGGATCTGTGCTGGCAGGACCCACAAGAGCAAGAGCCACTGGGTTTTTCCTGGTGTCCCGCCAGCCCAGTCTGCCCCTGCCCCTATTTACCTTAAAAAAAAATAATAGTTGTGTGTTACACCACTTGCCTGTTATTCCACACGTAAATACGTGCCAAATTGCCCTATTTCAGCTTGAATGGCTGCCCCCATGGCCACACAGCGGCCTTTTTATAAAAACTATATTTGAATTTATGAAGCAAACATATGATGTGGGAGCTGCCATATTCTTACAGCATGAGAGTATAGCTTAATAATGTGCTTAATAAGTACACATGGGAGAGGGGCTGTCCTATAATGTCCCTTAGACAGCACAGTATGAGGGTATAGTTTATTGTGTGTCCAGAACATCCTACCTCTGTAGATTTGTATTTATACATGTCGAGATTTGACTATGCATATCATTTTCCCCCTACAATTGAAGCTCAAGGGTATTATTTAGCATTATCGTTTTCTGCCACTGGGGGCAATGTTACCTCTTGTGCATATGCACACCTGCTAAAACAACTTAACCAAATGGGAAGAGCACAAAAAAGAGCTGATAAAAGCTAAAGAAAGCTGACAATAGTTAGCCTTGTAGTGCTGGGGTTCTAGGTTTGATTCCAACCAGGGCATTATCTGCAAGAATTTGTGTGCTCTCCCCATGTTTACGTTGGTTTCCTCTGGGTACTCCAGTTTCTATTCTAACTCTAAATACATACAGGCAGGTTAACTGACTCCTGAATAAAATTACCCTTGTGTGTGTGAATGTGGTGGCACCTTAGACTGTAAGCTCCACTGGGGCAGGGACTGAGGGTCAAACTGTATCATCTCTTTAGAGTTCTAAGGATACATCAACGCTTTATAAATAAAGGATAATCAGTAGTACATGACATTATAGTTGAGGTAAACATTAATTATAGCAATTTCATGATGTTTTAAACACCATAATCACATCTGAACCTACATTTATAGGCACCGAAATATCGTTCTGATAAAAGCTCCCCTATAAAAGATGTGCTGCCACCCGACTGCACTTATTGAGCGTGCCAAAACAAAATCTATCCCCTGTATGTAGAGCTGGAGCAAGACAAAGACAATTCTGTGAGCAAAAGTCAATATATCGATGGCCATGTTGTTGCTCCAAACAAGGCTAATGTTTTTGGTGTTGAGTTTTAATCTACATTATTTGAACGGGAGAGGGAGTAGCAGTGAAACAAGGCAATTAGACTTAACGTCACTGTCACTTGTTGTGTTGGAAAACACAATAAACCGGACAGTGATAAATTTCCATGCTGAGCAATCAATAAAGTCCTTTCCGCGTTATATACAGGCTGCCTCTACAGTGGCAAGAGCCATGATTAAAATGTCAAATATTCCAATTTCCCATACTGCCGGTGACATTGCACTAGACTGACATCTGATTGGCAGCTGGCTTTTGGGTGGCGAGCACTGATTGGCAGGAATACTCCTTGTAGCCAAAGGCAACAATGAAATTTCCCACTGCATCGTGACCACACGAGCACCGGGGCTGCCATTCATTGGGAATTGCGGGATTTTCTCCGTCATATTAACATATCAAAGCCTGCAGCTGACAGAGCTCACTAAACAGTCTGAAATCAAGCGTGGCTGTGGAATATTTCCCACTTTCTGAAAAAGGGGGTAAAAAAATGAAATTGCACTCAAGTTAGTCTTCCGTGACCCGACTTGAGATTTTCAAAGTCTGTTTGTTTAATGATGGTGAACTGTGATATCACTATAAAAAAATAACTCGGACATGATTTGCAATTTGTTATATACCATGGGCCGAAATGCTATTAAATTAGAACCAGCATGGAGTGTTCTGTTTGATGGGAATCGTACGGCAACATGCAAATTGATACATTCCTCTCCTCTAGACTCCATCACTACCTCAGCGTTAAATCATAGATTGCACAACTGGTTTCAATGACGGCTAATTGTAGCCATGCGGTGGGGCCGTGCATCGCACAGAGCAAGTGCGGGTCCTCAGTCTTTGCTAAGGGAACACAAATTGGGCTGGCTCATTTGTTTTGCTTTTTTCTCCCCGTCTTATAAGTCCAATTAGACCTTTGTTCCGCCATCACCCCCATCAACATTACAACCATGATCTGGCATCTTTTAGGATATTGTTTGAAATACACAGTCCTCTTGATCTCCATAAAGCATGATTTTTTTTGAGTGGTGCCGTAATGTGATTCAGAGCTGATTCAACAAGATCAGTCCCCATTAACCTGCAAAGGCAAACCAGGAACATGTGGCAGCCATGTCTAAGTGTAAGTCTAGGTAGGAATTAGGATTGGATCTCCTTGTGGTTCCACAGACATCATGAAAATATGACAAAAAATGTAGCCAAATAACAAATTTGAAGCTGTAGGGCCATCAAATGAAAGAGTTCTCTTCAGTAGTGTAACTTCTTAAGTACCTAGTGCTATGTTGCTGGGCCACACAGCAAATTCAATTTAGGGCCCCAAAACATTGGTAAGTTGATTTAACAAAGAGAGGGATGAGGTGCTAACCAAGGTAGATAACTCACCAAGTAGTATAGTGATCCAGGTGCACCAGCCCCAGACCCTCACCTTGGGAAGAGTTAAACAGATATGTACATGTAGGGGACTGATAAATGTTTTCCTTATAGTGCATTCCCCTAAGGATTGGTCACAAAGGAGATCCTTAGTCTCTGAAAGGGAGAAATTCCCCACTTCCTAGGTTACAGTGTGACCCCCTAGTTATCGCAAATTTGGTCGCTGGGTGGTATTCAGTAATAATATAAAATGAATATGCCATGTGGTCTCAGGGTGCCAGAGGCTTATGCCTGAGACCCTGGATTGGAGTCTTCTGTGGAGCCAACATTAGTGCAGGATTAGTAAGCTAATTAGTAAGGTAATTAGCTAGATCCTGTTACTAGTCTGTCTAGTAGGGATGTCGCGGACTGTTCTGCGGCGAACTTGTTCGCGCGAACATCGGCTGTTCGCGTCCGCCGCAAGTTCGCGAACGTCGCGCGACGTTCGCCAATAGGCGTTCGCGTCAAAATCGTTCGACCATTCGGTCGCTAAAATCGAACGATTTTCGTTCGATTCGAGCGGAAATCGTTCGATCGAACGATTAAAATCCTTCGATTGACCATTTTTGCCGCGAACACCGGCAAAAAATGCGAACAGTTCGCGAACAGTTCGCGAACTTCGAACATCCGAAAATCGTTCAAGTGCGTTTCAAGTGTTTTATTTTCGGATGTTCGAAGTTCGCGAACTGTTCGCGAACTGTTCGCATTTTTTGCCGGTGTTCGCGAACGGCGTTCACGAACACATTATCGGCGGTTCGCTACATCCCTACTGTCTAGTAGAGAAAGCCAGATATAGGGCTACCTATATGGAGCAGCTTTTGGCTCCACCAATGAGTGATAGAAGGGATTAGATCCCAAGCTCATTGTTGCCTAGTCAGGGAACAAGACAAGATATAGGCAGAGGTGTCCTCAGAGGAGAACAGCAGAAACTCGGGGAGTGCTCCCCTCTAAAGTGTTGCTGGAGGGACGATTCTGCAATTACTCACTATTGTGAGTATGTACTGACTGCTCCATGACTATTCTCTTTATTGTCAATACTCTCCTTTGTGGATCTGTGTTAATAAATCCCTTCTATGGTTAAGTTGCAAGAACCACTGTCGTCTAATTACTGTGCACTGGATACAGTTACATTTGTACAACACCAGCCTCCACATAGTTGCAAGGGCACATTCCCTGAGAATTATAGATCTCATGATTGGGGTAAAGCTCATAGTTAGAGTAATGGTGTTGCTCATTTCACTATAGTCTTACGTACAGATAGACAGAAATGGGCCAATCATTACTCAAGGGAATCCACAGGGCCAAGAATATAGAGGTAAAAACAATATTTATTGATATAGTTAAAAATTCACATCTCCATAGGCCCATTGAGATGTGTTTGCTTTTACCTCTATATTTTTGGGCCTGTGGATTCCCTTTTGTCAGCAGAAAAGTGGGTCAGCAGTTCTACCAAGATATATTAAAATTGCTCATTAGTTAGGGACTTACTGGGCCCTCTACACTCCTGGGCCCCCCTGCACCCACTGGGTCTGCTTCCTCTATAGGTACTCCCTTGATTCTCTCTTGTCTACTTAAAGTTGCAAAAATGGTCAATAGCGATGGGCAAATTTTTCCCGTTTTGCCAAAAATTTGTAAAATTTCCCACGAAATGGTGAAAAATTTGTGAAACTCAAAAATTTACGCCCGCGTCAATTTTGACGTCAGTGTTAAAGTCTATGGCCATCCGAATAGTCTTGACGCACGGTGATTTTGACGCAAATGAGTTTTTGGACGTGTATCCAAAAAATTTTGACGTCAGCAAATTTTCGTTGGTGAATTTGTGCGGGAATATCGTGAATTTATTCACCGGCAGCGAAACGCAGAAATTTATTCTCCCAGATCTAATGTTCAACTGTCTTTCTCTGTAGCCAAAATGATATTTTTGGCTATTTGGTTTCCTTTGGTTTATTCTATATTTTCCAAGGCTCCTTCTGCCATTTTAAAAGACTTGGCAGGGGGCCATGAGTGGCTCACCCAGGTCTTTTATTTTATAGTTGAGTAGTTGTTTCTTAGGAACATCATCTTTATTATGAAACGCAGCAATATTCACCATGGTCGAAATTTATTTAACAAGGTGCAGTCATGGCAAGCAAATAACCATATCTCTCCTTTCTGTTGAACCATATCTGCTAGTTTGTATGTTTCCAATGTCTCTATCAGTCATATATCGCTATCTCTAGTGAGTGGAATAGTTACAATATCTATTTGGTAAGTTGTTAAAGGTATATATCTATGTATTTATCACCAACATTGCAGCCATAGTTCAGATATCACAGCTCCAGTAATTTTAGAGCTTTATACCACCTCCCAAAAAGAAGGTGCAAGTTAAACTTCTTAGATACCCTTCAACACCCAAATCATCATCATTTGAAAAATGAATTCTAGAAAGTCTAAACTTCTTGCAACGGCTTACTAATGGGTCCTGGTATTTAGTCTTTTGCATTAAGTAAACCTTCAATATATGCTCAAGAACTAAGCAGAGGTGGCAGGCAGCCATATTTTGAGGGAGTACTAGAGTGTGTATTTAGGTCATGCCAAATTTGGATCCAACATAGGAAGAAGTTATTCATTAATAAGATATAAATTAATCTGGTCCTCTCCCAGATAATTGTGGAACATATCCTAGATCTGTACACTTCTCCCAAAACCTTACTACTGTATTTAATAGCAGGATTCTGGTGCTATTTCAATGGAAAAGTTTTATCAGAAGATATAAATATCAAAGATTTTTACGTACCGTGCATAGAGAGAGTTGCATTCTTGACAGCCAGAAATTTAACACCATATGGATATAACTGTGGGGAAATGAAACTTCCATAGAGAGAAATTTGGGCTTTGCCAAGAAATGGTTGACTTGAAGTTCCCACGTGGAGCTCTCCTCCAGACGATACTAAAATATAATGAGCACGGAGATTAACTGGTCCTGGACCTATAAAAAACAGTTTCCCACCTGAAACAAAAACAAAGATAGAAATTGTAAGAATCAATCATCTAACTTTTTCTCCCTATTCTCACTAATCCAGTAGGAAATTAGGATGATTTGTTGTTTGATTTGATATTTGAAGGAAGATGACCAAGAATTTGCTTGATTAGATCAGGTCATGGCCTGTACATATCTGATTTGTACGATATGAGTGCTTATGGGTAGTGATGGGTGAATTTTCGCCTTTTCGCTTCGCCAAAAAATTCACTAATTTCGCGAAACTGCGAAAAATTCGTCAAAAACGAGACGCCGGCGCCCGGCGATTCGCGCCTGGCGAATAAATTCGCCCATCACTACTTATGGGTGGGGTTGCCATATTGGCTGCATCTACTACAAATGCACAAAAAGAACAATGTCATATACCGTATTTATAAGCAATCGAGAACTTAGGGCTCAATTATTCAAGGAAAGCAAGCTGGATGTTGCAAAAGGTTCATATGATCTGCTATGTTTTTAACCACGATGCAATATTCCATTATGATTCAGACTGATCCAATCTTTAAATGAATTATGTGCATGTAGGTGTCCAGGACATGGACATCCACCTGTATACCCCTTTTATTGGGCACTGTTTAAGAGAGTGATTGGCTGTGGTCACCAATATAGATGAAGTAGGTTGTCACGGTCGGCACCCAACACCAGAACAAATGCCAAGCACCCTGGTCTCGGCTCGTGCTTTACCTGTAGTGTGACCGCCTTTGGCAGGCCCGGATTTGCGGCAAGGCCGCATAGGCCCGGGCCTAGGGCGGCAAAAAAATAGGGGCGGCATGCCGCCCAGCCGCACTATGGGGACGCGTGCGTCCCCATTCAATTACAGCAGCTGCGCCGGCGAAAAAACGCCAGCGCGCTGGGAAGGGGAGGTGAGGTGGGCGCTAGGACCGCAGGGCCGCCTGGTCGGACCGCGCGGCCTAGGGGCGCCGCACATTGAAATCCGGCGCTGGCCTTTGGCCCCGGGAGGAGCCCTCAGCTACTTGGATGCCACCAGGACTTAAACAAGAGGTGCAAGGCTAGAGGCTCTGGATAGACAGAGGGGCACGACTGTTAGCGAGAGTCTCAGGAGGAGAAGACCATCTGCGGGCGTTCCCGCTGGCCCGCTAGACCACCAGGGAGAGCAGCTTTTATTACATAGGTACAAGCAACTGCTCAGCTCAATAATATACAATTAAGGTCATCTCCTACCTCAATAAACAAGCCATTCAATTTGTCAACTATATTGCTACCTGCATAAACTGAAAATGAGAGTATTTGTTTTGTTTGTGGGCATTTGTGATGTCCTTAGTGTTCCAAAACGTACCACAAGTGTATCCAGACAGAGCTGCAATACCCAAGCCAAGGAGGAACGTTGTTGTGGGGCTTCACATTTGCTACAGCATACAAGTAGTAAAACATCTAGTAAATAATATTGCCAGCTCCTGTAACAAAATAATTTCTACCTGGAGGAAGCGACGAGTGATTTATTGACACTAGCTGGGCAATCAATTTATAAAAACATTTGTGTTTTATAATCAATAAAACATTTCCCTCAAACAAACATTTATGGGGAAGCCTGGCAGCTGTTGCAGCAGTAAAAAAAAAAAAGAAATTCTCAAAATGTACAGAATTCTGTAGTTCAAAGAGAAGCGGTGTGTTTAAATGAACCATTCGGTGATTGTACCCCGGCTCCCACAACAGGTTCTGTAATTGTTATGAGGTATCGTTTTATGTGTATGTGTGCACCTCCAGCACAGGGAGATCTGGCCCTTCATCTGTAGAACACCAGCGTTTTCTTAACACACAAATAGATTGTGGTTAGACTTTACAATTGTAGAGCTGAAATGGTTCCCACACATATTCCAATATATATTATATTTTATTCAGGGAAGGAGTTTGGATATCTAAAAGCAAAAAAAATAATTGCTAGGAGTCCATGGTACCCCCCTCCCCCCAAAATAACATACTGACTGAGTCGGCAGCTTTTTGGCCCGTGTATGTATTGGCCCGTGTATGGGGCCCTCCAACGGGTCCGACTGATCGATATCGGGCTGAGAGTCGACCAGATGTCAGTCGGACAAGACTAAAAATCCCGTCGGATCATGGCCGCATCTGTTGGTTGTTGTGGTCCCACGATCCGACCACCCATTTACCCTTCATTATGATCCGATCGTTGGGCCCTAGGGCACACAATCGGATCAGCCCAATATCGCCCACCTCAAGGTGGGCATATCGGGGAGATAAGTATGGCCACCTTAACTCAAGAAAAAACATGGCACAACCGCATAGTCCATGCACCTCTAAAACCAGTGGAATATCTTATGTGAGCATATAGTAGTCCATTGGGTGCTGGAGTCCTACAAAAAAAAATTGGGCAGTAGGGATTCCACAAAACTGTGCAAGGAATTTCCATAATAATGGAATTCAATTTTGCAACTAGACAAAACTGCAGAAGAAAAATGGAGTAAACGGTTGAAACTAGAAATCAGGGGTCATTTACGACATAGAAGGCTGCAGGGTGCAAAGTTCAAAAACATGTGCTCATTGCACCCTGCATTTTATGCTTGATGAATTGCTGCAGGAAACCCAAGGTCACCACATAAATACAGTGCTGTCTGTGTGTGCCAGTGCTGTATTCATGAGGAATACGCGGGAGAGACAAGTAGTAGTGATGGGCGAATTTGAGGCGTTTCGCTTTGCCGAAAAATTCATGAATTTCCTGCAAAATTAAATGGTTACATGTTATATTACTAAAATGTCCCCCATGTCCTTATGAGCTTTCCGGACATATGAGCTATTATTTAATACTCTGTATTATATTACTCTGTATTAATGTTTAACTCCAATAAAGCTGTCTGATTGAATCTGAATGGTTCAAGTCAGGCCCAGGGGGAACTTCGGGGCCAGGCTCGATTTGAGTAAGTATATATTCAATTCCAAAAGAGAATTTACTTATTGTGGGCGAGAATCTTATATCCCTGGAGGACTATAGAAGAATAGATACAACACTCTATACTTACAGCCTTCCCTAAGAGGTAAGGACTGGGCTGTCTTGTTTCTGCCCACAATGCTTCCTGCACCTTGGGCCACATTTTTTTTATCTGGCCTGAGGTACAGATTGCAGCCAGATCTCCACTAATGCACCCCTACTAATGCTAATGTTCAGGCACTTCTGTCCAGAGCCATTGTAAATAACTAGGGATGCACCAAATCCTGGATTTGGTTCGGGATTCAGCCAGGATTTGGCCTTATTCAGCAGGATTCGGCCAAATCCCTGTGTCAAAATCCGAATCCTAATTTGCATATGTAAATTAGTGGCAGGTAAGGAAAGCACATGACTTTTCATCACACACACACAAAAGAAGATTTTTTTTCCACTTTTTCCTTTCCTGCTAGTGATGGGTGAATTTGCGGCGTTTCGCCGAAACATTCGAAAATTTCACGTGAAATTCGTGAAACGGTGAAAAATTCACGAAACGGCGCCGGCGTCTCATTTTTGATGCCGGTGTCCATTTTTTTTATGCCGGTGAATTTTCGCCAGTGAATTTTCGCGGCCGTTTCGTGAATTTATTCGCCGGCGGCGAATCACGCAAATTCGCCACGAATTCGCGCCTGCAGAATAAATTCGCCCATCACTATTTCCTGCCCCTAATTTGCATTTGCACATGCATATTAGGATTCAGATTCAGTTCGGTATTCGGTCCAATCTTTTACCAAAGATTCTGGGATTCGGCCGAATCCCAAATAGTGGTTTCGGTGCATCCCTATAAATAACCCTTACAGGGTCTTTCAACAATCGAGAAGAGAAGCGTCGATAGAAGACTGCTTATGGGTTTCTCAGTTTATATAAATGTTGCTCAAAAAGTAGAGACTCATATCTCCATTATCATTAATATTATTATGATTTAACTCTGGCTGCTACCCAAAATAGAGCATAAGCTTTGTTGGCCATTATCTGCTATGGCTGACCCCGACCAAAGGTGAAACTCTAGACTACAAAATTATTCTTCATTGCACACAAGTTTCTTTGCTTCATACCATGAGTAGGGCGTCTCTACTAGATCACCTACCAGATTTATTGGAGGTAAAAGTGATGGATACCATTGGTCTATTGAATGACTGTGTGCCATATTTCTCTAAAGTGTAATTCCTCTACAGTTTCCATGAAACTACAACCATGTTTCTGACATGTCTTGGGCTCAATAGGAGATACGTCGAGTTTAGTGGTGTATGTATAACATTAAGCTCTGAAATGTAATAAAAGTTATAGAAGTTTATTTAGTATAGATAATAGAGCAAAAGAGAAGGCGAAGCTCATAAACGTATTGCTATATAACAAAACTCAACGCTGGAAAAAAACTTAAATCTAAAGTCATTCTAGGGCAAGAATTATTCAGAGCCAAATTGTAATGCAATGAAATATGAGAGGGAATATTACCATGTGCATTTGAAATGTGAATCTTGATCTCACACAAAATGTTAAATAAGAATAGGGCAGAGAGGTATCGGAGTGAATATGCGCCACGCTTATTATTGAGAGTGTGGAGACGCTGTTTGAATACATCACATGTGAGAATTAGCATCTAAATTGAATTTTGCATATTCTCAGCCATATTTGATTTGCATGCGGATTTCGAAACACAAATCTGCCAGTCAATAGTTCAGTCCTGAAATTAACACAGATGCAAAGAACCCCGCTAAAAAGCTTGATTCATCACTTGCTAAGCAAAAACAAATAAATATCCTTGCAGAATGTTAATGTTTTATCATTGGACAAAATATTCCCGAAAGATAAAATAGTCACCCAAAGAGCATGGAGCAAAGAGCACTTTTTGGATGTAAATCTCCATGGGGCATAATTACTTATGTGCAAATTTTCGCTTCGGGAAACTTTGCCATACTTCACACAACTACGTCAGATGTTATTTCATGACAAATACACATATTTATCAAAATGCGCAACTTTGTGTTGGCAAGAGAACGCTGGCGTCCTTTTGGCAGCCATAATTCGCCAGCGTAAAAGTTTCTTAGTGAATTTACTCTACCGTTAATTTTTTCCTAGAGAAACTTTGTTAACATACTTACGCTTAAGTCAAATTAAATATGGTGGGTATATTTAGGTCATATTTCGTGATGAATATGCGTATTTATCAAAATGCACAATTTTGTCTCGGCAAGAGAATGCCGGTGTACTTTCGCCAGAGATAATTAGTCAGCGTGAGAGTTTCTGAGCGAATATACTGTAGCGTTACTTTCTTCGTAACAAAACTTCAATTTAAATATGGCGGGTATATAAAGGTCATATGTATGTATTTATTAGTGATATTGGTGAAATTGCTGAAAGTGGCCACTTATTATTAAAAATGTCCAAAGCAAAATAAATAAATCATTTATTATCTTAGATATAAGCCCACCCTAAAACAAATGTTGCATGGGCTCCAAATAGTTAAAAAAAAAGTTTAAATAACATATATTTAACAGTTACAACAGGTAAACATCAGCCCACATTAGAAGATTTACTATTTACTAAAATTAATTTTTCCAAAAAACCGTCCTAGCTCCCATCCACAAATTGAACTCCTTTATCAAATAATCAGCTCGAAAAAGTCGGTGCGAGAAAAGTCTTGATAAAATCATATGAAAATTTTTTTTCGAGTTGTCTGAAAACCCTTAATTTTTCAGATTATCCAGCAAAAAGCAGAATGTCAAGAAACATCTTCAGGGACATCTGCCATTGACTTCTACATGACCTCAACAGGTTTGAGATGGAGTATTTTCAGATTTGGAATTTTAGCAGCTTTGGGGTATAATAAATCTCTACAAATTTTTGTTTTTTTTCTTTAAAAATTTGCATTCCCCCCCTTAAAAACTTGACCAGAAAAAATCGAGGCTTCATAAATAGGCCCCAAAAATATGATGAAAGGCCAGAGTTTTGTCTTTTTCATGGCTTTTTTGGAGTACAGGATATTATGTCACTGACATAATAGGGTTGAGGATGTAACTTAATCTTATCAATTTGCTGAAAAATAGAAACTTTCGAAAACTGAAACTTTTCACAAACTTTTCGGATTAACAATAGTTCGCCTGGTGAAACGGCGTAAAACTTCTCTAGCGCTGAGTTTTTTTGATAGAGAATTGTGCTCTTCTCCTTTTAGTAAATTGAAAATGTCCATGCAAATTGTCTTTTTGCCCAATTTTAGCTAAAACAACGTGCTCCGCTAGTAAATTTGCCCCCAAGTTTTTCCCCACAGTGCAGTATTAGCCCAGAATTCCAGTTTACTGCACCTTTTTACTAAATTGCGTCCAGGGCACCCAGTGTCCTAAAATGGTGTGCAGTGTTAATAGTGGCACTGGCATGCAATTCATTTGGTGCAAGCACATAGGCCCTATTGATGGAACAGTAGTGATGGAACCATGGAACTAGTGTGACATCCAGGCCAATGGTAATCCATGGATCCCTTAAGGATTCCCAAAGAGCGTGCTCATCAGAGCTGGACAGGTGTTCTGTTGCTCCCCAACATAATTAGCAAGAGGAGAATGGAGAATGTATGGACTCAAGTATATATTAAGAACAGCATTAATGTGCATGGAAATTTCCATCCATTTCATTATGTCCCACTTGTAGTTGCATTTGTAAATGAGGTACAAGAGGGGGGTTGTGGGTGCACTCCTAAGGCCATATAAAAATATATATAAATACAATAAACCCTGTCTAAAAAAGAAAAACAGGGTTATATATATATATATATATATATATATATATATATATATATATATATATATATATATATATATATATATATATATATATATATATATATATATATATATATATATATATGGCCTTAGGAGTGCACCCACAACCCCCCTCTTGTACCTGAAATGTAGCCGGAAGCTGTGGCTGAGCTTCATGTGGTTAGTGCACCCTCATACCCACCCCTTTAAATTAACGGTGGCCCTATGTCCTTGTTGTTTTTTTATTAATCCTTGGTTTGGGCAATTTCTCTCCCTTAAAAGCCACAAATGCTAGCGGCTGGGGAGGCTTTGGCCTTTTTATTACCAACGCCTGTGAGACACCCATTATATTTGTTGCACTTATCACTAGGTAACACTTGCACAGACCCACACACATTACACCTATCACACTCCACATTTAGCTTTTCCTTTTTCATCTCCCTCTAAAGCTATACTCACACCTGTACTTATACTTATACTCACACACATACACACACAAGTGTGCACTTATATATACAACTTTACTTTTCCTTCATTATAGTCTCTTCACAATCAAATTTTTTTTTTTTTTTTAAATGGGCGTTGGTCTGGGCAGTCTCCCCTTCAAAAGCCGCATATGCAGGTGGCGGGGGAGGATCTAGTCCAGATTGAAACCAAGGTTTTAAATTTTGATCACAGGTAAACAGGTTAGGGACCGCCGTATGGGGTTTACCTTGACGTGGTATGGCGGCTTACCAATTTTATGATCATAACTTTGTAACAAAAAACCCTGTTTTTCTTTTTTTAGACAGGGGATTATTGTATTTATATATATTTTTATATGGCTTTAGGAGTGCACCCACAACCCCCCTCTTGCATTTGTAAATGAGCCCTTCAATGTTGCCTAAAGGATTTCTCTTGCACATGCAAATGAGTTGCACCTAACTGACCACACCCTAACACTATTTCTAATGCCATGGTGTAAATGATGTACACTCATAAAAATGCATATGCAACCTGCAGGGGCGATCCTGGCCCCTCTGCCACCTGATTCAGCAGCAGTTGCTGCTGCCCCCCTCCCCCGGAAATCCGCTCTTAGAGTACCAGGAGCAGCATTTTTGCTGCCCCTGGTACCTAGTGGGGTTCTGCCTCCTGAGGCGACAGCCTCAACTTGCCTCATTGGCAAAGCACCCCTGGCAACCTGCACATAAATGAGTATCCACACTGTATACCACATGCTACACATTGAAATTGCACAGCACAAAAGATAGGACAACTTGTTAGATATTTCGTGTGACATTTTGCACCTTGAACTTTGCTCTTTCTTTGTAGATAAACCCTATAAAATAATAAAATTAGGAGTACCTAGTAAGGTCACTTTATTTGACCCAGAACATTGTCTTCTTTTGTTTTTCTACTTCTCTCTAGGGATGTCGCGGACTGTTCTGCGGCGAACTTGTTCGCGCGAACATCGGCTGTTCGCGTCCGCCGCAAGTTCGCGAACGTCGCGCGACGTTCGCCAATAGGCGTTCGCGTCAAAATCGTTCGACCATTCGACCATTCGGTCGCTAAAATCGAACGATTTTCGTTCGATTCGAACGAAAATCGTTCGATCGAACGATTAAAATCCTTCGATCGTTCGAATCGAACGATTTTCGGATGTTCGAAGTTCGCGAACTGTTCGCGAACTGTTCGCATTTTTTGCCGGTGTTCGCGAACGGCGTTCGCGAACACATTATCGGCGGTTCGCTACATCCCTACTTCTCTCACACAGAATAAAATGCTGTATATTGTGGCATACATGGCATACATTCAGACCTTAAACCCTTATATAATAGTGGGACACTAATAATGCATTGGGTTGAACCCAGACTAACCATTACTAACTCTAGAGGGCACAGACTAACCATTACTGTCTTCAGAGTACACAGACCATCTTTTACTAACTCTTGAGGGCACAGACTGGCCATTACTGACTCTAGAGGACACATACTATCAATTTTTGATTCTGTAGTGCACAGACTGGCCATTAGTGACTCTAGAGAACACAGACTAGCCATTACTGACTCAAGAGGGCACAGACCGGCCTTTACCAACTCTAAAGGGTACAGATTGGTCACTACTGAGGGTATGGACTGGAGATTATTGACTCTAGAAGACACAGCCTGGCCATTACTGACTCTAGAGGACACATATCTGCCATTACTGACTTCAGAAGACACAGAACATCTATTTCTAACTCTTGAGGCACACACTGGCCATTACTGACTCTAGAGGGCTCATACTATGAATTTATTATTTTGGAGGGTACAGACTGGTGATTACTGATTCTAGAGGACACATACTATCCATTAATGACTCTAGAGGACACAGCTTAGCCATTACTGACTCTAGAGGACACAGACTGTCCATTACTGACTTCAGAGGACACAGACCATCTATTACTTACTCTTGAGGGCACATACTAGACATGACTGATGCTAGAGGAAGCATATTATCAATTTCTAAATCTGGAGGGCACAGACTGGCCATTACTGACTCTAGAGGGAACATACTATCAATTACTGACTCTAGAGGGAACATACTATCCATTAATGACTCTAGAGGACACAGACTAGCCATTACTGACTCCAGAGGGCACAGACCAGCCATTACCAACTCTAAAGGGCACAGATTGGTCACTACTGACTCTAGAGGGTATGGACTGGCAATTATTGACTCTAGAAGAAAAAGCCTGGCCATTACTGACTCTAAAGAGCACAGACCTGCCAATACTAACTCTAGAGAGCACAGACTATCCACTACTGACTCCAAAGGACATAGACCATCCATTACTGACTCTAGAGGGCATAGACTGTCCATTATTGACTCTAGAGGACACAGACTGGCCTTTACTGACTCTGGAGGGCACAAACTAGCCATTCTAGGTTATGTTAAATGATTGATAATCGAATAAAGCTTATTCCAATCTAAACTTACATACTTTTTATCCAAACAACATGGATAGTAGGATAAGATGTAGAACCACTTGCTTTCCAAACACTCAAGAAATTTGCAAGAAATATAAATATACAAAAATCCTATCCTTCTTTTTCCAAAGGACCCGACCCCTTTCTATAAGCCAAAATCCAGTATGCCTGAAGCAATTGTCAGTGACCCTTAAATTGTTTGTCTCCACTTTGTGAGAAATCAAGCAATGTCCTATGATAATTTTATTTAAAGGGGATTAAAAATGAGAAATCAATCAGCTTTTATTATTGCAGTTTACTACAAGAAAATAAACACTGTAGAAACAGTCCTCAGCTTCCCAGTCTTAGTGTTCCATCGGCTTGTTCTATAGGGCCTGGCAAATGTGCTTTTTCAGCAGGAAAAAGAAAAGCAATGGAGAAAGTGCTTTAGTTTTTCTTTATCCTTTAAGTGAATCCAAACTCTTTGAATAGATGTATAAAATACTGATGTCAGCAAGGAAAATACAAAATAAATGTTATAAAATTCAAATGTGTGTTATCCACATCATCGAAACAGAGATCGTGACACCAGAACTTCTTGGTTTGTCTCCCTATTAAATGTTTAAAGGTATAAAATATTATTATTATTTTTCTTGCTACTTATTAATTTTCAACTCATAAATTATCATCATCACATCAATAAAAAACCTAAGTTTGCCACTTAGACAAGAGAATCAGTGAATGATGTTGAATGCCAGTTAGGGTGAGATTTTGAGTGCGTATTTGTACCCCGGGTACCCCTTTAACTATAGCAGGGTGACTGTTACCCCAATGTTTCTATATATCTGTAACCTTATATGAGCTAAGGGGGCCCAGTCTGAAGGTCAGTTAGGGGGGATTTGGGGTGAGTGCTTATTTGTACCCTGGGTACCCCTGTAACTAAAGCAGGGTGACACCCCAATGTTTCTATATATCTGTAACCTTGTTATGAGCTAAGTGGGCCCAGTCTGAAGGCCAGTTAGGGTGATATTTGTGGCCAGTGCTTACTTGTACCCTGTGTACCCCTGGAACTATAGCAGGGTGACTGTTACCCCAATGTTTTTATATATCTGTAACCTTGTTATGAGCTAAGGGGGCCCAGCCTGAAGGCCAGTTAGGGGGAGATTTGGGGTGAGTGCTTATTTGTACCCTGGGTACCCCTGGAACTATAGCAGGGTGACTGTTACCCAAATGTTTCTATATATCTGTAACCTTGTTATGAGCTAAGGGGGCCCAGCCTGAAGGCCAGTTAGGGTGATATTTGGGGCCAGTGCTTACTTGTACCCTGTGTACCCCTGGAACTATAGCAGGGTGACTGTTACCCCAATGTTTCTATATATCTGTAACCTTGTTATGAGCTAAGGGGGCCCAGCCTGAAGGCCAGTTAGGAGGAGATTTGGGGTGAGTGCTTATTTGTACCCCGGGTACCCTTGGAACTATAGCAGGGTGACTGTTACCCCAATGTTTCTATATCTCTGTAACCTTGTTATGAGCTAAGGGGGCCCAGCCTGAAAGACAGTTAGGGTGAATGCTTATTTACTGCTATACATATTTATAAAACAAAATTTAAAAAAAGCAGCATTTTTAACAAGAAAGTTGTTCCTATATTTTACAGACTATTATCCATATAAAGACTCGTTAGAAGTAATTATAATACATATTCTGTGGTAGCTAGCTCTGTCTTCCAAAGGGCAAAATATCCCTCCCTGGTCGGTCAGTTTATTATGAATAAATTACTTCTACACAGTTGGACTTTATTTTGTAAACGTTCGTATTCGCAGAGGGAAAACCAAAATATATTTATTTTTTTAAAACCACAAGCACAAACCTCTGAACCTCAGATAACTAATTTTGTATATTGCTGTGATAGATCATGCAAAATATATTAAAACCATTCAGCAAGAGATAGGGATAAGCTTGTATTGTAATTGAGAACGGGTGGGATAACCCACATACCCGAAACCTTGTGCTCTGCTTCTCACAACTTCATAAATTGTCTTTGAACAGACAAACTGGAATCCAACGTATTTATTAGCTCATCAAAGTCAGTAATTGCTGCTTGAGGGCAAGGGCCCTTAGGCATTTTAGAACATCTCTTTGCCTGAGCAATGACAAAATTCAAGTTTTCATGAGTGATGAAAATGTTTGTCAATATCTGCTACAATTACGCCTGCGTTTTTTTCTCTTCACTAGGAGAAAATTGTATTTTTACCTGCAGGGAAAAGATCATATTGACTTCAATGCATTTGGCACAAAAAAATTGCCGCTGGTTACAATGGATTTGGTGTGAGACAACGAAAGAAAAAACTGCCATCAACTCCAATGTATTTAGGATAAGAAAATGCAAAAAAAAAATAGCTTCCATTGGTTCCAATGCATTTGGCACCAGAAAATGCAAATAAAAACCCTCCCATTGACTTCAATGCATTTGACATGAGAAAATGCAAGAAAAAAATCTCCAATTGACTCCAATGCATTTGGCGTGAGAAAATGCAAGGAAAAAACGCCCATTGACTCCATTGCATTTGGCATGAGAAAATGCAAGAAAAACCCCCATTGGTTCCAATGCATTTGAGATGCAAAAGAAAAACATGGCATGGCATGATAAAAAGCAAGAAAAAAATCCCCCATTGACTCCAAAGAATTTGGCATTAGAAAATGCAGGGAAAAAATGCCCATTGACTACAATGCATTTGGCATGAGAAAATGCAAGAAAAAAATCCATTATTGACGCCAAAGAATTTGTCATGAGAAAATGCAAGAAAAAGAAGGCCCATTAAATGCATTGCATTTGGCATGAGAAAATGCAAAAAAAAAAAACCTTTAATTGACTTCAATGCATTTGGTGTGAGAAAATGCAAGAAAAAACACCCATTGGTTCCAAGTATTTAGAATAAGAAAATGCAAAAGAAAAACAATCTCCCGTTGACTCAAATGCATTTGGCATGAGAAAATGCAAGAAAAACCCCCATTGGTTCCAAGCATTTGAGATGCGAAAGAAAAACATGGCATGGCATGATAAAAAGCAAGAAAAAAATTCCCCATTGACTCCAAAGAATTTGGCATGAGAAAATGCATGGAAAAAAATGCCCATTGACTGCAATGCATTTGGCATGAGAGAATGCAATAAAAAAAAAAATTAAATTGACTCCAATGCATTTGGCATGAGAAAATGCAAGAAAAAATACCAATTGGTTCCAAGCATTTGAGAAAAGAAAATGCAAAAGAAAAACAATCTCCCTTGACTCCAATGAATTTGACATGATAAAAAGCAAGAAAAAAATCCCCCATTGACTCCAAAGAATTTGTCATGAGAAAATGCAAGAAAAAGAACGCCCATTAAATGCAATGCATTTGACATGAGAAAATGCAAAAAAAAAAACCTTCAATTGACTCCAATACATTTGGTGTGAGAAAATGCAAGAAAAAATACCCATTGGTTCCAAGTATTTAGAATAAAAAAAAGCAAAAGAAAAACAATCTCCCGTTGACTCAAATGCATTTGGCATGAGAAAATGCAAAAAAAAAAAACCTGCCCGTGGAATCCATTCTCCATTTTGTGGATATTTCTGCAGTTTTGCAAATATTTCAGAGATGCATGGCAGCTTTTCACTAACTGGCACACTTACAACATTGCTGGCACAGCAAACACCTCAGTGCCTTAAATAATGGATTAAATAAATATTCATTTACAATTCATGGCTCTTATATTACAATATGATAAATATGTTTTTTTTTGGACCTGAAATTCTGACTTTTACCATTTTACTTAATAATTCCAAATATCCTAGGGAAGTCTTAAAACCCTTTGGCCGCTTGAATAACTACATCAGGGGGCATATCCGATCATGGGGCATATCCGATCATCATGGAGCATGTCTGATCATCATGGGTCATATCCGATCATGGGGCATATCCAATCATCATGGGGCATATCCGATCATCATGGGGCATGTCTGATCATCATGGGGCATATCAGATCATCATGGGGCATATCCGATCATCATGGGGCATATCCGATAATCATGGGACATATCTGATCATCATGGGGCATATCCGTGGGACTGCAAATAGCACAGATGTTCTGGTTGGCACCTGGTGGCACTTGCAGGGAACAGGGCACAAATGAATGCTTTATAGTAGCACAAGAGTATATGTAGCTGGATCACTATGTGGGAGCCACAATGGGGACAATGTGATGCCCATTGCCGTGCCGTAATATTTGGTGATGCAGTGAGTTGCTGTAAGCTTTCCAATAAGATTGTTGATGACATCACTGATGCACACACTTGCTGTCTTCCCATAGCAACCTAAATCTCTCCATATTCTCTGTGTAAGGTAGATAGGATCATACAGGGTTACATATTCACCTGTTTTGCACTGGTGTTAACACTCTATGGACATGTAAGAAGATCCATAAACCAGCCTAAATAAAAATCCTATACCATTTATTTGTTTAACTATAAATTTCCTACACATTTGCAAAAACCTTTTTTTTTTATCTTGCGTTGTTTTTGTTTTTAATAAATTAGTCTCTGAGCATGTTGATGCATCAGGGCTGATCCGTGGAGCTACTTTACCTCTTCGGCCGGTTAATAAATTAAGAATGCATTGATAAGAGATGCAGTACAGCAGCCTGAGGCTCTGAAGGACTAAAATTAGGATTTGCTGCTCACTTATCATGCCAAAGAGCCCAAACAGGGGGGGATCGATAGCAATCCTTTCAGCAGATACACGCACATGTTTGTAGACAATAGGGCTGGAGACACATTGCAAAATGAGCCTTTCCCTCTAGCAACAAAAGCTGAATTGTTCTCAGACCTTACAGGGTTTTCTAGTATTAGTAAATATTCAGCAGGAACCAGTTATTCCCTATAAGACCGAGCTGAGAATTCAGTGATTCATCAACAAATCATCGGCCATCAGCCCGGGAGACAGAAGCAGATGAATCAATGGTGACCCACATTACTGTAAATCTATTTTATAAACGACGTGTAACCAATAAACCGTATCCTCGGATGATCTCTGCTTCTGCTCATTTTCTCCATGTCAGTTTCTAGATGTATCTGTCCATCTCAGGTATTGATACAATGGCACCTTTACCGGGGGCTACAAATTAGCCGTTATGGTGGGTTCTGTCTTATCCATGCATGGTTCTGTAACCCATAGCAATCAAACAGACATTTAGGGGATTATGTAGGTGCAACGTTTGCTACAGGTGGTGGTATCAGCAACCTGTCAGCTGGTAGTTTATATTATTCACTTGACTAAAATTATTTTATTGGCTGCTATGGGTTAGTATACATGTGCCTTGGTGTTATGCTATATATGGTGGTTAGGTTCTACTGTACTGGAGTGGTTGCTTTAAGTTTCAGGTTACTACATATGGGTTGTTTACAGAAACCCTGGAGATTACAAATCCAGGGTCTGGGGATTACAAATCTCATCAGAGCACATTGTGGAAGGGACAAGGTAGCACTGTCCTTACTGCCCACCATAAGTCTTAATGATGTGCAAGTTAGGGGATGGGGTGGAAGTGGGACATGCATAAGTAAACCCCCACCCACCTTTCATAAATACATCTCCAATGAATGAAGGCATGGTGGTATTTAGGGCCAGGCCAGGCCGGCCAGGCACCTTAGGCAATCCGGCAGGGCATACCTCCCCCGCTCACACGCCCGACCGCAATAAATGGGAGAGCAATGGAGGGAAGGGAAGACAGGAGAATGCAATGGAGGGGAGGGCGGAGAATATGACGAAGGGGAGGGTTACATGACGGAGGGGAGGGTGACGTGACTGATGGGAGGGTGACGGGGAGGGTGATGTGACTGAGGGGAGGGTGATGTGACAGGGGGAGGGTGATGTGACTGAGGGGAGGGTGATGTGACAATGGCGAGGGTGATGTGATGAAGGGGAGAGTGACGTGATGGAGGGGAGGGTGGCGTGACGGAGGGGAGGGTGACGTGACGGAGGGGAGGTGGTGGTGGTATTCATGGTGGGGGATACCCAAACCCCACTATATTCATCCCCAGAAATTCATCTACAACTATAACCTCATTAAAGTGGTTCTTTACCTTTTAAATGAACTTTTAGTATTATGTAAAGAGTGATATTCTGAGACAATTTACAATTAGTTTTCATTTTTTATTATTTGTGGTTTTTGAGTTATTTAGATTTTTATTCAGCAACTCTCTAGTTTGCAGTTTTAGCACTTTGGTTGATATTAACCCTAGAAACCATGCATTGATTAGAATAAGAGACTGGAATATGAATAGGAGAGGCCTGAATAGAAAGATGAGTATTAAAAAGTAACAATAACAATACATTTGTAGCCTTACAGAGCATTTGTTTTTTAGATGGGGTCAATGGCCCCATTTGAAAACTGGAAAGAGTTGGAAGACTATGCCAAATAATTTAAAAAACTATAACAAAAATAATGAAGACCAATTGAAAAGTTGCTTAGAATCAGCCATTCTATAACATATTAAATGCTAACTTAAAGGTGAAACACCCCTTTAAACCTGCCAGTAATATCAGAGAAGGATAAAAGGTTCCTTCACTTCAAAAGTCATTTTTAGGGTGGTGCCCACCATCATATTACTGCTTGGTAACTGTATTAATTGTATTTATGAAGGAAGGTAGGTAGTTTACCGTTGGTAACTGCACTTCAGCCCCTATTTATGAATTATTATTTCTGATAGTAATAACTGATTACAGTTTCAATTCATATAGATCATGCCAAATTTCCCACATACACAAACCTGAAAATTCTTAGCCTTGTGGCCTTATTTCAAACCTTGATTGGACCATTTTCTAAAGAGCAGAGTCCTCTTCAAACATTAAACCTTTAAATAAACTTTTAGTATGATGTAGAGAGACAATTTGCAATCATGTTTTATTATTTATGGCTTTTGGGTTATTTAGCTTTTTATTCAGCAGCTCTCCATTTTGCCATTTCAGCCATCTGGTTGCTATGGTCCACATTAGAGACAAGAGACTGGAATATGAATAGGAGAGGCCTGAATATAAAGATGAGTAATAAAAAGTAGCAATAACAATACATTTGTAGCCTTACAGAGCATTTGTTTTTTAGATGGGGTCAGTGACCCCTTTTGAAAGCTGGAGAGAAAAAGGCAAATAATAAAAAAACTATAAAAAAGAGAAAATGAAGGCAAATTGAAAAGCTGCTTGAAATTAGCCATTCTATATCATACTACAATTGAACTAAAAGGTGAACCAAGCCTTTTGCTTACGGAGCTGAATCGTTTTGGTGCTTTGGGCATTACCAATAGTTGCATATAGAGCGTCTGCATCGGTCAATAATGACCTTAGATGCAGACAAGCAGAAAATGCAGTCTCTCCACTTACCCCATCCCCTCTGCCTTTAAATAACCCTAAATGCTAAATGTATAATTGCCCCTATACCAATAGCTAAAATGCCAGCCGTAATGCCCAGCAAGAACAGCAGAATTGCAGGTACCAGCCACAACTGAAGCACAATAAAAAACACAGTATATTGTTAAAGAGGCATGGAGGGTGAATATCTTTTTTTCCCCCAACCCCACTTAACTACATGCACATCGCTTCCGGACACAGATAAAGAAAACATTTTCTTGTGATGATTTTGTGCCTGCAAGGAATCAGGCAATAAATAAATGGGGCAATTATGGGCAATGCACTGTAATTACCAGGCATTTATAATCTGCAAACACATATTTGGCTGTGCTATTAGAACAGAGCACATACAACACTGCATATATTATATACAGTATATATGATGCTTTGTATGTGCTACTGACTACTTTCCTGGATTATTGATGGAAGATCTAGATGGTTGGCCTGTATAGTGAAAATCATCGAATATGCTTTTTAGGGGTAATGTAGAAAGAGGTGCAAAGTTTGCATGGGATCTAATAACCCTCAGCAGATAGTATTAACAGTCACCTCTTTGAAAGCAAATATATTATTGGTTGCTATGGGTAACTAGGCCCACTGCATACAGTGTAACTTTTATTACATGACTCCATGGAGAATGGGTTGACCAATTCTGCCCTGGGGCCCCCCATCATCAAATGGGCCCTTTGCGGGGAGTATAACAACAGCTGGAGGACTGCAGGGCCTTTTATTCTTTTTTTTTTATCATAGGTTTTAGCCCTCAGCCTTCCTGCCTTACTCAAGGCCTCGTCCTTAACCCTGGCTCCATGCCTTAGAATATTTATTATAGCAGAGAGATAATAAAAGTGAAAACCTTGTATATGGAGTAGGTTCAGCAGACTGGTGTTTGCGTCGAGAAGAAGCATCCGACCTCTTTCCACCGTGACGTTGTCGCCATCTAATGGCGGTTGCCCAGAAGGCCAAGTGGAGTTTTTTGACCACAGACGGCAAAAATATAATGGCACCTCGCTCTGAAAAGCAAAGCAGGAAAAGAAAAGTCATGATATTCAATTACTAGGCACCCCCAAATCAATCATGAATGTGGTAATCTCACAGGGTGCTTTCTGGTCTAAGTAAGGGTTCTGCTCCTGGATCAAGATCAGTGGTGTAACTAGATGTTACTGGGCCCCACAGCAAATTAATTTTAGGTTCCCCAACATAGCCAGACATTGCCCTGTTTTATCAATAAATGTTGTAATTGCTCATTATTTGGGCCTCATGGGGCCCCCTATGTCTCCTGGGCACCCTGCAGCCACAGGGTCTGCTTCCTCTGTAGTTATGCCCCTAATCAAGATAAAAATAAGGAGAATACTTAGCTTTTGTTCAGACATACCACAAACTGGCAGATGGTCAATGGAATCAAACCCACTACTAACCCACCTAGTGCATTTCTCAATGGAATATGGATCTCATGCTCCTCAACTGCCCTGAGGTCTCCGCCCGCAGCCTATTACGTCCAGAGAGCTGTCCTTCATTGGATCAACCTACACACTAATATAAAAAACCACAACCAATGCTGTGACATCCCAAAAGCAGTTGGTAGTTTGTCATTAATTCGCTGATTGACTATAAGTTGGTTGTATCCTGAATGCTCAGGTGCCTACAGGCCATACAGTAAGTTGTTGTAGCATTGGGAATGTTCAAACGCCCTGATTGGTGTAGCCTTATAACAATTTCAGGATTGCTCTGTGAATGTTCTGATTGGTTGCAGGTGAGATTACTCATGTACCTGTTCTAATATTCTGATTGGCTACAGGTTAGATTAGCCTTTAGTAATGCTCTGTTTGTTTACCTGTTGGCTGAAGAATATACATCCACAGTCCTATAGACTTCAGTGCTGATTACATATAGAACACCCCTGTATGAGACACCCTACCCCTCTAAAGGCATCACTGCAGTAACGTAACTAATGTGGGTCAGGCCCGGGTACGGACCGTGCAGCGGAGACACCTCCCAACCCCCCCTCTGGACGCAGTTTTCTGTGCGCCTTCGCAGCAGCACCCCATGCACCCTCGGTAGTTACGCCCTTCATCACTGGTCACACATATCCTGGGCTGCTTGAGACAATAAATAATAACTTTAATTTAGTACTGGGTCACAACACATTCAGCATTGCCTTCTGCCTAAATAATGAGCTCATCGGAAATGCCAAGAATTGTTCCAAGTTACGATTGGGCCACAATTACAATGCTCGGTTCCGGTGTCTTAAGTAACATCAACAAACTAATATACATTACTGTAACACAAACACATGGAGATGCATTCATATTCTGGGTAAACAATCCCATAACACGGAAAGAAAGACATTGTAATCACTTGTTTATATGTGTAAGTCAAAACTTCACAAATATTGATCTGGCTGTTAATATATTTTAGAACATTTATGACATGGGCAGGTGAAAAGGTAAAATATAACTCTTTAAACTGCATTTATAGAAGTACCAAGAGCCCTTAAACATACTTTTACTATAATACATGGAAATAACAAAAATAAGGATATTAGAAGTCACTGAGGGGTTTTGTGACCATTTAAAGGCACAAGGCTGCAGGCTGAGTTATACAGGGAACTCTGAGTATCACTCATGTATTATAAGGGATAATGTACCCCCTACTGTAAATGATAAGGATATTAGAAGTCACTGAGGGGTTGTTCTGTGACCATATAAAGGCACAAGGCTGCAGGCTGAGTTATACAGGGAACTCTGAGTATCACTCATGTATTATAAGGGATAATGTACCCCCTACTGTAAATGATAAGGATATTAGAAGTCACTGAGGGGTTGTTCTGTGACCATATAAAGGCACAAGGCTGCAGGCTGAGTTATAGATGGAACTCTGAGTATCACTCATGTATTATAACTGATAATGTACCTCCTACTGTAAATGATAAGGATATTAGAAGTCACTGATTGGTTCTGTGACCATCTAAAAGCACAAGGCTGCAATTGTGAATCATGGCAACGTACAGCATTTGCCAGAACCCACAGATTGCCAGTCAGGGCCTGGATAGGCTTACCAATAATGGGGTGGGGTTTGGGGGGATTTAGGGTGTTGCTGAGGAGAAATATCTGGACATGGCCAGATGATGTAATGGACACAACCCTGAAATGCCAGCAGGTCCATGTTGGTGCTATTTCCAGCCTTTCCTAGCAGGAGTCCTATCTTGGTGTTTAGGTTGTTGATCTGTGTGGGATATTGGTGTGATATATACATAAATCCCCGACCCTAGTGATAGTCTGTGTAAGTGGCTGGGATCCAGGCAGGAATAATGGAAATCATGTCTTGTTCCATAAATAACGACCTACAAGTGCATTTCATTATTTCAGTTTCCTAAATCTGTCCTGTGATATCAAACCACAAATTTCCCAGTGAATGTTTAAATCCCTCCATATGGTTCCAGGCTGCATTAATGGGCCAGGCGCAGAGTTCCCACTCGCTGATAGGAGACCAGGGAGCCACTAAATTCAGCTGAAGGAAGTTACCAGGTTCACAAACAGCAGAAATCCAGGAGCTGAGAGAGAGTGGGTGGCATTTCGCTTTGTGTGGCTGGAAATCACCAGCACAGCAACTATATCTGCAATACAGACCATTTCTAGTGCAAATGCTGCTGCTTCTGAGTTCTAGATGGAAGGCTAATGAGTAACCAGAGAAACATTTGCTTCTGCACTACTGTCATTGCATAGGCTGCTTTACAATATCTATGCATCAGCAGCCATATATAGACATTCATTCTTGCCATCCTCTACCATCTCACTTCACTGAAGGTCCTATGGTGCTATGGCACTGTGCCCCTGCAATCCCTCACTGGTATGGTTGCAGTGTATAAAAATGGGTCAGGGTCGAACTGGAACCTTGGAGGGCCCGTCAGGGCTGCAAACAAAGTGCCCACCTGGCAGTTCCTTCCCAACCGCCAATTCCCAGGCCTAGTGCGAACTTGTCACACACACATGTGAGCGCCGCAGCGCAGGTTCATCTGTTTATGGTGCGGCTGGGGGGAGCAGGTCTGGGTAGGCAGGGGCCCATGAAGGCCAGGGCCCACTGGGTTTTTTCCCCCAGTCCGACCCTGAATAGGGCTGCAGTAGCCGGGGAATTGATTATTATTAAAGATTATTATTTTGAAAATGTTAAAAAGCATGAATGGTGCACACAACAAACTAACGCTTGGTGCTTTTCGTGGACAGAAGCCACGTCCTCAAAACAATTTTCACTTAATCCATGTGAGCATTTAAAAAGACAAAAACACTAAAAACAGCAACCCTTAAGCTGGCCATAGACGCAACAATACATTCGTATGAATCGTGGATTCGTACTATTTTCGGACTGTGTGTGGAGAGTCTGACGGCGGAGATTGGTCGTTTGGTCAATCGGACAGGTTAGAAAATTTCTGATGGCTGCCGATAATATCTCTGCGTGTATTGCCGATCGTACGATTTTCAGTGGGAGACTGTCACTAGCTTTGTCAGACATAACTATCGTACGATTGCTGTCAGGGGCAGAACATTGGCTGATCTGTTCTGTTACTATTTTATTTGGTTGGAATGGTAAGACTTTGATCTGAATGGTTAGTGGCAGGTCGCGAGATGGGAAAGTCCGATCATACGTTGATTCGTACGATCGGATCTTTGCGTCTATGGCCAGCTTTACAGTGCTAGACACATATATTATGCTAAACACATACATGTAGAGCTTCAACAAGGGACTTGTACCACTCAAAATTTCATACAATTGACAGTTAATGTACTATAGATAATTTACACAAGTATATAAGTATGTAATTCATTCGTTATTAGGGTCCAGATTACCCTAGAAACCATGCATTTATTTGAATAAGAGACTGGAATATGAATAGGAGAGGCCTGAATAGAAAGATGAGTAATAAAAAGTAGTAATAACAATACATTTGTAGCCTTAGCAGTTGTTTTTTAGATGGGGTCAGTGACCCCCGTTTGAAAGCTGGAAGATGTAATAACTCAGAAAAAGAAGGTAAATAATAAAAAACTGTACTATATAATAAATAAAATACCAACTGAAAAGTTGTTTTGAGTTGCCTGTTCTAATACATGCTAAAAGTTAGCTTAAATGAGAGTCACCCCTTTAACTCACAAAGAGGTTACCAGTACCCTGTGGGCCCCAGTGTATTATGGGTATTTCCTGTTTCCCTAGTCTATAGTGAAGGGAACTCATAGTTTCCCCTGTTTGGAGAGGAGGTAGCGGTGCTGCAGGGCCTGAAGTGTTAACAATAGACTGCTTGTGTTGCTTGGATTTTGGTGTTTGCTTTCTTTGTTGTGTTGATATTGGTGTGTGACTAATAAAGTTTCCAGCAGGAAAGGTTATCTATAGGAGGAAGAGGAAGTCATGTGACCATCCTGGCAGTGTGTAAACAGGAAGAGATGGGTATCAGGCAAAGCTTAGGCCTAGTTCATGCAACATGTGCTGCGCTCACACAGGGTCACTCAGTGTCATAAAATGTGGAGAAATAAATGTCCCAGTTCTGTTCATTGCACCCGAGTCTTTTAAATCCTTACAGCTTTATGGCAAAGCATCACCTTATTAAAAATCATGGTTCATACAGGGTCAGGGACACAAGAGAAGCCCTATGGAGTGAGCCTGGAACAAGTAGAAGGGAAAGGGACATGACAGAGGGACGAGTAGGAAAAGAGAGTGGGGTAACAGGCAAGGAATTATGGGAGTTGTAGTATGGAAGCAGCAAGGAAAAGGGGGAAGGGCTTAATGTATAAATAGAGGTGGAGAAAGTGCAGGAAATCTCGTGACTGCGCGGGAACAATCAGTGTTACCCTCCCTCCCGCCCTGTAGGGATGGTTGGGCCATTGAGTTGCATCTCTGGCATGGTGGGGGTGCCCTACTGGGTAGCCAAAAAGGGGGCTGTAGTGTTACAGTGAGGTTTTTGTCAGATAGGCCTGGGACTAGGCTTAGGGGAAGGAGTCACAGTAAGCAAGGAAATAGGTGGCGGAGGCTTAGCCTTAGGCTGGAGAATGGGTTGGTTAAGAGGGTTACTGTTAATTTATTGTAAACTATTGTTAATTGTTATATGCAGCCTTCAGCGGCTAGTGTTTTACACATGTAAACATGTTATTCATTTGTTATAATAATGTCGGACTGTCGTGGTGGTTCATTTATCATACGCTTGTGTAATGTAAATGAATAAATAAAGATGCGGCCGTTCCACCCAAGTTGTTGTGGCTGTGACTGAGAGAGTTTACCGGGATGTGGGAGTTTGGTCCAAAATCGAGTCATACTCAAGTCACGCGAGGATTAGTTATTGACAGACTAGTTCTCACTCGGTTAGAGCACATCTAGGAGCATGAGGCAGTCAGGGTTAGTCAGAAAGATCAGCCCTGTGCTCCATGAAGGAGAATGGGGTTTTCAATCCCCAGGAGACCAAAGTGGAAGGGATCCAGGCTAGTGCTCTCCTCCTTCCCTGGAATGCAGGGTCCTCCTTCCATAAGGCAAACTGAGAGCCAGATGGCAGTCCCAGGAGGTTACCAGTGCTAACTTTAAGACACATTTCTAGTCTAAAAACTGGATTTCAGTTCTTCAAGTGAAGACTGTGCTCACTGCAATAGCAATGTGTCCCTCCTCGTCCCTGTTGGAGCAAAAGAAAGGGCAGAATGGGGAGGGCTGACTCAGGGTTCAGATTTTGGAGCCCCTGGGCCACATTGTCCTATGAGTACTACATGCGCCTCCCCCATCCCACATGCATACACAGCAGCTTATTTACATAAACTATAGTAATCATTCTGAAGCAAACACACTAGTTCTACTAGTGCAGGGTAACAATACATCATATTGTCATTCCTTTAAAAGATTTACATTTTTTTGGTGTTACTGTTCCTTTAAGTCAACTAGAAAATCCCTTAAACACTAAATAAACCCAATAGACTGGTTTTGCTTCCAATAAGGATTAATTATATCTTGGTTGGGATCAAGTACAAGCTACTGTTTTATTATTACAGAGACAAAGGAAATAATTTTTAAAATTTGGATTATTTGGATAAAATGGAGTCTATGGGAGACAGCATTTCTGTAAATGGATTAAAAAAAAAATACACACACATAAAAAACCATAAAGGCCAATGCACAAAAATCCACTGCATGCCAAATGCAGGTATAAGCCCCCATGTGCAAGGGCTCTAATAAGAAGGGTATAATTTTTCCTTTAAAACTTTAGGAAATATTCCAGATTATTCCAATTGAGTAAATTGTGGGATGTTTCCCATAGTATTATTGTGATTTGCTAACATCTGCTCCTGACGGCGATCGTAGTTTATTTTTCTACGAATGACCTGCCAGCCTATAATAATCCTCATTACACCAGCCATTGACGATCCAGGGCCAAAGTGTTAAGGGCCCCGCATTGAGCTTGCGAGGGGTGAGGAAATATTTAAGGAATGGGCTTGTTTCTGATAAAGTCATTCTTCGGGTCACCTGCGGCAACTTGTGGTTTTAACAGCCCAATCAGCAGGCCTGACGCACAGGAGGTAGCACTTTTCATGGTGTTGACAGATTGTCATTTTAACAGCAAATAGAAGGTGTCCATAACATTCACTATGATGGAATGTGTTAGGTAGGGACCCGTGACTCCAAATACTTCATTCCCATGATGGAGTGTGGTAGCGGGAACGCACCGCAGCCTGGAAAAGTAGCCTTTGTCTCCTTTATGGAGGAATGGGGGGGAGGAAGAGGGGGGGTCGCTCTTTTATTTTTATAACAAAACGCATTCTGTACGAGGAAATTTTTCAGCCATCTGCTCTCATTATTCCTAATGTCGGGCCACCATCTCCTCCCAACAATGAAAATAATTACCTCCTGGAGGGTAAAAAATAAAGATATCAGGACAAACAAAAGTTAATTACATTTTGCTCTCAGGGATCCCGAGCAGTGTTCCTAATAAAGAAGCAATTAGGTAGGTAAAGGCATCACTTACAGTTACAGCATAAACAAACGCAGTTCGTGCCATAGGAGCAGAAGGAATTTCCCGTTATCTTTATCAGGCGCACAGGCAACAGTGTGTATTGTATACAAAGAGATTTTTGGTTCCCCTTTAAAAAAAACACAAAAAAAAAACAAGACCTACAGTCCTATTACAGGTACAGGACCTATTATCCAAAATGCTTGGGACCTGGGGCTTTCCGGATAATGGATCTTTCTGTAATTTGAATCTTCATACGTCTACTAAAAAGTCAGAAACATTAAATAAACCCAATAGTTGGGATCTAGTATAAACTACTGTTTTATTGATAAAGAGAAAAAGGAAATCATTTTTAAAAATTTGGATTATTTGGATACAATAGAGTCTGTGGGAGACGGCCATTCCATAATTGTGAACTTTCGGGATAACAGGTTTCCGAATAATGGATCCCATACCTGTAGAACCGGGGGTGAACGCCTTGCAGTGCTCTACATGATGCCAAAGTGCAGGTTCAGAGGTTCAGATGTGCAGAGGATGCTGGGACTTGTAGTACAAACAACATTTTCAGGAAAATACAATGGTACAACATTTATTTTCATGCAAAACCATTGCATTTACATTGCATCATTTTACTTACAGGTAACACAATTTGTCCTATGAATCAGGTAGATTTTTTTATCTTATGGGTGGGAGCTGCCATACTATACTTACAACTTAGTAATGCTTCAGAGTAGTGCCCATGACAGCCAGACTGCAGTGAAAAATTGACAGGATGCTTGCTTATCCAAGCAAATTATTTTGATTGTTACTTCTAATCTAGTACATGCCACAGGCATTTTTAGTCAACCTGGGGGCACTAATTCTGCGAAACTGGGCAAGCAGGATGGTGGGCAGTAAGAGGGTGGGAATAACAAACTCACAGAACAGGAGATGGTAGCCTTTCTACATTATCCCTTATAATACAAGAGTGATACTCAGAGTTCCTTGTATAACTCAGCCTGCAGCCTTGTGCCTTTATATGGTCACAGAACAATCCCTCAGTGACGTCTAATATCCTTATCATTTACAGTAGGGGGTACATTATCCCTTATAATACATGAGTGATACTCACAGTTCCCTGTATAACTCAGCCTGCAGCCTTGTGCCTTTATATGGTCACAGAACCCAGCAGTGACTTCCAATATCCTTATCATTTACAGTAGGGGGTACATTATCCCTTATAATACAAGAGTGATACTCAGAGTTCCTTGTATAACTCAGCCTGCAGCCTTGTGCCTTTATATGGTCACAGAACAACCCCTCAGTGACTTCTAATATCCTTATCATTTACATTAGGGGGTACATTATCCCTTATAATACATGAGTGATACTCAGAGTTCCCTGTATAACTCAGCCTGCAGCCTTGTGCCTTTATATGGTCACAGAACAACCCCTCAGTGACTTCTAATATCCTTATCATTTACAGTAGGGGGTACATTATCCCTTATAATACATGAGTGATACTCAGAGTTCCCTGTATAACTCAGCCTGCAGCCTTGTGCCTTTATATGGTCACAGAACCCCTGAGTAACTTTTAATACCCATAGAATGGAGGTGCATGTTCTTATCTATAGAGCTCTGGCCACTGAATGTTTCATTGAATAGATACAGTATATGTGTAATATATTTGTAGGTAGTCACAACAAATTCTCTCTGTTTCAAAAACTGGTGATTGATTTTAGGATTCTACACAGAAAACAGCCCCCCTTCCAAACACAACCCCCTTGGTACCCAAAAAGCAGGTTATGAATTGGCCATAATGAGTCGGTGATTGTGAATGTGCAGAATTCTGAGACCCTCTGTTTATTGCTCCTTGTCAGGGGCCCTTCGAATGCCGTTTGACAGGTTTATGAAATTCATAGCACATTGAGTTCAATACAAAAGAATTTCTCCGTTTCCGTAACACAAATAATAAATTGATCATTTTCGAAGCGCCGGCGAGAGAACTGCCGAATGACCTTCACAACAACGATGTTGATCTTTCAGTAATAAATTATCATTTTAATACAAAGCTTCTGAATTGAGTTTATCCTCGATAGGCCGGCTGACCAGGCAGTTGATGGGCATTTCTATAAATGTACGTCTCCTGTGAACGAGATGAGCAGCGAGCGGCCCCTCACATCAAAGCCAGGCGGAGGCCGGAGAGAATCCCTGTGTTGTGCGAGGCTGGATTTGAATTGCAGAGCTGATGCTAAATCAATGAAGAGGCTCAGCCTCCGGGCGGTCAGGTTGTTGCTTTTCAATCACTCGACGCTGTTGCTCTGTGACAATATCACCTGCCAAAGTCCATTATTTTAGATTTCATGCATCACTGCACCCAGAGAGGATCCCAGCTCAAATACATGGAATTGCTGCACACAATGGGATGCACACACCCGCTCATCTTTTATTATTCTGGGCACTACAGTTTGATTATTTCTCCCTATCAAGTGCAATAATCCCTGACCCACAGAGATTAACAATTCAGTGTTTGGACATGGAACACTTGCATATCATCAGCATAGCTAGAAATGTTGTACATGATGTTTTGTGCTTCTGTCCCAGCCCAAGGCAACCACAGCCCTTAAGCAGTAAAGATCTGTGTCTCCAAAGATGCCCCAGTAGCTCCCCATCTTCTTTTCTGCTGATTCACTGCACATGCTCTGTGCTGCTGTCACTTACTGAGTTTAGGGACCCACTAACAATATACAGTACACATATAGGGATGCACCGAATCCAGGATTCGGTTCGGGATTCAGCCAGAATTCTGCCTTTTTCAGCAGGATTTGGATTCGGCCGAATCCTTCTGCCAGGCCGAATCCAAATCCTAATTCGCATATGCAAATTAGTATCAGGAAGAAAAATCACGTGACTTTTTGTCACAAAACTAGGAAGTAAAAAAAATTTCCCCTTCCCATTCCTCATTTGCTTATGCAAATTAGGATTCGGTTCGTTATTCGGCCGAATCTTTTGCAAAGGATTCGGGGGTTCAGCCAAATCCAAAATGGTGGATTCGGTGCATCTCTATACACATAGAATAGAAATGTCACAATATGAGGCTGATTAGTAATTAATACACATAATTACTACATGGCAGCACAGAAACCAGTGCAATTAGCATCAGAATTGAATAATCAGCAAACCTGTAGCATCAGCTTATATTACAGCCAGGGAAGCTCATTTTCTGCTGGATAATTAGTGACGAGCCCTAAGCTTAGCTTCTCAACAGCCAATCAGAGCCCACTGAGCATGTGAGTGTCACAGACACTTTCCAAGATGGTGACCCCCTGTGACAAGTTTGAAGTCCTGGATCATTGCTGCTATTGACAAGCTCAAACTTTAGCCTCGTGCAATAAGGTCATTATATAAAATATGCCATATTAGTCACATTCATTTTTAGGGTTTAGTTCTCCTTTAAGTGCCTCTCTCTCACAGTTCAAGTCCGGATAGCCACCCACTCCCTCTTTATGTTGATGGTAGTGTTCAACACAAAAACATTCATTATAACCCTTTCTCAATGACTTTAGAGTCCCATTCTCTATCCTTGAACAGAAGCTGGCGAGCGCTCCACGTCCACCCAGAAGTTTAAAACAAAGAATTTTATTTCAATAGTTTAAAAACAAACATCGTCCTGACGCGTTTCGTATCCACAGTACGTAGTTATAGGCAAAGCACCCTAAGGTGCCTATTGGCTTATTTAAATCTAAAAAACAGACATTACATCATTGATTATACAATTACAGAAACACTAGTAATTAGCCCTGATGGTAACAAGCCAAACAGTTTAACCCTTGAAATTGATTCCTTCACATACGCATTACCCAATTTTAAATGAAACCTCATTTAACAGACTTAATTCATATCATAACTTTAACAGATAAGCGCTAATGGAATGCAAATAGATCGTTTAATAAAATAAAGAGTATAGAATTCATAAATACAACTCACTTGTGATTTAATTCGTTAAATTAATTTTAAATTAATTTAAATTTAAATTAATTTATATCATATATATATATATATATATATATATATATACATAGTCATAATACTAAAATCCTCTGAAGACGCTTGAGCAAACAAGTGAGAGGATGTATAAACCATAAGATTCTATCTAATTTGATGAGTCTATTTTATTTTATTGGGTCCTTCTATGGATATCTAAGTATTCATTTATTTGACTTGTTCATTGTAGCTGTTAAAACCAGCCGTCACCATTCCTCTTTTATTATTCCCCGAAGTCTCTACGTGACTAAAAAACAGACAGATCTGAAAATACAACAAAACCCGACTTGAGAAAAAAAAAAAAAAAACAAGAGTGTAAAATCTTTTTGAAGAAAATAAAATAAACCCCACAAAAAGGTAAACGAAAGTGAAAATTCATGCGACACAAGTACAGAAACTTCCCCCGATTATCTAGCGGGTGACCATCAGTAAACGAAAGTAGCGCGTCAAAAAACTATTTTACAAACTTCCATATATCATATCACAGGCACCTATCCGTTATCATTTAAAAACAGAAAAACTAGAAAAAATGACAAAAACGTATATATATTTTCAAAACCTTTACATATCACATTTGAAGGTAGTAAAATCAGAAGTTTTACAAAAACCAATAAGGTACATTTATTACTTTGCATTCTCCATCCTTGATAATTACTTCCTTGATAATTACAGGTGAGCTGTGATATTTTTGGAACCCTTACCTAAGCTACTGGCATTCAAGGTGCAATACATTGGACACTGGGATCAAGAAGGCAACCTAGTGTCCCATATCCATTATCCACTCTTATGAGGAGAAGGTCCAGAGAAGCAGAGAAGAGGTGATCCAGTCTGCTGCTGAGAGTGTCAGTCTAGAACAGTGATCCTCAACCAGTGGCTCACGAACAACATGTTGCTCTCCAATCCAGTGGCGTAACTACAGGGAGCAGCAATTGCAATTACACCAGGACCCACTCCCCCCTGCTCTCCCTCGGGGCCCGCCGGAAAATGGCACCCCTTGCAGGAGGTAAGAAAAACGTACGTATAGCGCGTCTAGAGGGGGGGCGGGTGCACATCCTGCACCCAGACCCGGTAGCGTTTAGTTACGTTACTGCTCCAAACCTTTGCATGTTGCTCTCAATGACCTCTAAGCAGGTGCTTATTTTTGTATTTTAGTCATGGAGGCAAGTTTATTTGCATATAAACCAGGTGTACTACCAAGTAGAGCCTCCTGTAGGCTGCCAGTCCACATAGGGCCCTTATTTGGCACCCCAGGAACTTTCTTCTTACATCTGAATGCGGCTCTCATGTGCAAAAAGGTTGCGTCAAGAGGAATTTTCCCCACTGAGAAGACTCTACCAAGTGCCCCATAAAACTGAAACTCTGTCATTTCCAATACAAAAAGACCCGTACCCCAAATGATTAGATAATATTTACACCAAGAGAATCCCCAACAAATAATGCAGATTAAAAGTAATAATTTGGTTATAATGTACTTTGAAAAAGCAAATGCGTTTCTTTTTTCAGGGTATGCAATAGAGGAGTCAAGTTAGTGGCTGGCACAGGATATGGAACATATATGTTTATTCTGAGTTAATGTCAACAAGGTCGTAGGGCCTGATGGAATATGCCCATGTCTACTTAGAGAGCTTAGTTTAGTTTAAGTTTCATCTGCTATGGCACCACTGTAGTTTACTTAAATAAAGTCTTAGTACAAAGTTGATCCAGGCACTGGCCAATTGCCATATTGGAGTCAGGAATTTCCTCTACTACTTCCTTCCTCCCACCCGGGAGGCAAATTGAGAGGCTTCAGATAGCAGTTTTTGCCTGCCTTTGTATCAGTTATGAACGCAAGTTTTTTTTTTTCAACCTAAATTATCAGATTTAGCAGCCATGCATTATACCAACTGTCATTATAACAAAGCCCAGGTGACTTTCTGGGAGTATACAAGGCAGGGGAATATTATAATTCTGTTTTTTGGTTTATCCAGGGTGTATCCAGGGCCAGAGATAGGTGCAGGCCCAAAAGAGACCAAGGACTTTTAGGGAGGTGGAAACTCGGCAACTATCACCAGGGCTGGAATGGCATTGGGTGGAGGTGGGATTAGTTTCAGAGTCTTATAATTATCTATAACTTTATGTGTTATAAATTAATCTGACAATTGAATTGCCAAGTATTGACTGCTGCAATCAATGGTGAATGTAGTGAGTTCAATGAAACCCATGGTCATAAGAAAACATATTTGGACTCTACCAATATCTTTATAACATTACCTTGTCAGGCACGTTTTTTCCAAATACAGTTACGGATGTTAGAATTGTAGTTTAACAACAGCTGGAGGCCAAAGTTTAGATATCTCTCAGTTAAAACCTACAAACACTCATTTAGCACATTCATTTCACAGCTCAAGACCTCCATCTTGTTCCTTTAAACATACGAGCCCCGTCATTAATCTGAATCCCTGCAAAATGACTTCAGCTTACAGAGCCGTTCCAGAAAGCCCCTTCAGCCCTTGAAGCAGCAACGTTAGTAACCCAAAAACCAATCAGGAATAATAACATTAATAATCCAGACAGAGAAAGCCTGGCCCCTGGGACCCACTCTGCAGCTGGCTTCAGCAGTTCAAACAAAAGATTATTTAAGAAATGAAGATATTAATTAGGAGGTCAAACCCCACATGTAGTGTTGGTGCTAATGAAGGAAAGGGTCTCGTTCCCAACAGGAGGAAGAGTGAAAAATTAACTGAGGCTTAAAAATACATTAATCCTCCTAAGAAAGTAAAAATATCCCCAAATTCCTCATTGCCGCCCATAGTGAAATGAGACTGACCTTATGATGAAAGTGAATTCAGAAGAAGGCCGCCTAGTCACGTCTTGTGAAAATGGCAAATTCCTGATGTATTAGAGCTAGAATCTCAGCCATAAAGCAGGGCACGACTGCTGCTTACAGTAGGGATCAAATGCCCTCTTGACTCTACCCTACAGACAATGACAAATGGGGAATTCTCATTTCTCTGGTCTTTTCAGGTAGGACAGTGGCAATATATCCTTCCTGCCACATGGCAATACCCATTAAGTAGAATAAAGCATACTGTGCCTGTTGCGCACTGAAAAGTATCTGAAAGTACTCGGATTTCCATGAGTGATACTAGTTGGGAAGCAGCAGCTTGAGGGGAAGAGAAAACATTAGCAATCAAAACACCCTGTGTGCCATGAACCTAAATAGCATTATCAGGACGTAATATAGAGCTAATCATATGTAACTCACATGTACTGGTGCTTTGCTTATGAAAACAGGAGGCTGCCAAGTGCTTAAATCAAACAGGAGGCCAAACATTTGTTAGAGTTAATGAAGCCTAACATAATATTCCAGCCATTTCTTTTCAATGTGGGAGAGGTGTTGCACCAAATCCACTTATAGCCAGTGCTGACAAATTTACGCTGATTGCGTAGGAAATGCCCTGCTCGCTGCTCCTTACCACCCAAGAAGAAAGGGAGGGCTATGGTTGCCTGAACAGATGAGGTTATTAGGCAAAGGGTTTTTTATGGCTTATAAAATATCCTGCAAAGCAGAGGGAGGACCACTTCAGTCTGAAAGCCTATGACTGCCTGTGGCCACTTGCCATTGAAAAAAAATGGGTGGCACCTAAGGTGGACGTTGGTGATGCATGTGCCCTTGCTTCCACATAGACCAATGACCCTTCCACCTGGATTGAAGGGTTATTGGCAGATAATATATTCAGTTCAGACAATCAAACTGTTGTCCATGATAATCGCAGGATGATCTGTTGAATTGGTCACTTGGAGGAGCCATATTGTGCATGGCCAAACAGTCAGGCTGTTATGTGGAAATTGGGCAAACCACCCAACCAAATCTGAACATGCATCTCCCTACACCAGTTCCAGACTGTATCTTAAAAGGGAACTATCGCGAAAACTACTGAAGTAAGAAATTTTCTAAATAAAAAAAATTCTGCATTGTTTCTGAAATAATCGCGTTTATCTTCATTATTCCTCTCTCAGCATCTGTTTCTCTGCATTCTCTCTTCATGCAGCAGTTGGGTATCAGATGAATGATCTAATATATCTTATAGGGGGGGCTCCCTTTCTTAGAAGATGTATTAGAGCTCACTCTATTAACTGATTCCAGTACAAACAAAATCTAACAAAATAACTGCCTCTTGCACAAATTCTGCATGTAGAGAGACAAGATTTCCAGTGAATTTAATAGAGTGAGCTCTAATACATCTTCTAGGCAAATGGAGCCCCCTATAAGATATATTGGAATGAATATATGACACTAAACTCCTGAATGAAGAGAGAATGAAGAAAAACAGATGCTGAGAGAGGAATAGTTACATAGTTAAATTGGGTTGAAAAAGACAAAGCCCATCAAGTTCAACGCCTCCAAATGAAAACCCAGCATCCATACACACACCCCTCCCTACTTTTAATTAAATTCTATATACCCATATCTATACTAACTATAGAGCTTAGTATCAGAATAGCCTTTGATATTATGTCTGTCCAAAAAATCATCCAAGTCCCTCTTATAGTCATTAACTGAATCAGCATCACAACATCACCCGGCAGTGCATTCCACAACCTCACTGTCCTCACTGTGAAGAACCCCCTACGTTGCATCAAATGAAACTTCTTTTCCTCTAGTCTAAAGGGGTGGCCTCTGGTACGTGATTCTCTTTATGGGTAAAAAGGTCCCCTGCTATTTGTCTATAATGTCCTCTAATGTACTTGTAAAGTCTAATCATGTCCCTCGCAAGCGCCTTTTTTCCAGAGAAAACAACCCCAACCTTGACAGTCTCACCTCATAATTTAAGTCTTCCGTCCCTCTAACCAGTTTAGTTGCACTTAGTCTCTGCACTCTCTCCAGCTCATTTATATCCCTCTTAAGACTGGAGTCCAAAACTGCCCCCATACTCCAGATGAGGCCTCACCAGGGACCTATAAAGAGACATAATTATGTTTTCATCCCTTGAGTTAATGCCCTTTTTTATACAAGACAGAACTTTATTTGCTTTAGTAGCCACAGAATGACACTGCCCAGAATTAGACAACTTGTTATCTACAAAGACCCCTAGATCCTTCTCATTTAAGGAAACTCCCAACACACTGCCATTTAGTGTATAACTTGCATTTATATTATTTTTATTTTATAACCTGCATTTATCAACATTGAACCTCATTTTCCAGTTTGCTGCCCAGTTTCCCAACTTAGACAAATCACTGTGCAAAGTGGCAGCATCCTGCATGGAACCTATAGTTCTGCACAATTTAGTATCATCTGCACAAATAGAAACAGTACTTTCAATGGCCACCTCCAGGTCATTAATAAACAAGTTGAAAAGCAAGGGACCTAGTACAGAGCCCTGCGGTACTCCACTAACAACTTGATTATTTCAGAAACAGTAAAGAATTTTTAATTGATTGTATTTAGAAAGTTTCTTATTTCAGTATGCTGAAGCTAATATTAAATTTAAATTTTCACGATAGTTCCCCTTTAATAGGTTTTCTAACCTCTATGTAATACTAAAGCTCTCCTTTCCTGGATATTTTGTAGAATGGGAGTGTTAGGCTTCTTAGGATCATGATGCTTAAAGTTCTCTACAAATAGTAGAATAGAATAGTAGAAATATATTACAATTCACCTGGAAAAGAGAGGCATCTGCAGATCAGACATTCAGTTTGGGCCAAATGCCATCCAAGATAAAAGCAGAATTATCTGTTTAATCAATGGGTCATATTGTGCATGCCCAGATGATCAGCCAAACCACCCAACTAAACCTGACCATGTATAGTCTATGAAAGATCCCCATTTATCTGTTACAGCCTGGTGCTGGTTATATCTTGATGGGTTTCCAAAGCAATTTTTTCTGGTGAGTGGAAACTTCAGGCTTCCCAGGCTCACTCTGCTAAATGCACCCTGGATGGTTCCAAAAAAACACCTCCCAATTCCCTTAAGGCAGTGATCCCCAAGCAGTGGCTCGTGAGCAACATGTTGCTCCCAAACCCCTTTGATGTTGCTCCCAGTTGCCTCAAAGCAGGGGCTTATTTTTGAATTCATGGTTTGGAGACAAGTTGTGTTGCATAAAAAACAGGTGTACTGACAAACAGAGTCTCCTGTAGGCTGCCAGTTCATAAAGGGGCTACCAATATCTCATCAAAATCCTTATTTGGCACTCCCAGGTACTCTTTCATGCTTGTGTTGCTCCCCAAATCTTTTTACATTTGAATGCCGTATGGGTAAAAAAAAGTTGGGAACCCCTACCTTAGGGAAATCTTCATGGCTTGCCTATTTAAATATTTTATCTGATAAATTAACCAGAGAAAATTTTCAGTGAAAGTTTTTTCTAAAATAAATTTTTTGCTAGAATGCTTATAGTCAATGAGAATCTCCATCATAATAAAAGAGGGGAAGAGCTGCCAGGATAGAAACACCCTGAAGCAAGAGCAGTATTTGTCAGTCCCTGCCTCCCCCCCACCCCCAATGCCTGTGGAACGCATGCCTTTCTATTCTCATAGGCTTCCATTTCCAACAGAAGAATGTTCATTAAAAAATTACCTTTTTTTCCTTTGAATTCCTATTCTCGGGCTTAATGGAAAGAGGGCTTTTTAGCCTTTTACAAATAAAATGGTTTAAGCCTCAGATAAAAGTTTAAGGAATAAAAAAAATCTCTGCATTTCCGAAAGTGTCTCAAAGGCCAAGTTAAAGACTATATAAATGTATATATGGGGGGAAGCAATTTTATTTCTCCATCGTGAAGACCTAGAAGATGCTTTATTATTCTTAATTTTTTTCACATTTTTTCCTACTTTCTCGAGTCCCTTTTCTCATTTTGTCCAACAAAGACTGTCCTCATGGAATGACCTTTTTTCTTCCTTTTTTTTTTAGCCTTAGGGCCGTTGCCCTCATGCCAGTAACTAGATAACACACTTTATCAAAGATTTAAAAAAAATCATTGGGAAGACACTAGGTCTGATAGTGGCATCAATCCTAACCTGACACTGGCCAGGGTCAGCAATTTATCTCTTCACATTGCCTGTGGTTACTTCAGGGGCCATCTCCACTCTCTGCATGTTTTTAACAGCCTTTCAGATTAAACTCAGCTATCTTTGGGAGAAGCTGCTCCTGGTATTTTCTGCCTGCACCTTTGGCACATGAGATTCAGATGGATTAATATAATTCTTGCTGCAGGTTTCTTGTTGCATGTCAATATGATCTCTGGAACACATAGGAAACAAATGCAAATGCAGCAGCTCACACCTTAAGAGTTCAGAAATTAAATATGTTTTTTTTAGTAATTACTTGCAGGAAATGCAGAAAGAATCTTTGTTCTTATTTTTCTGATTATAAGTATGTTATTTTATAAGCCTCCTGAGAAATATGGTCATGTTGCTGCAGTGTCCCAATATTATGCTGCAGTTATGAGATCACTTGTATACCATAAAGAATGTAACCACCCCAAGCTTATAAAAGAAGAATGTGTCCCCCTGCAATTATTTATCTGTCATGGAACTTTAATTCCCACCACACTACAACAGGCTTGGATTGTCATGGGTTGCTGGGTGCTTTAACATAGCTCAGCCATAGATGATGGAGGTCAATCCTTTCCTGATATGAGAAGTCACATTTGACAAGGAAGACACAGGCTTAAACATCCCATAACTACCGTGTTATATTGTTACTTTTATTATTATGATTATAATGCAAATAAATATTGTCCTACTCTTTACATCTTTCCCAAATGTCTAAATCTTGCGATAGTGTTGCTATCGTTCCCTACTGTCACCATTCTGCCCTACCATATACCTGCTATCCTTTCCATTTTCTACTGCTGTTGCTTTCTGGTGGCCTGAGCAGTTGCTCCTATTAGGAGCCCTAAATACAGCTTATTGCTTGTGTTACCCAGCATCTCAGCCCCACTTGCCCCCATGTTGCTCTAAATGATGTGTGCCCTCATTTATTTCCAATAATACTTGGCACTGGTACTGGCAACTGGTTGGCTATATAAAGTGGTGCATGGATTGCTAACCACTGCTCCTTGAAACCTAGTTAGTAAAGATAAGGACCACCAACATGATGGATAGACTCAATCACAAGAAATATGAAAATGTCATTGAAAATCCATGAAGACCAAAGTACAGTATATTTTGGAGAAACACTGTCCATGTGGTCATCAGGAGCCAAAACTGAATACACTGGGATAAAACAGGGCAAGCCAAGAAATAATACAAGGGAACACTAGGAACTGGTACTTGATATGGAGGCATTTTAGCCATTGTGCTACCATTCAAGATATAATGTTAGTAGAAGTGTGCTCGCATTTGGCACCTCATTTATTTCCAAAAATTCTTGGCACTGGTGCTAACAACTGGTTGGCTATATAAAGCAGTGCATGGATTGCCAACCACTGCTCCTTGAAACCTAGTTAGTTTAGATGAGGACCATCAGCAAGATGGCTAGACTCAATCACAAGAAGCATGAACATGCCACTGAAAAGTCATGAAGACCCAAGTACGATTTGGAGAAACACTGTCCATGTGGTAATCAGGAGTCAAAACTAAATACATTGGGTTAAAATAGGGCAAGCTGAGAAATAATACAAGGGAACACTAGGAACTGGTACTTGACATGGAGGCCTTTAGCCATTGTGCCACCATTCAAGATATAATGTTAGTAGAAGTGTGTGTTTGCTCGTATTTGGCACCTCATTTATTTCCAAAAATTCTTGGCACTGGTGCTAGCAACTGGTTGGCTATATAAAGCAGTGCATTGGATTGCTAACCACTGCTCCTTGAAACCTAGTTAGTTAAGATGAGGACCATCAGCAAGATGGCTAGACTCAATAACAAGAAGCAGAACATGCCATTGAAAAATCATGAACACCCAAGTATAATTTGGAGAAACACAATACATGTGGTCGCCAGGAGTCAAAACTAAATACATTGGGTTAAAATAGGGCAAGATGAGAAATAATAAAAAAGAACACTAGGAACTGGAACTTGACATGGAGACATTTTAGCCATTGTGCGACCATTGAAGGTATGAGTTTGGTTGAAGTCTCGTAGTAAATAAGCTACTATCGGTCAAGGACATTTTAAACAACAGACTTGTATCCTGCAGCTCTACAGAGGTTGCTGGACTACACGACAGGAATTATTTCCTTCAAGCTTTATTTTTCTTAGCATCAAAGAAGGGGTTACTGACTCTTGCAGGTAACGGTTTCAGTCTTGAGGTGGCCATACATGGGCAGATAAAGCTGCCGATACTGGTCGTTTAGACCAATTTGACAGCTTATCTGCCCGTGTATGGGGGCTTCCGATGGGTCTTCCCGATCGATATCTGGCCACGATATCGATAGGGAAGGTTTGATTTTTAACCGACCGACCCGTCGGAGTCCCTTGGCGTACCGTAATTTGATCGTTAGCCATGCCGTTAATGGCATATCGGGGGAAGATCCGCTCATTTGCCGATGTCGCCAAACGAGCGGATCTTTGAGTCTATGGCCAGCTTAAGGATGTCTTTGAATGGAATAAGGGACATGGCTTAAAGACGCAGGGGACAAATCCGACGGCGGAATCGGAATTGTCAATTTTGGTGCCCGCGAATTGACGGCGCGTCAAAATTCACTTTTTGCTAATTTTTCGCAGGAAATTTGCAAATTTTTAGGTGAAGCGGGACAAATTCGCCCATCACTAGCTACTTGAGATAAGTAGATCTGCCCTTTTAGGATCTGAGACTTACCTGCCTACCTGATTTGTAATATGTGACAACTCATTAATTCAATATTATATTTGTGTAGGTTGTAAATTGTTGTTGACAATGTCGCAATAGCGGGGGGTCCCCAACTTTTTTACCCGTGAGCAACATTCCAATGTAAAAAGTACTGGGAAACAACACAAGCATGAAGAAAAGTCCCTGGGGGATATAAATAAGGGATGTGATTGGGTATTTTGGTAGTTCCTCTGTGGACTGGCAGCCTGCAGGAGGATCGGTTTGACAGTACACCTGAATTTTATGCAACTAAAACTTGCCTTCAAACCATGAATTCAAGAATAAGCACCTGCTTTGAGGCAACTGGGAGCAACATCCAAGGGCTTCGGGCAACATATTGCTCATGACCCACTGGTTGAGGTGAGGATAAATGAGTTTGAGTATCTGTAGAAATCGTTTCCTGACTTGCCTATGCTAGATATTGAGTGATAGCCGCTTGTTCATATCTTAATTGAATACAGGTATAGGTCTGTCATCCAGAAATCCGTTATCCAGAAAGCTCAGAATTACTGAAAGGCCGTGTCCCATAGAATCTATTATGAGCAAATAATTCCGATTTTTTATGTCATTTTCTTTTTCTTTATAATAACAAAATGCTCCACTGAAAAACTTAAAAATCAGGCCATGGACGGTCATCTTAAAATACTTCTGAGATTTGATCCTTATTTCATCCTTATTTCATCTTAAAATACTTCTGATATTTGATCCTTATTTGATCCTTGTTGGTAAGTTTACCTTAAAAATGCACCTTACCTTAAAAATGCATAATTAGAACACACAGCTATCAGTAATATGTTGTTATTGTTTCACGCTGAACAATAAAAACAAATAAAAACAAAATCAGGTGCATTCTCTGATCTTATCCTATCACCTCTCCTTGAACCTGTTATTACTCCCCTGCAGGAAGCTGTTTTTTCTTGGTAAATAATGCCTGATCTATATTTACTGAGTTTGAAAGCTTAATTTTTAATGTCCTGAGCTTCTGGAGCAAAGCTAGTGTACATCAAGTTCTTTCCTATGTTTCTATACCATGATGCATAGAAACATTATGGTATCAGCTTTCTCCAGTTCATAAGGGTTCTTTTTTAAAAAAGACCGGAAGGGAAGACGTTTGAATGAAATAAATTATGCCAGAACAATTGATTCTGTTCAAGGCTGAAAGGTGTGAGGTTGAGTAACACTGGAATGAAGTTCTTTGTATAAAGGGCTAATACATATCATTGTGTCATATAGCATGTTGAAAGCTGTCACATATCTACAGGTGGACATATAGAAAGGGGAAGATGTTCAGCAGATTATGGGCAGAGACAAGCAAAAGGATCTATGGGTCAGTCAACATTGAAAAGGTTGATCTGAGAGCACTGCAACCTCAGAATATTTTATTTGTATCTGCAGCATCTACCAAGTCATTGGAGTAATTTTGGTTTGGGCCCAGGGGTCACTCCATAGTAGTTGTTTTTTGGCATTGTGATTTTCTTCCTCATTACTGTAGCAGCCCATTTTCAACTAAAAATATTCTACGGTCTCGTACACTTTGCAGTTACTTGAACTTCATTCTTTCTGTTTTGGAAAATTACAAAATTTGAGTCCTCCAAACAGAAGGCACCAACCCATAATGTTGACCTGTAGGGGAATTCCCACACAGGAGCCTATACAGTATAAGGAGAGGCAGGAGCTTCCTCTTTGGCCTAACACAGGAGAGGCAGACATTGAGCTAGACCCGGTGGGTACCTGATCCTTGCTACGAATAGATAGATAAATAGAGGATGTTAGATAAGGAGTTTATGAGCAACAGTTAGACAAGGTTTAGATTTGGGATACTGCCCCAGGCGATTGTGCTCCAAACAGGTAAGAGAGCATGTAGGGACTAAATTAGCGGCAGCCTAATGGGAACATTGTGGCTGACTGTCCAGGGCATTATTGGAGACTGCGTGTAGACTAGACAACGCAGAGAAGTAGGGTAAGGAGTTTTTGTGAGAAGAGACCCCCTTTAATGAAATTCTGGCTGCGTAAGACAATTATGTCTGTCCAAGAAATCATCCAAGTCCCTCTTATAGTCATTAACTGAATCAGCATCACAACATCACCCGGCAGTGCATTCCCCAACCTCACTGTCCTCACTGTGATGAACCCCCTACTCTGTTCCTTTAAATGAAACTTCTTTTCCTCTAGTCTGAAGGGGAGGCCTCTGGTACGTGATTCTCTTTATGGGTAAAAAGGTCCCCTGCTATTTGTCTATAATGTCCTCTAATGTACTTGTAAAGTCTAATCATGTCCCTCGCAAGCGCCTTTTTTCCAGAGAAAACAACCCCAACCTTGACAGTCTCCCCTCATAATTTAACTCTTCCCTCCCTCTAACCAGTTTAGTTGCACTTAGTCTCTGCACTCTCTCCAGCTCATTTATATCCCTCTTAAGGACTGGAGTCCAAAACTGCCCCCATACTCCAGATGAGGCCTCACCAGGGACCTATAAAGAGACAGAATTATGTTTTCATCCCTTGAGTTAATGCCCTTTTTTATACAAGACAGAACTTTATTTGCTTTAGTAGCCACAGAATGACACTGCCCAGAATTAGACAACTTGTTATCTACAAAGACCCCAAGATCCTTCTCATTTAAGGAAACTCCCAACACACTGCCATTTAGTGTATAACTTGCATATATATTATTTTTGCCAAAGTGCATAACCTGCATTTATCAACATTGAACCTCATTTTCCAGTTTGCTGCCCAGTTTTCCAGTTTAGACAAATCACTTTGCAAAGTGGCAGCATCCTGCATGAAACCTATAGTTCTGCACAATTTAGTCTCATCTGCAAAAATAGAAACAGTACTTTCAATGGCCACCTCCAGGTCATTAATAAACAAGTTGAAAAGCAAGGGACCTAGTACAGAGCCCTGCGGTACTCCACTAACAACACTGGTCCAATTAGAAAATGTTCCATTTACCACCACTCTTTGTAGTCTATCTTTTAGCCAGTTCTCTATCCAGGTACAAATACTATGTTCCAGGCCAACATTCCTTCATTTAACCAGTAACCTTCTGGTTAAATAAACCCAATAGGCTGGTTTTGCTTCCAATAAGGATTAATTATATCTTAGTTGGGATCAAGTACAAGCTACTGTTTTTGTATGGGACCTGTTATTCAGAATGCTCTGGACCTGGGGGTTTCCGGATAAGGGATCTTTCCGTAATCTATATCTCCATAGTTTCAATCTGCTAAAAATCATGTTAACATGAAATAAACCCAATAGGCTGGTTTTGCTTCCAATAAGGATTAATTATATCTTAGTTGGGATCAAGTATAAGCTACTGCTTTATTTTTACAGAGAAAAAGGAAATCATTTTTGAAAATCTGATTTATTTGTTTAAAATGGAGTCTTTCGGAGATGGTCTTCACATAATTCGGAGCGTTCTAGATAACGGGTTTCCAGATAACGGATCCCATACCTCTACTGCTCTACCCCTAGTGTAACAAGAAGTTTAAATTCAATCATAATGGCACTGCTCTATCTCTAGAGTAAGTAGAAGCTTACATTCTATTTTGCAAATGGTTATTTTAATTACACTTTTCCCAGTGCATTTCTACATTGCTCGAGTTATTTAACGCTATCCCCCAATGAGCAGGTAACGGTATTAATCCTACAGAGTATCCAGCTCTTCCTCTTTTAATTGCTGCTGATTTGCCAGTGTAGAATTCAATGCGCGGAGATTATATTTGGTTCACCGGTTCTCAAAGCTGATCTGGAGACTCTCTAAGCAGAGTTAGTTTTCAGAGAGACCGTCCGCGGCCAAAAGTTCCCCACGAAAAGTAAAAACAGCAAAGGAATTTCATGTTCTTGCTCTCTCAGCACGTTAACACTCCCCGTCAGTGTCACTCGCAATGACATCTCATTATATAGTAAAGGTGCGCGAGGACAGGTAACGCTCCGCTCTCCGCTTCTCAAGCTCCTATAATGACACACAGCTCCGAGTTAATTAAGTCCTATGGGATAGACAATCGGTGGGGGGGGATTTTTTTTATTTTATTTTTTTTTTGGTAGTAAGCTAAATTTTATCACATGCCAGTCTAATACAATGTGGCAGTGAGAAATAATAAAAAAATCTAAAAAAAAAAATCTGCACTATTTCTCCTGTTAATAATCTTAACTACAAAGGTAAGGAATCCAAACCGCCTAATGAAGCGCGGGCCGTCGTTACACCAGGCATGACCCAATTAAGTCAAGCGCCGGTAGATATTTCATAGTTACCATCATTTAATTTGGATTAGCTGTAATTCCAATTTACTTTAAATTACTTATGCTTCCAGTGCATATGGGCGCTGAATAATGACTTAACCCTGCGGCTGCTGGGCCTGTTGGGTTAACGGCGAATTCCGGAAGCCTTATTTATATATTTTTAATTTCGGGTGTTAATGATTTCCCGTGTCGTTGTGGGATATTGCTTTTCTTTCTCTTCCCGATTGTTCCTGCATCATTGGTTTTTATTCGAAGCCTAATGCGATGCACATTACACTTGCTCTGTTCTCTCTCTGTATTCCGACTGCTCCAACCATATCAAGGCACTCGCAGGCTAGCAATCTGGTGGGAGATGATAAAGCAGATGTGGGAAAAACAACCCCCCTTGGTGATTAATTGTGATAGCCTCGCTATGAACTGTTTGTAGACATGGGGGCCAGAATGAGTAAAATGGCTTAATGTGACCTGACATGCCCCCCCTGTTAGGAAGGATCGAGCCTTGGGATATGGACACCAATACTTATAGGCAGGTCCAGATCTCCATTGAAGTGGATGGAGCTCCAGCTGGAGGCCCCTGAGAACAGTGGGTGTATAAGACTGGACCAAACGTAGTGTTATTTTAATGACTTCCTTCCCTTACTAGGGTGAGTTTCACAATATGATGACCCATAGAGTGGACATTTGTGAAGTGCAGTTTCAAGAAGTATATGAATGAGCCGGAGAGGGTGCAACTGAACTGGTAGATGGAATGTTGGTTATGTATATACCTAATGGTATTTTAATATATACAGGGAGAAGTGGGAATGTTTGTCCTTTCCTGTATTGAGTCAGTGCAGCTGAGGGATCGTATGGAAGAGATGACTTGATGGGCAGTTGTGTTTGGAGACTGTTCCTGCTGAATTGTGCTTAGTACAGGGGACACATTTCATTATTAAGTACTTGCATCCTCAAATGCTAAAGAAATAACTCAGCATAAAATATAAACATAGATGCAAATCATCAAAACAAGCTAATCCCAGTATATGCTATTTACACACATACAAGTTGTCTTGCAACAGAACATTTTACAATGATGCTCCTTTTTCAACTTACAATTTTACTTTATTATCGAACGACAAAGCCAGGGCCGTATTTACATAGGCCCCCGAGGGCCTGTGGCTAGGGCAGCACGATTTTGGGGGCGGCACGATTTTGGGGTGGCCCACGGGTGCCTATGTTTTTCGGGGGGGGTTTGTAAAAAGGAAATCCGGTGACGGAGCTGAGGGGATGACGGGTAGGGGGTCCGAGGAAGCCTGCAGAAGTGAAGTCATGTGCACGTCACTTCTGCTGAATGCGCCACATATGGTGCATGATGTCAGTGCGTGATGTCAGCATGCATGGCATAGGGGCATGTTTAGGTCCGATGCCTAGGGTGGCATTAGACCTAAATACAGCCCTTCTGACAGCCACTCTAAATACAAACACAAATCAAAGCTCTGACTACAGGAAGGCAAATCATTGGGCTACTCACCTAAGGGCAGAGACCCACGTTCAGATTTGGGGAGATTTAGTCGCCCTCCTTCGGGGTGACTAATCTCCCCGAACTCCTCCCGCCGACAAGACACCAGGGGCCCACCCAAAAACCTTACACCAGGGGCCCACCTTAAATCCTTACACCAGGCGCCCACTCTCAGTACTAATATTCTTCATCTTCTCAATCAACCTCTATTCTCCTAGTCTGTTCTCTTTACACTATAATCAACTGTTCCATATATTTAGCCTCTTTGTTCTAATAGAAATAGGGAATGGCCATGAAAAAGGCCAAAAGTTTAGCAGCATGAGGGGCCACTGACACCTGGGCCCACCGGGAGTTTTCCTGGTATCCCGGTGGGCCAGTCCGACACTGCCTCCGGGTATTTTCATTCTAGTCTAGTAGGTAGTTTGGGGAGATTAGGTACCCCTGGGCGACTAATCTCCCCAAATCTGAGCACGTGTCTCTGCCCTAAAACTGTATGAGCCCTTTCAGAAAAAATAGAAAATGGCATAAATCTACAGATGGTGAAAAGAATAGACTTAGCAAGAGACTCACGGTGGGTCAAACTGAATGCCCCTCCATAGACCCTTCCACCTTGCTTCATTCATCCTTTGTCTCTCAAAGAACGTATCTTCCCAAGCTCCCCCAGTATCATCTCCACCACCACTGGATGGGGAGACCTTCACGGCTCTGAGAAACCTTGCTCCGTGCACTCCAGTTATAAAAGCAGACAACAGAGCTGACTAAGAAAAATCATAACCCCTGTGTTGCTTGAATGCCCATAGGCCCACTCCTTCTCACTACAACCAGAGAGACAAGTAATGTCCAAAGCAGCAGAGACTTGTCTGTAGACATCTATGTTAAAGGGGCACTGAAGTAAGAAGTGGTCCATTGATTTTTTCCCAGAATATTCCTCCCGTGCGTAATCATGGCCACCGGTGCATCTGTACTTCAGATTGTCAGAGCTTCCGTGGCAGGAGCACCAGACGACGTCCCTAAACTTCGGGGGACCCTTGGGGAGTTGACTAAAGAGAGCCCAGATCTCAACACTTCGTCTGGACAGTCCTTCAGGGCCAGTGATGTATGAAAGTGGGAACCCAAGACTCTCCCTTCTGGGAGAAGCCCTGATCTCCCCAACAGACACACACCACCGCCTCATCACCTTCAGACTCACTACAACATAAGGCTTATGAGCGCTATAAGGAGCACGCACGCTCTTTACCAAGCCACCTCTCTGCCAGCACCCAAAGGACCCAGACTCCACCCACAAAAGAGGCTTCTCCAAAAGGAGGTTGTTATAGTTGTACTTAATAAAGGTGTGAGCACTAGTGGGCTGTTCCTGCTGAATTGTGCTTAGTACAGAGGAATACCTATGCTGCCATAGTTTTATGGGATCTCTCTGTACAGGCTAATATAGGGAACTATTATTGTTATTGCTGCAGGTATGCATGCAAAAAAATTACTGTTTCCAACTGGCTAAGCACTAGTGATGGCCGAAATTGGGGCGTTTCGCTTTACCGAAAAATTCGCGAATTTCCCACGAAATTTGAGAAACGGCACCAGCGTCTCATTTTTTGACGCCGATATCAGTTTTTGACACTGGCGTCCGTTTTTTGGACGCCGGTGCAAATTCGCTGGCAAAAATGTGCTGGCATCCGAAAAAAACTGCATCCATTTTTTTTTGACGCCGGCGAATTTTCGCTAGCAAATTTTCAGGCCGGTTTAGCGAATTTATTCGCCGGCGTCAAATCGCGGGAATTCCTCGCAAATTTGCGCCTGGCAAATAAATTTGCCCATCACTACTAAGCACCCATATAATATGAATCTACTCCTGTATACTTCTTAGAGATTATGACATTCCATACAGGAGTATTGGTAGTAAATGCTATCAGATTCCAGAAGATTTCAAATTATAGAAATCTGTTTCAAGTGGGATTTTACACTTAGAACTTAATGGAAAAGAGAAGTGACTCCCACCTAGAAGCCAGAGAAAACAAAGCAAGGGGAGATGTACCCAGTCTCACTCTCATCTTATTATTTCCTTTAGGCAATCACAAACATAAAAAACAAAAATCAAGGTATACTTGGAGGCATCAACTTCTCATTTATGGGATTCTTAAAAATGGATGGAAATGGTACATGGGCACTTTTGAGCACAGCGAGCGACACACACATATTGCCCAAAAGTGCCCATGTACCATGACCCATTTCAATCTGATAGTGTGAAACTGAATACCTATATACTGTATATGCCTGTGTACAGAGCAGGCAAGGTACAATGGAGTTCTTCAGCTGTAAGAGAACATGATAACTCTTCCGTTACCCCGAGTCACAGCCGAGCATTAGTGCTGCGCTCTGAGCTTTTATTGAGAGAACTGCACACTAAACCTTCTCCTGGGAATCATTAAGGAGAACTGCTGCCTCCCTGCTCCTACTTGTACCAACCAATACGGGAACGAGCGAGGCCCCATGGGAGCGGCAGAGGAACATAAAAGCCTAGTGATAATTTCCATTCTGATGCCATTGTCATTCTACGAACAGGTTAAATGGATGTGCACATTCCTTGCTCAAAATAAGTTCCCCAAAATAGGGGGGAGATAAAGCTCTTTCGGCAAATATTTACTTTGCTTTATCTGTCACTTGGGAGCCTTATGATTCCCTGCCAGACATTTAACAACATCACTGACTGTATTCACCGAAGGAACCAATCAACAAGGGAAGCTCAGTAGGTACTGGGAGTTCTGCTCTAGAAACACATGGTTCCCAAAATGTGACCTGTTCTCTTGTCACAGCTTTCAGGACCTTAAGGTGGGAGGAATATTTGTGGTCTACTAGTGGTAAGAGAATGGTTATCAGCATCGGACTGGGGGATTGGTCTGCTGGTGCACCTTGTGGGCAGGGCACAATGTATCGGCAGATAGATAAATGAAGTGAAGCCATGGCTCCCACTCTTCACTTCCTACAGTTCTAATTGGTTGGGCTGTGAGTCCAAATGAGCAGAACAATAGGGAGCAGGCCACTGGTAGAGTTCAGACCATGTGCCGTTCAGCTGGACACTAGAAAGTATCAGTCTATGGCCACCTTCAGTATGTTTTAGGTCTCATTTAGACTTGTCTTTCTGTTCAACTTTTATCCGGGCCATTTGTTATATTTGATGGTTGCATCTGCCTTTATGGTACGGCAAAGTGATTCTCGGATCAAATTAGTTATTTTGAAGTTCAATGAGACTCCTGTTTGTTTGAAACATGCCTAGTTGTGTTAATATAAAGATGCATATTTGGGTTTAGTGCCTTAAATTCTTAAAGAGCCTATTTCTTACTTCTTGAGAGGAACATGGCACTTTATACAAGGCCAGGGGTTGATTGGACTGGCGGGAGACTGGGAAGAAATCAGGTGCACCCCACTGACTCAGACCGCTCTCCACTCCCTGCTCCAATCCTGGGATTTAGGTGCTCCTCCCCCAGCCCTATCACATGTTCAGGCCCGGATTTGTGGAAAGGCCACCTAGGCCCGGGCCTAGGGCGGCAGGATTTTAGGGGGGCGGCCTGCTGCCCAACCACACCCACATTGGTTCAAAAACACTGGGGATGCACTGGAGATACAATCATTTTTTAAATTTCCCATGCGACAATCCCCATTGCTCCAGACCAGATGATGAAAATTCGCACGAAAAAGGGGAGGGTACAGGGGCGACGAAAGGCAGTGGGCCTAGGGGCACCCACTATGTAAATCCGGCCCTGCACATGTTAAGGCGGCTGCAAGTAGAAGTGAGTGGCACAATGGAAGGGGTGATTTGAGGTGAAGTCGTGCAGCAAGTTTAGCGACTGAGCTCGTGGGCCCAGGGGGTGGTCCCCAGTCTGACGCTGTACATGGCTGTACATAGTGTATAACTTGTGATGTGCATCTGAGAACATTAGTCTCATACACAATAGACCCAGTTATGCCTTAATAAGAAGGTACTATACAAAGTGACATAATTAGATCAATCGGGTATGGTACTGAGAAAACGCAATGCTTGCAATGGGCCAAGCGTTTGATTTCGTTTTTGAACCTGTTTTATTCGCATCAAACAAGAGAAAGGTAAAAAGAAACTTGTGTGCTAACAGCATATTCTCCATACACACCTATAATAATCACACAGCTTCTACATAACAATGTAATGGTCCAACAGGGTATAAAGTGCCCCCTGCTCAGGAGTAGTATCAGTAAGTAGAGTCACAATGAAAAGGTGACACAGCGTTATGGTCCCATTCCTAAATGAGTCTCATTCACATCATTCCAAATACCAACAGGACTCAAAAACCAATTAAAACCATTCCAAATACCAACAGGACTCAAAAACCAATCAAAATCAATGTTTTTGTATCAGCTGACCCATAGCAGCTTGGTATTTATTATAAGGGAGCTTAGTAGGGGTGCAAACTATTTCTAGCAGACGAATCACTGGGTACCATCAGTAGAACTTAGCAATAGCTGCAGAACATCACTCCTTTTTAGTCATTCATTTATAGGATATGCTCATTAAGTGCCCTACAGTCCTGCAGAACCTTGGTCCATCATACATTGAAAGGGAAACATGAACCAAGAACTGAATCAAAGCTGGATTTATTTTGGGGCATTTTCCCTAAAATTGTGTTTTTAAATCGAATTCTGATCCTGCTGCAAATGTTGTGTCTCATCTCAGTTCCCAATGGTTCCCAGTCACTGGCAGCACCGAATGCCCCATGTAAAGCTTTAAACTGATCCACTAAACTTGCCCACGTTAATACCTACTAAATGCCCAGCAAATATTTCTTTCTTTACAGCAACAGGAATAAACAGGCTGGTAGCACCTGATAGTTCACAAGGAGAAATCCTGCTGCTATGTAATTGCTTTGGCTTCAATGATAAAACCAGGTCTACGGTAGTGTAAAATAATGACGTCAACTTTGGTGTTAGTCACCCATTAACAAATACATGCAGTGATTGGTCAAGTTTTGATGCGAAAATTATGTCCATAGATTGGGTGAAAAAAATTGTCGCCCATAGACCAATGCAATTCGGCAACTTTTCGTTGTTCGCTAAACAGGTCAGATTCTCCCATCACTAGTGATTGCCACTGTTTATGAGATTATTGGGGTGACTGTGATACACGCTATATATTCACACATTAGGAAAACAATACGACTTTCTAAATTAGACGCACCAAATCGATAGTTTGAGATTTTGTCAAATACCACATTTTTTTATCAGAATATTCAGCAGAAGTGATCGAAACCCTAATTTACATACTCAAATTTGAGAAAACCGTTAAAACTGCGGCTGTTCTGAAAAAAATAAAATGTCACATTCAGCTATCCAGAGCTTTAAAGTCACATGGTGGGTTCAGATTTGGTTTGGCTAAAGGCTTAGGTTCAATCCGAATTCTGCAAAAAGTGCTTGGATTTAGCTCAATTTCAAACCAGATCCTAGATTTGGTGCATCCCTATTATATACAATATTTTACACAATTTTAATACAGGTATGCGATCTGTTATCCAGAAACCCGTTATTCACAAAGCTCCAAATTATGGGAAAGCCATCTCCCATAGGGGCAAATTCACTAATGTGTGAAGCGGCTAACTCTAGCGCAAATTCGCCAGCGTGACGTCATTTCATTACTTAGCCGATTTACTAACGGCTGTTGTTGTAAATTCGCTAGCGAAGTGGACCTACTCTAACGCTACTTCGCACCCTTATGTCAGGCAAAGTTGCGCTATGGCGAAGGGACGTAACTACGCTAATTCACTAACATACGCATTTTACTGAACGTTACCTCTTGCGCCAGACTTGCCTTCGCCACCTCAGACCAGGTGAAGTGCAATAGAGTAGATAGGGATTGCTTCAAAAAAAGTTGACATTTTTTCTAAGTCCCAAAAAACGCTGGCGTCTTTTACTTTTTTATGGGTGATAGGCTGAAAAAGATTGTAAATTTTTTCAGGGGCACCCTCCTTCCCCCCCTACATTTCCTAACATATGGCACCTAAACTATACAGTGGGCTCATGTGTGGGGCAATATAACAACTCTATTTTATTTAATGAAACTTTCCCAGGCTTGTGTAGTGTAATGTATTTGCTGCTACATATACGTCCATTGTACTTTGCGCCGTATGCAAATTAGGCATCGCTAGCGTAACTTTGCTTTGCTTGACGAATTAATGGTAGCACAACTTCGCTACCTTTCACGTCCCTGAGCGCAACTTTGGATTTTAGTGAATTAGCAGCGCCCTGGCGAAAGCGGCGCTAGTGTATTTTTGGCGCTTAGTGAATTTGCCCCATAGACTCAATTTTAATCAAATATTTCAAATTTTTAAAAATGATTTCCTTTTACATTATAATAATAAAACAGTAGCTTGTACTTGATCCCAACTAAGATATAGTTAATCCTTACTGGAGGCAGAACCAGTCTATTGGGATTATTTCATGTTTAAATAATTTTTTAAGGTATGAAGATCCAAATTATGGAAAGATCCCTTATCTGGCAAACCCCAGGTCCCGAACATTCTGCACGAAAGTCCCTATAACTGTACCAGTTTTTGTTGGGGTGCACCAAAGCCAGGATTTAGTTTGACTGAATCCTAGCACTTTTTTGCAGAATTTTGAACAGAAAATTAATATATTCTGTGTGACTGAGGGTTAAAGTCACAGGACTTTATGGGGTTGTTTTTGGATTGGGTGAACAACTAATGGCGGAGATTCTGCAATCAAAATCTTTACAAATAAATACAAATTTTGTCAGGTTTTAGGTAGGGGATTGGCAAAATGTGTGAATTCATTTGGGATGAATCCACTATTTGGGATTCGGCCCAATCCCTGTGTCCCAAACCGAATCCGAATTCTAATTGTCATATACAAATTAGGGACAGGAAGGGAGAAAGTGGAAAAAACATTTTCATATGCAAATTAGGATTTGGATTCTGCTGAATCCGAATCCTGCTGAAAAAGGCAGAATCTTGGCCGAAACCCGAGTTGAATCCTGGATTCGGTGCATCCTCAGAATTAATAGATCTGCCCCCACATATTCACCTAAACCAAAGCCAAACCTCAATGGTTTTCACAAATTTTGTATTTACAATGGATGGAATTTTTACATTTTCTTCAAATTTGAATACAAGGTTCAGATTCCGTTTGGGCTTTGACCAAATCTTTTGGCGCATCTGAATTCAAAAGCTTCGGATTTATCACGTCCCTAATGTTTTTTTTTGACCCAACATATTATACGCTCTTTTAAAAATACGCCCCGTAGTCGACAACGAACTCATAACAACAGCAATTATTATTAGAAACATGAATAAAGACTACAAAATATCCACAAATCTTATTAAATTATCCGCCGGAGGGTGGATAAATTTGAGATTGAACTAAACTTACAAGCCTATGATATAAAACACAATTATCCAAATTATTTTTCATTTTAAAATAGAATAGATAGATTTTTTTTTTCAATACATTGCGTGTAAATTAGGAAAGAACCACAGAACGGCCTAAATTGTTTATAATGTATGATATGATTAACTGAGTGTTTCCTACCCCCCACCACCCTTCTGATTAAGCACAAATTCAGTTGTTCTACATTTAAACAGCTACTCAAACTTCCCAAATCATTTAGAATTATATATGGCCTTCGCTCTGCCTCAATTGGTTCTTTTTTTTTTTTATGTACAAATTTAATTTTACACTGTTTGAATCAGTCTGTAAAAAAAAAAAAAAGGAGAAAGAGAAAGATTTGATTATACCTGAGTGTTCTGGCCCCAGTTCTTCCGTATCTCAGTAATCTGGGCGGTAATTGGTTGATTAGGAGCTGCGCACTCCATCTCTGCCCGTGTTGCTATGGAAATTCTGCAGGAACCATTATAGATGAGAACTTTATCACTTTCCACTTTAGGGCTGAAACGAGAGAGAGAGGGAGGGCACAGGGGGTGTCATCAATCTTAATGAAATGCAATTATTTTTACTCTTATTAATCATTGCGAGCCATTAGCTTGTGGCAACGGCACGGCTCCATTTGTCAAACTTTGCAAATTTCTGTAATTCTGTTTCCATTCGTGTTTTTTTTTTTTTTTTTATCGTTTATTTGTTTTCCCTGATCTGCTGCCCGTACTGGGAAAGCACATGTGCAAATGTATGACGCCAGTACGAGAGCACACACACGTGCACACAAGTTCATGAGCGGGCAAAGAGCAGCGTTCATGAGTCGTGCTAATTAATGCAGGATAAGCGGGGCTATCAGGATAACGCTGAAGATATATAGACGACACCGAGCTCGTATCCTGCTCACTGTTAAACGTCACCGTTGCCGTGGCGAGAATAACCTGGATCCCTTCAGGGCACCGGAGAAATTGGAAAATAGCCTGCAATGCAATTGGCTAACTGGTCCCCCCCATTTCCAACTGTGAAAAAATGAGCCAATTTAAGGATTCTTATTCCCTCTCCTCAGTTTATTGCAATAAGATTCTTCTGCTGATAGCTTGGAACATTAACTTAGTAACTTAATTAAACTTACTTAACAACCCAGAATAAGGAGATGCGATATATGTGCTAGTTATACTGCCAGACGCGGCGCCTCTTTTCATGCGCTCTTGTTTAAAAGGGAGAAGGGAGGCAGGGGTTTGTTTTTGGCCCTGTGTGGGATCTCATAGGCTGAGCTGATTCCACACCCCCTAATTACCATGTTCATTTTACAAAATTTGTCAGGTTATGAAACACATTTCTGTTATTTTTATGTCTTATTACAGTTTTGCAAATTAAGGTGAATTGCATCTTAAATTGTAAGTTCTACCAAGAGCCTTTCTCATCTTAAACTGTTACAAAAGTATCTAAGTATCTATTCCGGGCTCTCTGCCAAAAGCCAATTAAGTTAGAAATGTTGTATCTTTTTCTGGCTGTTCAGTGCAGGAGATCAAAGAGACATTTCAGCAACAAACCGGGGACTGTGGGCTGAGCTGTCAAAATCGGGACTGTCTCGCTAAAAATGGGACCGTTGGGAGGTATGCACCATGGAGCAGCAGTTATATAATGCATTTCTTGACTGCACAGGCAGTTCAATCCCTCTAGATTAGGGATGCACCAAATCCACTATTTTGGATTTGGCCAAACCCCCGAATCCATCGCGAAAGATTCGGCTGAATACCGAATCTGAATCCTAATTTGCATAATCAAATTAGGGGTAGTAAGGGGAAAATACTTTTTACTTCATTGTATTGTAACAAAAAGTCACGCAATTTCCCTCCCCTCCCCTAATTTGCATATGCAAATTAGGATTTGGTTAGGCCGGGCAGAAAGATTAGTCCGGATCTGAATCCTGCTGAAAAAGACCGAATCCTGGCCAAATCCTGAACCGAATCCTGGATTCGGTGCATCCCTACTCTAGATCAGGGGTCCCCAATCTTTTTTAACTGTGAGCTACATTCAAATATAAAAAGCATTGGGGAGCAACACAAGCATGAAAAAGCTCCTGGGGTTCCAAATAAGGGCTTTGATTGGCTATGTGGTAGCCTCTATGTGAACTGCCAGCCTCTCTTTGACCATAAACCTGGTTTTAACGCAACCAGAATTTGCCTCCAAACCAGAAATTCAAAAATAAGCAGCTTCTTTGAGGCCACTGGGAGCTACATCCAAGTGGCTGGTGAGCAACATATTAATCACAAGCCACTGGTTGGGGACCACTGCTCTAGGGGCTTACAAACTGGAACCCAGACCTGAACCAAGTTGTAGTGACCAAGCTAATATTACTTCACCTAGCGGCCTTCATTGCTGATGTGTACATCGCCTAACTGTACTTCCACCGTGCCAGACCATCCGAAATGTGAGCCCCCAGTTGCATTCTAGACATGTGCCTCTACTGCCTACCCCTTGTTCCAGCAAGATGTTGTAAAATTATGAAGGCTTTCAAAGGATGCTGGGAGTTGTATGATGAAGTCATAAGACGTGTTGTGCTGTCTGGGTCATACTTTTCTTTATCTGCCAACAAGTATAGTTTAGTTTGTTTTTGGGTTTATTTGGGATATAGAGCATAACTAAACTCCTCCATATTAGTTTGATTCCCCTGTCCAGCCCTTCTGCCCCTTCCCAAGCTCTTTCATAGACAATTTTGAAGATGTCCCTGTGCCTGATCTTCAAAGGAAGCATTGCCCATTAGGGCTGGAGGGCACCATGTTGTGGTTACAGTGCCTGAATCCATAGCACTAATTGGAAAGCAGGTCCACATGCACTGGGCACTAATCTAGCCCTGGAAGCCAGGTTACAACCTAACATGGCCAACACACTCTCTTCTCGCATCTCGCATTGTGAAGTCCTACCCTAAGACCTTGGCTGGTGGATGCCAAAAGGTTAATAACTTATTGGTTGGGGTTGTGTTGCTCATCTGCACCAGACTGACTTATCATGCAACAACACATCAGATTAGGAATTATTTTTCTAATAGTGATTGAACTACTTTCACATGTTCCCTTTTTAATTCTTAATCTTAAATAGGGCCTTCTTCCCTAGGCTCTGGTTTCAAAAGGGGCTTTTTTCCTAGACTCAGGTTTTACTAGGACCTTCTTCCCTAGGCTCAGGTTTCAATAGGACCTTCTTGCCTAGGCTCTAGTTTCACTATGGCCTTCTTCAAAGGGCTCTGGTTTCACTTGAGCCTTCTTTTCTAGGCTTTGGTTTCACTAGGACCTTTTTCCTAGGCTTTGGTTTCAGTTGGACGTTCTTCCCTAGGCTCTGGTTTCACTAGGACCTTCTTCCTGATGCTCTGGTTTCTCTAGGGCCTTCTTCCCTAGGCTCTGTTTTTACTAGTACCTTCTTCCCAAGGCTCTGGTGTCTCTAGGACATTCTTTTCTTGCCTCTGGTTTCACTAGGACCTTCTTCCTGATGCTCTGGTTTCTCTAGGGCCTTCTTCCCTAGGCTCTGTTTTTACTAGTACCTTCTTCCCTAGGCTCTGGTTTCACTAGGGCCTTCTTCCCTAAACTGTGTTTTTACTAGTACCTTCTTCCCTAGGGTTTATTTTTATTAGCTCTGGTTTCACTAGGACTTTCTTCCCTATGCTCTGGTTTCACTAGGGTCTTCTTCCCTAAGCTCTGTTTTTACTAGGACTTTCTTCCCTAATTTTTTGGTTCACTAGGATCTTCTTCCTTATGCTCTGGTTTCACTAGTGCCCTCTTTCCTAGAGTCTGTTTTTACTAGTACCATCTTTTCTAGGCTCTGGTTTCACTAGGACCTTCTTCCCTCGGCTCTGGTTTCACTAAGGCCTTCTTCTCTTATCTCTTGTTTCACTAAGGCCTTCTTCCTCAGGTTCCTTAGGCAGGATCCAAGAGATAATACAATGCCTGTACTTTAGTCACTCAACACTAACATAACTAGTGGCAATATAATTGATCCAAAACAAGTACAAGATCAATAATTTCTGTATTTCCATGAGGTTCCATTTTCCCTTTTGGGCCAGTACCCAGGAGATGGAGACCAAGGCAGGACACAGTAAATATACGTCAAGATCTGCATTCTGCTGGTACAGAGACACTGGAATAACTGGGGCCAATTAACTCATCCCATGTAGTTCAGTACATTGGAGCACCCTGCACAGCAATCCCCTGGTTACATTTAAATGACCCTTCAATGGATAAAGTTTTAATCTAGACCTAAAGGCACCATCTAATTTATTTGTTGTCAAAGTTATGACATGATTCCTAAAAACTTCCACTGGGAGTGGAAGGGTTAACCAGTTTTAATTAGCTTTAGGATTTTACTAATTAGAGCTGGCAAGCATTTAATTAGAGTTGCACTATTTAATGAGAGTCAGGCATAACCCTCTCAGTGCCATCAGGTTAGTAATGTGCTATAATACAACAATTTTTATAGCAATTCCTCAGCTCTAGCATCTAATTAATTACATCTTAGCTGTAATTATTAATGTAACAGATTAAGAAAATTGGAAGCAGAACCAACCTATTTGCTGTGCTACAGAGCTAAATCTAAAAAAAACTCAATATTAGAACAGTAACGTGTGATGGAAATAAAGGAAAGGCAAATTTCTGGGGCTCATCCAATTGGGATAAAGCAGACTTTTGCTGACCCAAACAGATCAAAGGAATTAGGCTAAATCCTGAAATCTGTGTGATCTGAATATGCTAATTTAAATTTAATTGATTGGATGGAGCCGAAGTGACGGCATGGGACGCATAGAAATGAATATGGATGGTTAAAGCTAAATGTTGGGGGTTTATGTAATAAACGGTGCAAAGTTTGTCTAATCACATTGCAACCAATCAGCTATTGGTTACTACACTTGGGCCTTATGTTACATATGGTTGTTAGAAAATCAAAATGTTGGAGCAAGGCACTCGAGTAGGTCATGCATAGTTCAGACTAATAGTAGGTAAAAATTAGAAATATTTTATTTGTGAAAACAACTCATGCCTAACGGGTTTCATGTCACTGGGACACTTAGAAATGGCCTATAAGTGTCCCAGTGACACGAAACGCCTTAGGCATGATTTGTTTATACAAATAGAATATTTCTAATTTTTACCTACTATTAGTCTGATCTATGCATCACCTGCTTGAGTGCCTTGCTCCAACATTTTGTTTTTCTACATACGGATTGTCCCTTCCCTTGAGCTGAGGGCCTGGGGCAGAAGTACCTGGGCCACCCATTTAATTTGAGTCATTCTATTGGGGAAGTTCTTATACTTATACATATGTATATGGTGGCTAGAGCCAGGACTTATTTTACAGTGGAGTTTTAAGGTATAAAGGGAATTTACCCTTCCAACCAGGGCACTGCAAGGAGTTTGTATGAATAGGCTCCTCAGATTTTAAGCACTTCTGGGGAAGGGACAGATGTCAATGACAACACAGTATTGCCTGACGAGTCAGAAGACACGAGATGCAAGAGGCCTTCAGAGTTAATACTTGAGTGATCATACATTGATCTAGGAGGCTGGAGAATCCTGATGGGAATGATTGTGTCATGCCATGGATGCAGTTTCAATGGGTCACAGACTCCCCCCCCATGTGATTGCCTCGTGGGCCAAAAGACAGTACAATCCCAATTTGGCCTACCACTGGGGTGTCCAAAAATTTGAAAGATTTACAAAACAAGCAAATCTCCTTGTGTAGAGTCTGCTTCAGAACCGGTTAAGGGATGTCTTAATACTATGGGTAAGATGAAGTTGCTGAGGACACAAAGGGATTCTCTCGGGCCATGGATGTGCCTTTGGCAGGCCCAAACCTCTATCTAGTTCCAGGGAACAGGAAGTTTAGATAGTGACAGATCTGATCCCAACGTTAGGACGGGAGATATTGGAGGACGGGGCTAACGACAATAGACTGATGTTTTATACCAAGTGGTCTTATTCTCTAATGAAATGATTACAGTGGATGTGTTTAATTACACTTTAACCCATGCATTCTGCGTTTAGCATCCAAGAATATTTTGGGAACATCTCATTACTTTAATCGGGATTTGTTTACCTGACAAACAGGCCATTGAGATGTACAGTATGAGTAGGTCCTGCGTGAGCCTCCAGACACATAGCATCGTTCTTCCAGCCACTGCACATATACACATAGGCCAAGGGCTTTGTCACCTGTTCAGCCCCTGACTGTATGGTTACGTCACAATGAATGTATGTATTTTGTTTTCTGTAGCAGTCCTCATGATTGGTAACATCACAAAGAAACATCAAGGAATCTGGAAGAGAGAAGATACTTCATGAAGCCACTGAATTCCCAGTGCAGATGCTGATGCTTAGATTGGTGAGTTGGTGCTCATATGCATTCCCTTCCATTGACAGAAAATATTGAGTCTCGGCTGGTTGTATGGTTCTTCAGCTTTGGCTGGAGTCAGATCTCACTCTTTGATACGTGTTCCAAGTATGATTGAGTTTGATGCATGTTCCAAGAGTGAGATCTGACACCATCAGTTGAACCAAAGCTGCAGAACCATGCAACCAGCCGAGACATGTTTACACTCAATATTCTCTATATCAGTGGAAGTCAATGCAGGTGCAACATTTGTCTATAGCTGTGAATCATGAACAAATTTTGAGGGCATCAAGAGGGGGGTTCTGTGGCCATCTCCTGCATTAATTCCATCTGTAGACTATTCTTCTATCTTTGTGGCTGGAATTCTGGACTTACAGGTGCTTTAAAGCAGGCATTAACTAAAGGGCTACTTTGCTTCAATAGTTTTGGGTTGCACTCTGCATTCACAGTAGACCCAATGTATATATGGGCATATATTAATATACATCCCAATACACGGGACCCATTATGTCCAAGAGACACCTTACTGATAAGAGCATTTTCATGCACATTTAACTCAAGAGTTCCTAAACTCTTGTGTGGTTACTTCATTCAAACACACTGGCTTCCTGCCAACCCGTGGGGGGGGGGGTTTCGGGGTTTTAAGTGCCAAGCTTTTAATATTTTTGCGAAGCCCACTCAAGGAAAAAAAAGCCAATTGTCAGAAATCCGAGGCATGATGAACCCACATGAAAGTTTAGGAACTCTCGTGTGGTTTTAGTACCCGAAGGCTTCAGCACTCTTAAATTCGGCCCCTTAACCTCATGAGCTAGCAATCTTTATGCCTTTGTCACTGGAAAAGACTACATTTTGTTCCAAGTATCAATGAATTATCCCTTTGGCTAGAGTTTTACTCCCTCCACCTTCCCAAAATAAAATTGTTCCTTTCTGAAAAATAGCCATTACTCTGCACAAGGCCATCTCTATAAAACTAACCAATATTAAAACCAGCTCTGCGGCTTGAGTCAGAACACAGCTGCCATGTTGCTTGCATTACATTACGTATCTCCGCTGTAAAGAGCCACACAGCAGCCAGTTTTTGGCTCTCTATTAATATGTGATTACAAGTCATCCTAGTTATTGTTTTCCCGTCTTCTCATCTGACAGTTTTACTGATCTCCCATGGAGATCCTTTGTCCAGATGGAATGGGAAAATGCCGACCTCTCGTGGTAAGGATTCAGACAGCTGGAAGAGAGAAATGGCGTTCAGAAGTGAGCGTAAGTGGTTGTGGGGCTGAGCGAGCCCTGACAGCCTCCTATTCTCTCAAGTTCCCTGTTCAGGAGATGACAAGAAATTTCCCTTCCCTGGTAATTCTTTTGTCATGATCACAGCTGTGCATGCGGCTTGCAGGTACTCGCTCATAAATGTTGCAATGGGAGATTCGCATTGTTTTCTCTCACACTGACTGGCTAAAAACTTGTTTCATTAAATCATCCAAATACTGATTTTTTTGCTCTTTTTTTGGGAATTGTTTGGGTTAATAAGAAGTATAACAAAGACATGGGTTCTCCACCAAATGCTGATACAATAGAAACGCATAAGCGAAGATGTTTGAATAATTGCACAGGGACTAGGGATTTTTTACCTGGTTTCATGCCTAATAATGGGTGCTGTTTAGGTTGGGTCTCCATGGTACCCCTAAACAATGGGACATTTGTTAAGGATAAAAACTAAGCAAAGAAGTCGGTCCAAACCAATGCTTTAAATTGCAAATCTGATGTTGCTACATAATCTGGGCCCCCTCCATAATTATTAAGGATCAGGTTTGGAAAGTTGCCTTTAACCATTGAATCGGACAGGTTCCCTACCACAGACAATTATTCTATCGTGCAGCTTGGGATAAGAGAACTTTTGGAGACATTTATAAACTGCAGAACGCGTTTCATGCAGTGCAGGTTATAATAATCTTGCATTTTAAAGTGGAGGTTACAGGGCATTTACTGCCATGAATATATCCAAATAACGGTTAAATAGTATTATATATTAATAAAGCACCTAAATAAAGCAGAGCCAGGCCCAATCCCATTCACCTAACTTGGTCTGAGGGCAGCTAAGATAGCGTGAGTCATTGAAGAGGAATATCATGGCTGCTGCCTCACCCTGTCCATTCATTTGCACAACAACAAATAATAAGAGAGCTACCCCAAAACCTGAGACTTACATAAAGTAATAAGACCCATGAAATGTGGAATTCAATGCCCTTGGGCATGTTAGCGTGAATTGGGTGAGATTGGATCTTCCAGCCTTAACAATCACCAAGGGGAGGGAAGTTGCAGCCACATGTGGACAGGAAGTCACAGAGAAGATTGCATGGAAGTGATTACTACAAAAGTCAACTGCAATGGGGCATCAAGAGAGACACTTCTCAATCAGTTACCTCCAGCACCATGACCCCAAAGGCTATAGGTCTGGGTTAATATTTCATTTTTGTCATTAAGAGTTGTGAAGTGCAAAGGTTGATACAAAAACGGGTTTGTTGAGAAGCATGAAAAAGTTCAATTCAGTCTTCAGATGATGAATCTGTCCTGTAAAGCTTCAATACTACAGACAATGATCATGTGTGGCTACATGGGTGTGATTAACAGTTTGCAAGACGCAATTAATTGGAGCTACCAAGACTAAGGTCATATGAGTGGTAAGGTCACCAGCATGGTTTTAGCCTAGCTTTATCAGAGCCAAACTGAGCTGAAGGGAGTCTACAGGGTCAAATTGGTGGCTAGGCCACCAGCATGGCCTTATCTGAAGTTCTGGCCTGAAGCTAACTCTATCAGTGCCAAACTGAGCAGGAAGGAGTCTACAGGGTCATATAAGTGGTTTAGTCTCCTGCATGGCTTTATCTGACGTTTTTCCCAGAAGCTTCAATACCACCAAACTAGCTGGAGGGAGTCTTCAGGGTCAAATGGGTGGTTACATCACCAGCATGGCCTTATCTGAAGTTCTGGCCTTATCAGTAGACCTGGACGGAGTCCACAGGGTCAAATGGGTGGTTAGGTAACAAGCATGGCCTTATCTGAAGCTCTGGCATGCAGCTAGCTTCATCAGAGCCAAACTGAGCTGGAGGGAGTCTACAGGGTCAAACGAGTGGTTAGGTCACCAGAAGCTAGCTTCATCAGAGCCAAAGTGAGCTGGTGTAGTAAGCACTTATGAGTATGATATACTGTATAGTGCAGTCCATAGGTAACTATGAGTCTCAGTTGACACTTGCCCATCTGGATATTGCTGCAGCCATAATCATTAGCACATCAGCAAAGTCATCTGCATGAATGAGGCCTTGGTTTTTACTTCTCCGGCACTATATTACTCTGCCTTTATGAGCCACTTATTGCTGATGATAATGGATCCATTAAGGCTCTTCCATCTCGTTCTCTGTATATTGTCAGTATTGCCTACACAGAAATATCTGCCATCAGGTAGGGTTGTAAAAAGTCTGCGAGTGGAAAGAGCCCGACGATGGAATGTGGGAGCTCTGAGCAATGCTCGGATCCCACTACGTTATGTTGGTTGCAAACGGCAGTGAGACATTATAGCACTAAAGGGGGTTAATAGAGCTGGAAAACTTTATTTGTATTAATATGATCTCCCCCAACCCTCACGTTGGTAAGTGTACACATCCATCTGTTAGGCTTTAATGAGATCTTGGTGGTAGCTCCGATAAATCAGCTGCACATGAAATGTTTAAGGGTAAGGGGGAAAAAAAACACAGAAAAGAAAAGGAATATCCACAACTCCACCGAGTGATATTTGTCTCAATGTGCCACGGCCAAGTAAATGTTCTATTCATTGTAATCAGAGGGGTCACAGCCTGGAAAGCAAAGCTAATCTGTCACGTGTCTGCCCAGAATAATAATCCCTTAGCCTTAATTAGAGGGAGCTAGGAAATGGAATGTAAGCGGGTTGTGAACCCAAATATAACGTTTTGCTTTATTAACGCACATTTAATTATATTTCATTTCAAATCTTTAATGATTTTAAAGTTATTGAAAGCAGTATCTGTCTGTCCAAACTGTCCTCTTTAGCTCATAACATTACAGATATATAGAAACATTGGGGTAACAGTCACCCTGCTATAGTTCCAGGGGTACCCAGGGTACAAATAGGCACTCACCCCCAAATCTCCCCCTAACTGGCCTTCAGACTGGGCCCCCTTAGCTCATAACAAGGTTACAGATATATAGAAACATTGGGGTAACAGTCACCCTGCTATAGTTCCAGGGGTACCCAGGGCACAAATAAGCACTCACCCCAAATCTCCCCCTAACTGACCTTCAGACTGGGCCCCCTTAGCTCATAACAAGGTTACAGATATATAGAAACATTGGGGTAACAGTCACCCTGCTATAGTTCCAGGGGTACCCAGGGTACAAATAAGCACTCACCCCAAATCTCCCGCTAACTGGACTTCAGACTGGGCCCCCTTAGCTCATAATAAGGTTACAGATATATAGAAACATTGGGGTAACAGTCATCCTGCTATAGTTCCAGGGGTACCCAGGGTACAAATAAGCAATCACCCCAAATCTCTCCCTAACTGACCTTCAGACTGGGCCCCCTTAGCTCATAACAAGTTTACAGATATATAGAAACATTGGGGTGTCACCCTGCTATAGTTCCAGGGGTACCCAGGGCACAAATAAGCACTCACCCCAAATCTCCCCCTAACTGGACTTCAGACTGGGCCCCCTTAGCTCATAACAAGGTTACAGATATATAGAAACATTGGGGTAACAGTCACCCTGCTATAGTTCCAGGGGTACCCAGGGAACAAATAAGCACTCACCCCAAATCTCCCCCTAACTGACCTTCAGACTGGGCCCCCTTAGCTCATAACAAGGTTACAGATATATAGAAACATTGGGGTAACAGTCACCCTGCTATAGTTCCAGGGGTACCCAGGGTACAAATAAGCACTCACCCCAAATCTCCCCCTAACTGGACTTCAGACTGGGCCCCCTTAGCTCATAACAAGGTTACAGATATATAGAAACATTGGGGTAACAGTCATCCTGCTATAGTTCCAGGGGTACCCAGGGTACAAATAAGCAATCACCCCAAATCTCTCCCTAACTGGCCTTCAGAAGGGCCCCCTTAGCTCATAACAAGGTTACAGATGTATAGAAACATTGGGGTAACAGTCACCCTGCTATAGTTCCAGGGGTACCCAGGGCACAAATAAGCACTCACCCCAAATCTCCCCCTAACTGGACTTCAGACTGGGCCCCCTTAGCTCATAACAAGGTTACAGAGATATAGAAACATTGGGGTAACAGTCACCCTGCTATAGTTCCAGGGGTACCCGGGGCACAAATAAGCACTCACCCCAAATCTCCTCCTAACTGGCCTTCAGGCTGGGCCCCCTTAGCTCATAACAAGTTTACAGATATATAGAAACATTGGGGTGTCACCCTGCTATAGTTCCAGGGGTACCCGGGGCACAAATAAGCACTCACCCCAAATCTCCTCCTAACTGGCCTTCAGACTGGGCCCCCTTAGCTCATAACAAGGTTACAGATATATAGAAACATTGGGGTAACAGTCACCCTGCTATAGTTCCAGGGGTACCCAGGGTACAAATAAGCAATCACCCCAAATCTCCCCCTAACTGGACTTCAGACTGGGCCCCCTTAGCTCATAACAAGGTTACAGATATATAGAAACATTGGGGTAACAGTCACCCTGCTATAGTTCCAGGGGTACCCAGGGCACAAATAAGCACTCACCCCAAATCTCCCCCTAACTGACCTTCAGACTGAGCCCCCTTAGCTCATAACAAGGTTACAGATATATAGAAACATTGGGGTAAAAGTCACCCTGCTATAGTTCCAGGGGTACCCAGGGTACAAATAAGCACTCACCCCAAATCTCCTCCTAACTGACCTTCAGGCTGGGCCCCCTTAGCTCATAACAAGGTTACAGATAAATAGAAACATTGGGGTGACAGTCACCCTGCTATAGTTCCAGGGGTACCCAGGGTACAAATAAGCACTCACCCCAAATCTCTTTGGGCAAAATATGGGGCAGAGTGTGGTTAGGGGTGTGACCAGGCTAGTGTAGAGGATACAAGACACCTTACAGCAATTTTGTTGCCTTGTGCCTATGGGCTCCAGCATCAGTTGGGCTCCCTTTAGGCGAAAACTTTGATAAAAGATAACAACTGTATTTAAATATTTGTAATTATTACATTAGAAACACCCATGCTGCAGGCTGGAGCTGCCCTGTGAATTTCCCTGACTTTATCTGAGCAGAGTTCCTCTGTTTCTAGTTATTTTCTTTCCCATTATGTGCTTTTTGCACCTTCTTCCCATGTAATGCTCACTAATTCTCGCACAGGTAAAAACAAGCTGTACTTTGATAAATATGCCTCATTTGGGTTAGAAGCTTCCAGAACAGAAATTGAATTTGATTAGAATTACAGACAAGCCTCCCTTGGTACCTGAAAGAGCCAGTTGTTATTTGGGGGGAATTTGCACATTTAAAATGGAAACAAAACAGCATTCATAGTGTGACATCTAGTGGTCAATATATGCAAACACATGTTCAATGAATGACCTCAATATCATATTAATTAGGCCCTGTTTAATCTGATGGTAATTATAATTATTATTATTATCGTAAATGTGGCACTTGACTAATATACAGGATGATGTCATTGCCATTTGCCCAATCATTGATGCTATTAGGATGTCATTTGCAAAGAATGATGGTAGGTACAGGTTATCCAACTTTTCAACTAATAGGTCTGCACCCACCACTGTAAATTTAAAGGAGAAGGAAACCCAGTCTGCGCAGGTCCAGTCCATGGAGTTCACACCTTACCCTGCATGCGCAGTAGGAGCATTTCGCCGGTACGGATCTACCGCGCATGCGCCAAAAGTCACAAAGTTTTCCGATTTCACTTCGTGACTTTTGGCGCATGCGCAGTAGATCCATACCGGCGAAATGCTCCTACTGTGCATGCGCCGGTAAAAGCAGGAAGAAGATGGCGTCGGTGAACTCCGTAGACTGGACCTGCGCAAAAGGGTAAGTAACAAGTTAGGGGCATTTGAACAGCGGGACAGGTAGGCCAGGGGGAGGAGGAGGGAAGCAACACAGGGGAGGGGGGAGGGTTTTGCGCCGACTGGGTTTCCTTCTTCTTTAAAATCCTGGGTTGTGGTATGAGAATTGCCTCCAAAAAAATCATGAAGGCTAATGACATCTTCAAATGGTTTCAAAAGGTTTTAAATGGTATATTCTTGGATTCTAGCTATTTCCAGGGTTTTTAAAAAATTCAAAAACTCTAGATTTTTTTTCACCCAAAAAATATTTTTTGACCAAAAAATAACCTTGAATACGCAAATTTTCCTTGAAAACACAACTTGATCCTTATTAAATCTGCCCGTATATGTTTATATTTATACATATAGGCAGAAAAAGTCATACATGCATAATCTGTTCATTTTATACTGCCATTAAAACACATGAGGGTGAGTTGCTTGGTTTATTCCTTAATCGTTTGCCATAAAATTAATAAAATTACCTTTATTATGCACTTTATAACCTGTCCTGTGGGTTATAAATGAATCCTTGGGGTTTATGAAAGATGTAACTATAAGCTCAGCCTCTCAACACCAGCCCAGAGCACACTGAGCATGTGCAGTGTCACTGACACACAAAAGATGCCTAACAAGATCCAAGATGGAGAGCTGCTGGGCAGGGCCGGCCTTAGGCCTATTGGACCAATAGGGCCCCGCACCTCTGGGGGCCCCGCACCACAGGGCAGCACAGATAATATTTCCCTCAGCACATGATGCTGCCTGGCCTGCCCCCAACTTTGAGAGTCCAGCCCATCCCCAAATCCATAGGTCCAGCCCACCCCCAACTCTGATAAGCCAGCCTATCCCCCAACTCCATAGGTCTAGCCTGCCCCCAACTCTCATAGGCCCAGCTTTCCTCCAACCTTGATAGGCCCTGCCTGCCCCCAATCCAACCAAGCCTGCTCCCAAACTGAATCGGCCCAGCCTGCCCCAAACTAATTGGCCCAGTCCACTCTCCTATTTCCTCCCTCTCTCTCTTACCCTGTGTGCCCCTATTATGTGCCCCTATTTCATCCCTCTCACTCTCTTACCTTGTCTGCCCCTTTCCTTTCTATTTTGTGCCTGTATGCCCTTATTTTCCTAAATACTTGGTGTGTCAGTAGCCAGCAACACTTTGTCTAGGGGCCCCGCCAACATGGTCCCAATTGGGCCCCACATTTGATAGGATAAGCCCTGCTGCTGCGGCAACAGTGAAGGCCTGGATCATTATTGTTATAGGGCTGCTGACCTTTAGACTAGTACAGTAAGTTCAGTATAAAATACAGCATTTGTAATCTTTTCAATCTTCTAATCTTTTAGGGCAGAGATACACATGGAGATTCGGGGAGATTAGTCGCCCGTCGACAATCCGCCTCTTCTTCAGGCGACAACCTCGATGCCTTACCGCCGGCTAGAATTGAAATTGCCGGTAGAATGGCACTCAGATCGCTTGGTTTTCCGAAGTTGCCTCACAAGGCGGCTTCGGGCGGCTACGGGCGGCTTCGGAAAACAACGCGCTCTGAGTTCCATCCAGCCGGCGATTATGATTCTATCCAGCGAGAAGCAGGTTGGGGAGATTAGTCGCCTGGAGAAGAGGCGATTTGTCGCAGGGCGACTAAATCTCCCAGAATCTTCTCGTCTGTCTCTGCTCTTATAGTTTTAGTTCTCGTTGAGCATCTAAATAAGGAATATATATTTAAAAATAATCATTTCAGTTTTCATTTATTATCCTCCAATTCTGTTTCAGCTTGAACAAAAAAAGTCTCTTTTAAATTTACCCAAGGCTTCTCTGGGCAATTCCCTTGGCAGTGGGGGGGTAAATAGATCCTTATAGATCACGTCTCACCTTCTTTGGACATGCTACTCTCTACTGGTACCTTTCCATCATTATACAAACAAGCACTAATCACTCCTATCCTCAAAAAACCTTCCCTTGATCCCAGCTCTCCCACTAACTATCGACCGGTCTCCCTTCTTCCATTCGCATCCAAATTACTAGAAAGGCTTGTTTACAAACGCCTGATCTAGCATCTCACTCACAACTCCCTTCTCGACCCATTGCAATCTGGCTTCCGCCCATCACACTCGACTGAAACTGCACTCACCAAAGTAACCAATGATCTTCTACTGGGCAAAGTCTAAAGGTCATTATTCTATTCTAATCCTTCTAGATCTCTCTGCAGCCTTTGACACAGTTGACCACACACTCCTCCTTGACATTCTACACTCATCTGACATTCGGGACACTGCTCTTTCATGGTTTACATCTTATCTGTCTGACCGTTCCTTTAAAGTTTCCTTCTCTAACTCTACTTCTACTACTTTCCCACTCTCTGTTGGAGTTCCTCAAGGCTCTGTTCTTGGCCCCCTGCTGTTCTCGCTCTATACAACTTCACTAGGAAAACTCATTCAGTCATTTGGACTTCAGTATCACCTTTATGCTGATGACACCCAACTCTACTTGTCTACTCCTGATCTTTCTAATTCTGTCCTTTCCCAAGTCACAGACTGTCTCTCCGCTGTCTCCTCTTGGATGTCACAGCGCCACCTGAAACTGAACCTTTCTAAAACAGAACTCATCATATTTCCTCCAAGATCTTCCCCTGTCCCTCAGATATCACTCACCGTAAACAACACCACCTTTCATTCCACCACACAGGCTGCCTAGGAGTCATCTTAGACTCTCATCTGTCTTTTTCACCACACATTCAAACACTTGCAAAATCTTGCCGTATTCAACTGCGCAACATTGCTCGAATACGACCCTATCTCAGTTCAGAATCAACTAAAACACTGATTCAGTCTCTCATCATCTCCCGCCTTGATTACTGCAACTTACTCCTCACAGGTATTCCAACAAGTCACCTTTCACAACTCCAATCTGTTCTAAACGCGGCCGCTAGACTCATTCATCTATCTCACCGCTCAACATCAGCTGCTCCCATATGTATGTCCCTTCACTGGCTCCCAATCTCTTCTAGAATCAAATTCAAATTACTTACACTCACATTCAAGGCCCTTAATAATGAAACCCCTCCCTATATTTCATCTCTAATCTCCAAATACACTCCTTCACGAAACCTACGCTCTGCTTCTGATCTTCGCCTCACTTCTCCTCTGATCACTTCTGCCCATTCTCGTCTACAAGACTTCTCTCAGGCTTCTGCTTTTCTCTGGAACTCTCTGCCTCGAGCTGTCAGACTTTCTCCTTCCTTCCAAACTTTCAAGCGCTCCTTAAAGACCCATCTGTTTAAAGAGGCTTATTCGATGTACCTTAATTAATCATTGCTGTATCAAAAATGACAAAGTGTTTATATAATCCTAATGTCTCAATTGTACCCTAACCTTTAGTTTGTAAACCCTATTGTACTTTGTAATCCTTGTCTGTTATCCACCATTTATTCCCTGTTTGCTATAACTGCAGTAAAGCACTGCGTATCTTGACAGCGCTATATAAATAAATGATGATGATGATGATGATGCTAAGTTTTTGGGGCCACAATGGCAATGAATGTTTTCGAGTCTAGATTTTTCTTTGTGCATCTTGGGAATAAAGTCATAGCTTCTTCAATTTGTTTCATTTCTTTCAAACAATACCGTTGTGTCATTAGCAAACTTTAATCAAGTTGTGTAACGTTTGTTGTTATTGGCAGTCGTGCTTATTGCTTTACCTATTTGCTACAGTTACTCGCTATTGCTATAAACCAAATGATTATTTGTTCAAACATTAGAGTTTTTCTTTGCAGTCAAAGTAACTGGCACTTGTGTATCCGCCACTGGGATTAAACTGGGAATTTTCTTGCTTTGTGCAAGTTGGTCTCAAGCTAGCCATCTCTAGAACTGTCATGTTTAAGGTTAGACGGTACAGAGGGAACACAAAAAAGACACCTGTCTTTCAGTTAAAACCCAACTTGAAGATCCAACTATTAGACAGGGACATTTGAAGATTCACCCTTTGCAGTGGGTACAGTTATAGGAAAATATAGGTGCATTAATCATAGTTTCAACAATATCTAGGCCAGCAAATTAATACTAACCACAAATTGCACCCTAACTGCCTTCATGCAGGAATTTCAGGTCTATCTTGGAGAGCTAATGGCCATTCTTGCTAATTCTCACGATAACCGGCCTTCAGGCTGATCCTAGTAGACACCCTATGGGTCTACCCCTTTACCAGGGCCTGCTATTGATCCAGAGAGAAACTGGATTGCCTGTTCTTCATATAACAGAATTGGAGGTCTTCCTAAGGGTCCATTTATAACTGTGTTGAAGCCTCTGGCCAAAGCTTATCATGTTCTCTCTCCCCATGTTGAATTCCATTACAGCCCTTCACCATGCCTTCTTCAGTACTCCACAAAAAAGAACCTTCTCAGAGACCATAGTTACAATGGTTTAGTTTCAGAGGTGAGAAATTCATATAGGAGCTGGCAGTTTTGATACAGACAGGTTTAGAGTAGGAAGACCAAAATGGCTTCATGTCCAGGAATATCTAGGGAAGCAAATACACATTCACCCCAAATATCACCCTAACTGATCTTCATGCAGGGATTTCAGGTCTATCTCACCATAACTGGCCTTCAGGCCGAGCCCCGCTGTCACAATCCTAGTAGACACCGTATGGGTCTACCCCTTTACCAGGGCCTGCTATTGATCCAGAGAGAAACTGGATTGCCTGTTCTTCATATAACAGAATTGAAGGTCTTCCTAAGGGTCCATTTATAACTGTGTTTAAGTCTCTGCAGGAAGCTTATCTTGTTCTCTCTCCCCGTGTTTAATTCCATTACAGCCCTTCACCATGGCTTCTTCAGTACTCCACAAAGAAGCACCTTCTCAGAGACCATAGTTACAATGGGTTAGTCTCATAGCTGAGGAATTCATATAGGAGCTGGCAGGTGTGATACAGACAGGTTTAGAGTAGGAAGACCAAAATGGCTTCATGTCCAGGAATATCTAGGGAACCAAATAGGCATTCACCCCAAATATCACCCTAACTGATATTCATACAGGGATTTCAGGTCTATCTTGAAGAGCAAGTGGCTGTTCTTGCCAATTCACACCTAACTGGCCTTCAGGAAGAGCCCCTCTGTCACAATCCTAGTAGACTCCTTGTAGGTCTACCCTTTTGCCAGGGCCTGTAATTTATCCAGATAGAAACTGGATTGCCTGTTCTTTATATGAAAGGTTTGGAGGTCTTTCTACGGGTCCATTTTAAGCCTCTGCAGGAAGCTTATCTTGTTCTCTCTCTCCCCATGTTTAATTCCATTACAGCCTTTCACCATGGTGCTTAGTAACAGTGGGAGTCCACAAAGAAGCACCTTCTCAGAAACCATAGTTACAGTAGGTTGGTCTCAGAGATGAATGATTCATATAGGAGCTTTAGGTTTGATATAGACAGGATTAATGTTGGAAGACCAAAATGGCTGCATGTCCAGGAAACACTGGGAAGATGCTAAATTTTTTTGGAATATGGCATTGAAGCAAAGACCCAGCAGATTGATTTCATTCAATTCTCAAGATCATGGAATGCCATGTACAGGGGACTACCTATGCTCCCTTCTTGTACAAAGACTATAGCACTACAGGATGACTATGTGATGAGATTAGGAAGTTGGTCAAACAACAAGTGGAGTCGTATATATAATCTTGAAAGTGCAAGCTTATTACCATTGTAAACAAGCAGTGCCAGTGCCAGTGGGAAAAGACAAAGGTTGGCCCTTTCTCTTTGGAATCCCCAATCAGTATGATATCATCTCTGCGACTAAGAATGCAGACAGTGTAAACATTTTATATACTACTGTATATACTTATTTGGGAAACTTACTGTGTAAGTGCCAGTTGGAACAATAGATGCTTGTTGGGGTTGTACGATTGTCGGATATTTCACAAAATGTGCCACAAATGGTAACGGAAGTATTTCCAGGAGAAAATCCTGATCCATAAATGTCCATGCTTGTCCTTATACCCAGGCAGCCTGCAAAGCAATTAAATCCTGTCATATTCTCTGTCTGTACAGGTTGCTCTCTTGTGAAACAGGAGGTTGTTATTCTATTGGGACTGGTTTGTCAGAACTGCACTGTTTGTATATAAAGAAATAAGAGCATTCAATCAGATGAAGGCCAATGGTACTGTAAGTGGCAGTTATAATATTATTTCTGTACAGATGCAGGATAGATATCTGGTTGGCAACTTATTTCCCCCCCCCCCCCAGAAACATACCGGGAAAGGTACCCCATCTGGTAAAGGGGTGGTTCACCTACAAGATTTAAGCCTTCTAGAGAAGGATTTAAAACAAAAGAAAATATGTCCAGAAATGCTGTATTTTATATACTACACTTTCCATAAAAACCCTGAGGTTCTCCATATCTATGGGCAACTGAGAAGGACAAATCATCATTACTTAAAGGGGTTGTTAACTTTAAATTAACTGTTAGTATGATGTAGAGAGTGATATTCTGAGACAATTTGCAATTGGTTTTCATTTTTTATTATGTGTGGTTTTTGACTTATTTAGCTTTTTATTCAGCAGCTCTCCAGTTTGCAATTTTAGAAATCTGGTTGGTAGGGTCCAAATTACTATAGCAACCAGGTATTGATTTGAATGAGATACTGGAATATGAATAGGAGAGGCCTGCATAGAAAGGTGAGTGATAAAAAGTAGCAATAACAATAGATTTGCAGTCTTACAGAGCATTTGCTTTAGATGGGTCAGTGACCCCCAATTGAAAGCTGGAAAGAGTCAGAAGACGAAGGCAAATCATTCAAAAACTATAATAAAGAAATAATTAAAACCAAATGAAAAGTTGCTGGGAATTGACAATTCTATAACATACTAAAAGTTAACCTAAAGGGGAACCACCCCTTTAGAAGATGTGTTGGCCTTGGGGTGGTACAGAAACCCAAAACATATTATGTAGACCTATTGTTTTGTTTAGTTTGTTTGGTATGAAGAAGAATACTTTCAGAGAAAATTCATCATCTGGACCAGGGGTCCTCAACTTTTTTACCCATGAGCCACATTCAAATGTAAAAAAAAAGTTGGGGAGCAACACAAGTCTCAGGGGGTGCCAAATGAGGGCTGTGATTGGCTATTTGATAGCCCCATGTGGACTGGCAGCCTACAGGAGGCTCTACTTGACAGTACACCTGGTTTTTATGCAACCAAATCTCAAATACTCAAACTCAAGCCTCAAATCCAGGAATTCAAAAATAAGCACCTGCTTTGAGGCCTCTGGGAGCAACATCCAAGGGGTTGGTGAACAACATGTTGCTCGTGAGTCACTGGTTGGGGATCACTGATTTAGACTTAGATTCTCACTGATGTGGGAAAAGCATTACTAGTAGGGTGTGCTTATAAGTAAATGATATCATTGATATCGTATGGTTCCATTTCACTAATGATCAGCTGCAGGAAAATCATGAAAATATTACTTCCACATGTAGCCTACAAAAGACTTCACAGGTCATTCCATGAAAAAGTCTGCAATGTCTGAAATAACAGAATCTCACTCATTCAGTTACAACTAGAATGGTGTATTTTAATACCTGGCCTACCAAATCCAAATATTGCACTATTCATTTCACTAGGGAAAAAAAGTGTGACAAGCCAATGTAAAAACAGGTTTGGACTAGCTTTCATTGGACCCCAGTGTGGGATTCACCATCTCATCGTCTCTTTCTAATTTCATGAAAGACCTCTGTAGCATCATTGTCCATCACCAGCGTATGCATCTAAAGAGAGTAGACACTGTGGTCAAGTTCTCTGGTAAACCCTAGGAGTCCCAACGTGATACTGGCCAAAAATGTAAATAAATAAGGCTTCTTCTACAAAATATACCTGTATTGGTAGGCCACATATACAAAAATAATATATAGTATATGGTTAAAGAGTTGCTATATAAAATAACTAAACATGACATCTGGATTCCTCATGCTACCTTCAGCTTGATAAGGTTGTACCCACTACAAGTAACAACACAACTTCACACTACCCCCACTCACCTAGGCTACTTTTCAACATTGTAACCTCAAGCCGAGACATGAAGGTCGCATTTGATGATGCCCATCCTCTTAGATGATCGAGGCACCGTATGTCATAGCTTCCAGCTGGCAGATGAGGTGGCAAGCATTGCAGGAACGTAGAGTTTCCTGATACATTTGTGCACACTGAATTGCCCACAAAGATTTTCACGTTAGAAGCTGATATCATTGAAACTACCATGGATAAAACATAATTTGAATGGAGTACTGAATGTACCATTGGTGTATATTCTGCTAAGTAATGAATGTTTCCAGCTGTGTAGCTTGAGCCGTCAATGTCTACAGTCAATAATCTTACTCCATTCCCAGGGGGAACAATGCACTGGATCAGCATGTAGGTGGCCTTTTTTATAGAACAACGATCATTTCCAACAAAGACAGTTATATTTTGGCCCTGCAATGCCGTACCTTCAATGGTTTGGAGACCACCACCATTCAAGCCAAAATGTATTGGTCTGATGGCTGTAATTTTAGTGATTATTGAAAAATAAAATATTAACCGGGGATAACACATTGAACCATTTGCCACGTTTAAAATACTAACGGTGTGGTTTCCTGGGTGTAGATTACTCACATGGCATTGTGCCATTGTCTCATTCCATACAATGACATTACACATCAGTGTGTTGTCTACTAATATACTACTACTTTGAGTAGAAAGAAATCTTTCTCCGAGAATGTTGAGAGTGCATTTTGACCCGTCCAGCTTGGCCAATACATTCTTAACCACAGGAGTCAAGTCCCTTTCCATGTGATAAATGCAGTTGTTCTTGCATAGACTAGGCAAGCCATCGATAATGACTGCAACATTGACAGATATGGTAGAGGATAGGTGAAATATGCCCTTTCGTTGAGTAATGCATTTGATAGTACTAATATTAAAACTCTCAACATCGCATGTGTAATGGCTTGAAATAAGAACGCCAATGGAATGATTGGCAGATTGGAGAAAGGAACCGTGTATAGTCAGGACTGTTCCTCCACATACTGATCCACTCGTCGGAGATATGGAATGCACCTGGGGGAAAATTTCTAAGATATTCATTGTGGATGTCATGTCTGCATATCCCAATCTCTCATCAAAAACCTTAAGAACGTATCTTCCAACATCAAAATCATCAAGAGGTATCTTGAGACTTGAGTTAAGGAATCCTCCAAAGTTACTCTCGTTGACACATTTGTACTGGGTGTTGTTAAGTCGGATAACTGAGTTGTTTAAATTAAATCCAGCGAAATGAAGCAGTAGGATGTTGCCTTCAAAATTCCAGGAAATATTTGATACTACCGGTGTAAAGTTAGGATGATAGCTAAAAAGAAGTTCACGTGTGTTGGACACTGGGGAATCATTATCTGTTGGGTTGTTTGAAATGGAAACCTTTACAGGCACGGAAATGCTTTCCGTCTGATTGCTGGCCAATGATGATGAGGGTGTCTCGCATTGAATAGCATCTTCTGATGAGGCAATAATCAGACAAGACTGGTTTCCAACAATAACATTAATCATGGATGTATCGGTGCTAAATCCTCTGCCAAAGATGGTGATGATGGTCCCACCTGAAGAACATTAGGAGAAACATATACAGTATAATCAGCAAACATAACAGTAATACAGTAAGTGAAAATGTATAGTATACATATAATGGGTTTGGCTTTTTACTATATTTAGGAGCTTCTCATTTCTAGCTTTGTTTTTGCCTTCACCTATTCAGTTATACCATATGATACGTGCAAATAGAAATATGGGTAAGAGGGTGGAGCCTGCCAGGGCTGGATTTACATAGTGGGCACCCCTAGGCCCACTGCTGTTCCTCGCCCCTGTCCCCTCCCCTTTATTCGTGCAAATTTTCATCATCTGGACCAAAACAATGGGGATTGGCGCACGGGAAATTTAAAAAACTGATTGTATGTCCAGTGCATCCCCAGTGTTTTTGAACCAATGTGGGTGTGGTTGGGCAGCAAGCCTCCCCCCTAAAATCCTGCCGCCCTAGGCCTGGGCCTAGGTGGCCTTTCCACAAATCCGGGCCTGGAGCCTGCAACAAGTGGTTAAGAGGAGGTATCCCTTATATCTAGGTGTTGCCTGCTCATTACTTACCAAGGAAAGACCCACAGCATGGCTGTAAGCTTAACACCTCCAGGACATACTGAATCATAGGCTCGAAGCTAGAATAAATAAGAAAAAGAGATTATATTTAGATTATATTTATTTCAATATTTTCTCAAGAACACTTGGAAAGCTGAGATATCTTCTTTTGTTTTTTGGCAACAGAAACTAACCTTGAACAATGGAAATGTCTTTTATTATATGCACAGTAATATAAGATGGCCACCATGGGGAGGATAGCAATAGTATGGCAAAATGGCAGCAGCAGTGCAAATCTGGTTTAATGTGCCATGGTAGAGACAGGGCCAAAAGGTCAAAAGTAGGGTAAGATGGCAGCAGTACTTAAATTATTGCTGTCCAACCCTATAGTTGATGTTGAAGTATAGGAGCCAATGTCAGGGAGTTCTATTCATTGGGTCCATAGGCTAGGAAGCCCTTCTGCAAGAGCTGTGTTTGCAGTATTCAATGAGAAAGCCAAGAAATATTGGCCTATTGTACAAGAGAAACGGCCATAGGTAATGATTTTGCTCAAATAGTGTGGCCTAGGTTTACTTCTGATCTGTATTCAGTTGTTCCAGAAGAAATTCACTGGGAGAAAGGAAAGTACCCCTTTTCAACAGAAGAGGTAGTCTAGAAGTAGCTGGTAGGCCCTCCACATAATTGTACAATAATTATTCAGTTATTGAACTGAAGTGGAACATTCCTAGGTGATGTCATGTTAGATATTTGGGGTACTATGATTCCAGAAATATCTGTAGACCCCAGCAAGAAAGATTCTTGCATAAGGCTACAATACACACTAAAACTGGACTTTTAACAAATTAAATCATTCCAGTGATGAAAGGTAACCCGGTAACCACACAGAGAAGTGAAAGCCAATGTTTACGTAATCATTAGCAGTGGCATGGCCCAAGCAAAACAACCTTCCAAACCATCATCTATATGACATAGGACTGTCCAACCTATTGATGACTATGAACTGTTGCCATCTTGCTCTGTTTTACCTAATATACTCCAATTTACAACTGCAGTGACCCATTATGTGCAGGACCCAAACAATTCTATTTAATTTGACCCCCAAAGATAGCTCTGTAATGTTGTTAATTTCTTGCGTAGGATATATAACAATTATGCAAAGACCAACACATGATCCCCCAGATGGATGTAGACTGCTAATGTAGACCTTCTGATGGTTGTACCATGATGTATCAGGTAGTATTGTATATAATAGTGTTACAATTCTGTAATCACTCTTGTAATGTACATAAAAATAGATGACTGAAATTCTGCTGTCTTCTGTTGGGTATATGGACATGAAGACAGAAGACTACAGGTTAGGGAAAGGTAAAACTGAGGAAAACGTAACCTTACCCTTCTGCTTTGATTATGATTCCACTGATGATTAATGAAACATTATACAAGCCTGGTGGCATTGGAGGCAGGAAAACTTCCACTCCTTGTGATGTTACCCTTTTAATTTTTGCGACAGAATTTTGCACCTTGACCTCCAACTCCAAGCTCTCTATGTCGGTGGAAACTTTAATAAAGAGCGTCTGGTCACCTTCAGTGCAGAGAAAATTTAAAAAACGGTGAGAAAATTCCCAAATGAGTTTTGAAAAAAAAGTGTACATTTATTATTATTGTTAATATTACCGACAAAAATTACACCATTATGTACCTAAGATCTTGGCAGAGGACAAATTTAGACCCATTACCTGTTGTGCTGCTCACATTACGGCTCAGAGACACAATCACTGGATTTAAGGAGGGATCGTACTTGATGCATTTCGGGAAGTCAAACCACTGTTCCCCAACTTTCATTGTGATATCTTCCTCATTCTGTATTCCAACCTGAACCGTAATAAGGGGAAATGTTATTAGATATTTCAGGGCAATAATCGAAAATAGGGAGTTTTGGGGTAAAGAAGCCAGGATGAACTCTAACACCTTAACTATTCATTTGAACTCTTTCATTTACCTTGAGGCTAAATTTGCTGCCCCTATGACATATATAAAATCTGAACTTTTTGTGATTGGTACATCCAGTCTCATAGGGATTCATTTACCTGGGGTGGTGCAAAACATTCAATCGCGTTTGAGTCATTTACATTCATGTGACACAGTTGGGATCCAATCAGGACTTGGGATAGCTCATCAAAACGGATTCCTATTAATGTCACCTTCTGTCCTCCTAAAGAGATATTTGTATTTATGTTTGTTTGAAGAGGCAATAAACGGTTAAATTGTATGAGCCATGACCAAATGGTTGCTGGTAATTTTAAGGTCATGGTGCCTGTAATATTGTTGTCCTTATACCTTCCCTTCATCTCCTTAATGGCAAGCTCAGTGGAGCTCATGGGCACCATCTTCTGGATCTTCGGGTCCTCCCTCTTCCTTAACTTTAACAATTCATGGCACTTTAGGCGCATGCTCAGTTGCTATGAACTGGAAGATTGCTTCAGCTGCTCAGGGGCCAATACGGCGTTCCCTTATAGATGCAGACCGAAGATCCGAAAGATGGTGCCCATGAACTCCTCTGTGCTTACTCTTCACTGATACGTGAGCAATGTATTTGGGACACTTTCAGGGATAATGAACTATGCGGGGAGGAAGCAGGGTGGGGGGATTATCTAGGGTAGTAGGTAGGGGTTTTTCTTATTGGGGGGTTAGTTCTCCATTGACTAATCACCACAATATTCTGTTTAAACCTACTCAATATATATCTATATTCCTTCCAACCTTCAAATTCTAAACCCCAAAGTTTTGCCACCCTACTAACACATAAATGGGTTCATGAGGCCAACAGATGCTCCCAGTGCATTTATATTTTACCAACCCCTATTCTTTAATTGTTTTATCCACCTCATTTTCACCATCCATTATTTAATACATGCTTGTATCCCTTCCATAAATGAGGTGATACCAACCTCCATATTCCATCCACCTAGCCTTTCCATACCTGAGTATTTTACCCATCTCATTATTCCATACATCAGGGTTTTCTCCACCATCCTGTTCCATACATCATATTTTTATTGACCTCCACTTTACATACTGTATATGAGTGTTTTACCCACCTCCTAATTTCATACATCATGGTGTTATTTACCTCCACATTCCATATATGATATGATTTTATCCACTCGAGACGAACGAGTGTTTTTACTCACCACCCCATTTAGCATTTATCATCTCTCTATGCATCTGCATCATTGCTGTTACCATTGAGTTGTAGCACAGCCAACTTCTTGTTTGTCTATACAGAAGATACTCACCAACTTCTGAGATGGCTGTTGGTGTGACTGTTAAGAGATGAGGTCTAACATTAAGAAACAAGTATTCGCCTGTAGCGTTAATTGCTAGTCCATAGGGTTTCACATGGAATCGGATATGATTCTCTCCCAGTGGTGGAAATCTTTCAGGACAACAGGAAACATGTGTTGTGTTTGCTTTGGTAATCTTGCAATTGGTTTGGTTGATTTCTATGTGAATTGCTTCTAGATTTTGTGTAAAACCCAGCCCAGTAAGATGAACTTCAAAATTGCATTCATGTCCTAAATCCAAACAGAAGGAAAGAGAGAATCAGCTTTGCCATATACCCAATTGTTCTACTCATATCAATATGACTTCCTCTTAGTTAGTTAATTAGTTTTGTCTTAGGATTCAATCATGGACCTTTGTATTAAACTAACCATACACTTACTAATAATATTACTGATGTTTCTATGAGGCACAACAAAATGTTGACATATATTATATTTCTATTCAAAACTCTTCTATCCAACGCTACATTAAGATGGAAAATGTTTAATTCTATTCAAACAGACCCACTTTTAGTTTAGGGACTAGTGATGTTTGGGTTGACCCAACACCCACAGGTTGACCACTGACTTGGCAGGTTGGGGTTGAGATTTGGCCAACCATTGTGGGTAAGGGTTGGGTGTGGGTCACACTGGGGAAGAACACTCCTCCAGAAGATGCCTCATACATACAACTACTGCTCTTCCCAGAACATATGCCCCTATTTGCACAGCCCGCTAAAGACAAGTGTGTAAGTGAATAATTGATATAAATTATTACTAACTTTATTACTTATTTATTACAAATAAAGGATACATTATTTTGTATCATGTGTAGGAGGGTAAAGGTTTTGCCAACCTTTAGGTCCTTTGATCCCCTGGGCATAACATAGTCAGCTAGATTGGGTTATAGAAGGGAAGCTGTTTCCTTTGCCTGTGTGAAAGTATTTGGCTGGCAGTTCAGTGACTAGCCAGTAGATGCCCCTGTTCTATTTTATTAAAAAGGAAGGTCCCATGTGCTCAGTCTCTTTGGGTCTGCACACTTGCTGGAGAAAGCACAGTGGTGCTCCATAGGGCCTGGAACAAATGAAGGTTCCAGAATAGATGAAGTAAGTGCAAGGGCAGATTTGTTATAGTCACTCTAGGAATGAAAGACAGGAACAAGAGTTATTTAGACAGCAGCCAGAGGCTCCGATGGACGAGAAGACCAAGAGGGTTAGTACCCTGCAGTGACAAGGCCGCCAGCTTAGAGCCTCAAGTGGTAAACACTCATCCTGAAACTTTTGAGTATACACTGGATGATTATTTGTTGGAAGAACTTACTGATCAGTTGTGTGGCTACAAACTGCACCCATCTAAGAGAGACTGTAAAAAGATCCACATGTGTGCATGTTATTAAAAGTTACAGTGTTCTGCAAATAAACCTTTCAACTTTATCCCTGTATGTGATTGTGGATCAGAGAAGTTCCTAGGGAGGGGTATTACAGCTCAGTCTGTCCTGACCCTGGGTGAAGACCACAGATCAACAAATATCTTTTTCAATATCTTTTTCGTGTCTTCTTATCATCCTTCTCCAAACACGTTTTCCCTTTTTGCACTAAAATTAATATTTGTGTATTTCCATATTTGTCCTATAGGCAGATTAAAAAACAGTGTAACTAGTAACGTGTGTTATTGTGTGTTATTGCTCCTGGGGCAAAGCAAACCAGGCACCCTAGGCCACCCCGCTGCCACCCCTCTTCCACCCCCCCCCTTGCAAGCACCTTAGCAGAGAGGAGGACAGGGGAGGGAAGGGAGAGCGTCAGAGAGGAGTGGAGGGAGAGGAGAGTGACAGAGGGCTTGGAGAGGGGAGAGAAACAGAGGGCAGTGAAAATGGACTAGGAGTAGGCAGAAGATACTTTAATAGGTACCTGCCCAGTGCCCCACTATCGTTGCCCCCTAGGCAGTTGCTTCTTCTGCTTACACGTAGTTCCCTTGATTGCTCCTTTTTTATGTAGTTACCTGAAGAGTACTCAATATCTGTGACCACTGGAATGAGCTCCTGGTGGTACAGGAAAGAGCAAGATCCTGAGCACTTTGCTGGGATGCCATTCACATGGACGGTTACCTATTGGGGGACAGTTATTATTATTATTATTATTATTATTATTATTATTATTATTATTAAAGCATCTGAAATGACTCTACTGGAATTAAAAGCACCATACACATACCTGAGGCAGCTGGTTAGCAGTAGCAAGCATGTCCCCCAAAATTGGCCAGATAAACACGCCTCCATCAAAAATAACACGAGTTTTAATAGTGGGGTTCAAACCAGTAAGATTTTCAGAATATACCTGAGCACAAAGAAAATGGTATCAAAGTTAGCAACTTATTATGTACTTTTATAGGACTGGTGCTTATCTGACCCCATTGCTATACTCCAGATCTAACTATTATTGTAATTAAAGACTAGCACAATTAGCCGGCAAGTTGTAGTCAGTCAGTGTTCTTCTGGGGTCTGTGGATGCACACATCAGTGGGAAGTGATCTTTCAAGTCTTTGGCCTAGTAGATACTTGAATTGCTCAATTAGTGTACACAGTATGATTCTGAAGGGGAAGTCCTTAAGCCAAGAGGCAGTTATTGTTTCCACAGGTACAGAAAAAGGGATGACTCAAGTCAGGAACTAAATAGGGAAGAGCAGGATGGAGCAGGAGAAGACACAGGAACAATACTGGAGCAGAAACAGGGCTGGAGCGAGAGCTAGGGACTAGCCCCAGTGCTCCAGCAGAAGGTATCAGATGCCAAAGTTCAGATAGGATATCCAGGGCTCTAATAAAGTGGTAGAATCAGTACCCAAGTGGCAGAGGAACTAGGATTGGATAGAAATGGTTGTAGAGTATTAGCATTCCTCCTGAAAGTGTGTGTATAGTAAGAAAAGACTAATACATACTCTGATGAAGTTTGGTAGGTCCTCACTCATTCTAGCCCAAGTTAACGTCCAGATCACATGGTGGCAGGTATCCAAATCCTTGGTGACTATAAAATCGCTGGCTGTCATATACTGAGCTGCAGTGCCCTCATTTATGTTTCCTAGCATTTCCCGTAGATGTAGAGCAGAGATTTTTACTGGTATGCCTGCCAGGAACCAACATGTATCTCAGTAAATCCACCAGTTAGCATGGGGCCATATTTGCAGACTAGGGGATGAGGGATGTGTAATGCATATGGTTCACAGTAGCATTCTTCAGAATGAACATTTTCAGAAGCAATTTGTATTATAAAGGTGAAGTTTCCTTAATGAGCTTACCATACCTGGTATCAATGTATCTGACACATGCATTGCAAAGGTCCCACCAATGGGAGGGCTTGCTGATTGTAGCCTTTCAACTGCAAGAGCCACGGTCTCATTTCCAGATTTAAATAACTGTCCCTCTTCTGTAATGTTCATAGCGGCATGACTGTGATCGACAATATAACAAAAATATGAAAAGAGAGGAATCAAAAATAGCAAACACAATGGCAGCAGGGGAAAAAACTTGTCATAATTTAAAGGGTATTTTACCATAATTCTATGAGAGGTAGATTTATGCCACAGTTGGCAACCCAGGATGTGAGATTGTATGTTGGGTAAGATCCTCTAATTGTAATTTTCTGAAGATGATGGCCCCCAGGCCGCGCAGATTGTGGGCCCTCTTTTAAAACTTCATCGTTCCCATTATGGATTAGAAAGAAAAATGTCAAGTTAGATATAAGTAAGGGTAAGGACAAAGGCACCTATGATTTACTTACTGATTTCCCTCCTTAAAAAAGTTTTTTTTGATCATCTTTGCACTTGGGTGGCCAAGGCTTTGGTTGATTTCAGATCTTGGAGAGGACTATGCACAGATTTCCATGCTTATGGCTTTTGCTTGCCATCAACTAATCAAGGAGTTACTCATTAGTGATGTGCGGGCAGGCCCAAAACCCACGGGTCAGACGTAAAAAATCTTCAGGTTGTCTCTCCCTTCCGCTCTCCCCTCTCGCAACCTCACACTGCTGGTTTCCATTCCCTGAATATATAAACTCACCGGTCTATAAATAGAGGGGATGTAGCGGAAACTCAACCCGCACATCACTATTGCCCATCAGTGATGACCCAAGGGACCCATGGGACATCCACCCATCATCTTTGATGTCAGAAATCTGAAAGGTTGGCTGTTGGGTGTGATACCTCAAAACTCAGTAATTGCCAGATGTAGGTAAGGGTCAGGCCATATTTTGCAATTTTGGCTTTGGTGATTTGGAAGGAAGGTAAGTTATAAGTAAGGCTAAGGACAAAGCCATCCATGGTTTACTTACTGCGCCCGATTTCCATCCTCAAAAAAGTTTTCTTATGTTTTATGCTTTTTAAACTTGAGTGAGCAAGGCTCTGGTTGGTTTCAGATTCTGGAGAGGAGCATGCAAAGATTTCCATGCTTATGACTTATGCTCTCCAAGAGCAAATCATGGAAATGCCCATCAGTGATGACCCAAGGGACCCATGGGACATCCACCCACCATCACTGATGTCAGACATCTGAAATGGTGGCTGGTGGGTGTGAGACTGCTAAAGCCAGTAACTGCCAGATGTCAGTAAGGGTCAGGGCTTATTTTGCAATTTTGGTTTTGGTGGTTTGGGAGGAAGGGGATGGAGCTTCACATGATTCACAAATTCACATTTTAGTTTTAGTGCTCCTTTAACAACATTTAAGATGCAGAAAAGCTTCTTCTGAAAATAAAGTTATAGAATTCTTTATGGAATTCAAAGAGCTTGTGATCCGTTATCAGTGACATTCACATTACAATTCTCCTGTGAAACTAAAGGCTCTTTAAGGAACTACTTAGGTAAATGATTTCCAAGCATTCGGTTCAATTAAGTTAAAGGGAAAATATCTGCAGGGGTGAGGCGTGGATAAATGGATCCTTCGGAATAATGAAGATAGATGAGAAGAAAAGGAGGATAATTCAAGGTTCTAGGGTATTGAAGATAGACAGGTAGACATTAACTTACAAGACTCCATTGTACAGTGTTTTTTTTTTTGGAAAGGCAACGGTCTATTAAATACCTCTTGTGCTTCTCTTGGCCACAATGACTTCATCAACATAAAACCAATTCCCCGTTGCATTAATATTCGGAGGCATCTGAAGTTCAACTTCAACGACAAACACCGATGAATTTACATGGAGGTCCGTCAGTGAATCCGAGGCTCTTACACACGTCCACAGGTCTGTACAGTCAAATTTCCAGCTATAGGTGTTGAAAATACATATTATCCTTGCATTCATGGCTTTGTATTACAGGTATGGGACCTGTTATCCAGAATGCTCAGGAACCAGGGTTTTATGGAAAAGGGATCTTCTTGTAATTTGGGTCTTCATACCTGAAGGCTACTAGAAAATTATGTAAACTGGTGGGTTTTGCTTCCAATAAGGATTCATTATTTTTTAGTTGGGATGAAGTCCAACTACTGTTTTATTATTACAGGGAAGAAGGAAATGGTTTTTTAAAATTTGAATTATTTGGATAAAATGGGTTCTATGGGAGACGGCCTTCCCATAGCTTTCTGGATAACAGGTTTCCGGATAACGGATCCCATATCTGTACTATTTTTTGACATTAAAATATTGGTTGCTTAGTAATACTTACCCTTGTCTGATTTAGCATGGTTGTCATGCTTTCCCTATCACCCTGAGGGCAGTTGTTATGGGTTCAAGGAGGGCAATCACACAAAACTCATAGGGGGTTGTTTAATAAAAAGCACAGTTTGCCCAGGAGCAGTAACCCATAGCAACCAATCAGCAGGTAGGCTTTACTGGTCCCCTGTTTAAAAGAAAACATCTTATTGGTTGCTATAGGTTACTGCTCCTGGGCAAACTTAGTGTCTTTTATTACATATGGGGGATAGGATTTTGCTGTGACCACCAGTTCTAGTGTTTTCCTCCAGTTATTGTGTTCTGTTCTTACCTTTCTGGGTTACTTGCACTAAATTCCCAATGACAGGAATGCTTCTTTTTCACTGTTTTTAGAAAGGTATTCTTATATGAATAGGAGATAATCAATTCATCCTCAATGTGCCCTTTATATGCAAAACAGATCTGTGGATGTAAATGAGAAAAAGAACAGAAAACCAACTGGTTTATTAAAGCAAGTGGCTAATGGTAGTGTTGCACGACACCAAGCCCGCAGCCCTTTCAACTTAAAGGAAAACAATAATGAAAATTCTCATGAAAATAAGAAATATATTCAGTGAAATAATGCTCTTTACTATCTCAGCAAACTGTCTCTCTACATGCAGCTTGGTGTCAGAGATGGTTATTTTGAAAGACAGTTAGCTATACAACTTTGTCTAGGCAAGATCAAGAAAAGAATAATTTGATTGCTATAGGCGACTATATTTGTATTAAACCTTTTATCATTTATATCCCCATTAGTGGAGTTACATTTTGGGCTGCTAACGCAGAGTAAGAAGAGAGCGTATAAACAGATACAGCACATTTTTTTTTTAATTTTTTTTTTATCTACCTTGGGAAAGACTTATGATTCTGGCTTTCAACTGAAAAATCCTTTTTAAAGAATAATGATGGGCGAATTTGCCCCATCGAATTTTCACCAGCAAATTTTTGCGGCCATTTTGTGAAAAATTTGCCGCAGATTCACGCCTGGCGAATAAATTCGCCCATCACTATTAAAGAAGAAGAAACATTGAGGGGAATATTGGCCACATATACCACCACTGCTGGGAGGACAGCTGATGAGGCACCTGAATGGGGTGACAAGCACTTGCCACTCAAAGGCCTGACGATGAACTGATCCAAGATCTTAATCCCTATGGACTCCATGGATAGGATATAATGTGCTGGGGGAAAAGTTCCATGGACCAAAGAACTCTGCACATAGGATGCCTTATAGGTCTAATGTATTCCCAAGGTTAAAAAGTAAAACTGTGCTCACTGCTTCCAATTGGAAGATTCAGTAGGACTAACAGATGCTGGAAGTTGGGTGGTTTTACAAGGTTTTTCTCAAGTAGTGCCGCGCCAAGTTATATGGACACCACATGCAACTGGTGCACCCAAGAGTAGCAGTAGGGAGACCTGGTGAGGCCAGGGAATTGTTAAAACTGCTGGCATTTGAGGTATATGCCCAGCGCCTCCTCACCGTTACATTGTAGGCACATACCTCTTCTGCCTACCCCTAGTTCCAGACCTGTTCTGAAGAAACCGAGAGAAAGGCCTATCCCAGTGGGTGCTGACATGGTACTGTTCAGGGAAAATCTCTTTAAAAACTAATTTTTACATTGGTTAGAATGCTGCAAACTGTCTGTTCACATTAGGGGGTATCAGTTAATAGTGCTGTTCCAGCAAAACTCTGCAGTGAAATCCTTTTCTCAAAAGAGCAAACTGATTTTTTTATATTTAATTTTGAAATCTGACATGGGGCTAGACATATTGTCAGTTTCCCAGCTGCCCCCAGTCATGTGACTTGTGCCCTGATAAACTTCAATCACTCTTTACTGCTGTACTGCAAGTTGGAGTGATATCAACCCTTCCCAGCAGCCTAACAACAGAACAATGGGAAGGTAACCAGATAGCAGCTCCCTAACACAAGATAACAGCTGCCTGGTAGATCTAAGAACAACACTCAATAGTAAAATCCAGGTCCCACTGCGACTCCTCCAGTTACAGTGAGTAGGAGAAACAACAGCCTGTCAAAAAGCAGTTCCATCCTAAAGTGCTGGCTCTTTCTGAAAGCACATGACCAGGCAAAATGACCTGAGATGCACCTACACACCAATATTACAACTAAACAATACACCTTCTGGTTCAGGAATGACATTTAAAGGGCATGTAAAGTGTAAAATAGAATAAGACTAGAAATGCTGTATTTTGTATACTAAATATAAACATGAACTTACTGCACCACAAGCCTAATCAAACAAATAATTTATGCTTTCGAAATTGGCTACAGGGGGTCACCATCTTGTAACTTTGTTAAACATCTTTGCAAGACTAAGACTGTGCACAAGCTCAGTGTGGTCTGGGCTGCTTAGGGATCGTCATAAACAAAGCTGCTTGAGTTCTGCATGGCTGGGAAGTAAGGCGGGGGCTCCCCCTGCTGTTCATAAGTATGATTGTTTCCCTGCAGAGCAGTTAGGGACCGTCTGACAATTCCTATCCACAGCAGTAAATGAGGGGAGAATTTCACTGCATACAGTCAGGTTTCTTATAAAAACAGTACATATTTTTTAATTAAAGTATATTGGAGATAGGTTTCTTTTTCATTAAAGAAAGTAAAAATGGGATTTTATTTTTTTGCCTTTACATGCCCTTTGATATTGTAGAGTGGATTATTTGCAGTGTAAACAGTGTCATTTAGAAATAAAAACGACATCGTAAATCATGACAGTATCCCTTTAAGTAAAACATCATGAAACAACAGCAGATTATACTTGCATGAGTGTATGTGTTCAGCTCATGTCCTGTTGGATTAGAATGATTCCATTTCAGAAGATAGTTTGGCATGAAGCTGCTGGTGCGCCCACAATAGGGTTCAGTCCAAGTGGCTGTTTTACCCTCTGCACCCATATCCTCCTCCCCTGTGGGCAGAGAATTGTTACTCCCAGTTGTACGACACTGTCATTTGTCCCCTTGTTTGGTGACTCACTCCAGTTTCTTTATTCAATCCTAATTCTGCATTTTAAATGTAACCGTGTTATAAATTAAATTCTTACACCACTGATCTTTCTGACCAACTCATAAAGGTATCTAGGTATTGGACCAGAATGCTCGGGACCTGGGGCTTTCCAGATAATAGATCTTTCTGTAATTTGGATCTTTACACTGTGGGGCCCATTCACTAAGTTCGAGTGAAGGAATAGTGGAAAAATAGTTCGAATTTCGAATGGTTTTTTTTGGCTACTTCGACAATCGAATTGGCTACTTCGACCTTCGAGTACGACCTTCGAATTCGATTTGAAATAAAATCGTTCGACCATTCGATAATCAAAGTACTGTCTCTTTAAAAATTTCTTCGACCCCCTAGTTCGCCACCTAAAACCTACCGAGGCCAATGTTAGGGGAAGGTCCCCATAGGCTTGCTAACAATTTTCTGATCGAAGGATAATCCTTCGATCGATGGATTAAAATCCTTCGAATCGTTCGATTCGAAGGATTTAATCGATCGAACTGTTATTCCTTCGATCGTTCGAACGAATTGCGTAAAATCCTTTGACTTCGATATTTGAAGTCAAAGGATTTTAATTCGGCAGTTGAATATCGAGGGTTAATTAACCCTCGATATTCGACCCTTGATACATCTGCCCCCTAAAGTCTACTAGAAAATAATGTAAACGTTAAATAAAGCCAATAGGCTGGTTTTGCTGCCAATAAGGATTAATTATATCTTAGTTGGGATCAAGTACAAGCTACTGTTTTATTATTACACAGAAAAAGGAAATCATCTGGATTATTTGGATAAAATGGAGTCTATGGGAGACTGTAATTCAGTTATATCCACTTTGTTTATATTAATAAAGATTATCTCAACAGCTTTGGAATGCAACCTCTTGGGTTACCCTCTAAAAGTTAATTGGCAGCAAAACAATAATAGATTTTTCCTCCTACCTTCTTCGAATCCATTGTGCACCAATATATCCACAGCGAGGATCTCAGTTTTACAGTTTTCTGACAGCATGGCCTCCATTTCCTCTTGTATCTAATGAGAAAAATAATAAGAAAGGTGAGTATTAATGTGAATTAGTTCTATACTATAGCAGTGGCTGCTATTGGAATATCTAATTTTCTAGGTTTGAAAGCTCCTCTTTTTGATTTTCCACTAATGATATTATCCTGATCATCAACTAGACTATCAAAATTATAGGCTGAAATTGTCATTCTATTGAGTTTGAATATAACATTCTATTGGCTTGTTACTGAATGTCAATAAATGCCATAATATGTGTATAATATAGAGCATTAGGAGGGTGTGGCTAACAACAGGTAGGCAGACTGGGGGGGAGACACTGCTTTGTGGTGTGTGTGAATTGAATATTGATATGTTATTTTTTGTGGTTTATATGCACCAATAAATGTTTTTAAGCGAGAAACTGTGCATGTCTTTGATATTTACCTTGGTTTAATTGGGCTTGTGCACAGTACTCGCTGTATAGACAGCAGCTACCCCATAATTGATTTTAATATAGAGCATTCAATCTCCTAATGTACAGTAAGTCCCTAATAAGCCCTGACCTTATTAATGCAAAATGCAGCAGAGTGAGTTATACAGGGAACTCTGAGTATCACTCATGTATTATAAGGGATAATGTACCCCCTACTGTAAATGATAAGGATATTAGAAGTCACTGAAGGGTTGTTCTGTGACCATATAAAGACACAAGGCTGCAGGCTGAGTTATACAGGGAACTCTGAGTATCACTCATGTATTATAAGGGATAATGTACCCCCTACTGTAAATGATAAGGATATTAGAAGTCACTGAGGGGTTGTTCTGTGACCATATAAAGGCACAAGACTGCAGGCTGAGTTATACAGGGAACTCTGAGTATCACTCATGTATTATAAGGGATAATGTACCCCCTACTGTAAATTATAAGGATATTAGAAGTCACTGAGGGGTTGTTCTGTGACCATATAAAGGCACAAGGCTGCAGGCTGAGTTATACAGGGAACTCTCAGTATCACTCAGGTATTATAAGGGATAATGTACCCCCTACTGTAAATGATAAGGATATTAGAAGTCACTGAGGGGTTGTTCTGTGACCATATAAAGGCACAAGGCTGCAGGCTGAGTTATACAGGGAACTCTGAGTATCACTCATGTATTATAAGGGATAATGTACCCCCTACTGTAAATTATAAGGATATTAGAAGTCACTGAGGGGTTGTTCTGTGACTATATAAAGACACAAGGCTGCAGGCTGAGTTATACTGGGAACTCTGAGTATCACTCATGTATTATAAGAGATAATGTACCCCCTACTGTAAATGATAAGGATATTAGAAGTCACTGAGGGGTTGTTCTGTGACCATATAAAGGCACAAGGCTGCAGGCTGAGTTATACTGGGAACTCTGAGTATCACTCATGTATTATAAGAGATAATGTACCCCCTACTGTAAATGATAAGGATATTAGAAGTCACTGAGGGGTTGTTCTGTGACCATATAAAGGCACAAGGCTGCAGGCTGAGTTATACTGGGAACTCTGAGTATCACTCATGTATTATAAGTGATAATGTACCCCCTACTGTAAATGATAAGGATATTATTTGTCACTGAGGGGTTCTGTGACCATAAAAAAAATAAGTTCTTGTTTATTCTCCCTGATAATGTATTCTTTAGCATACTTACTTGGTCAGCTGTGGAATTTGTGTGCAAGAGATTACTTGTTGCATTTCCCCAACAAAAGCGGAACCATCCTTCTCCAGACAGAGTCAGCATCTAAACTCAAAAGCACGGTTGCCTATAAGTTGTCAGAACTGAGAATTCAAACCTGACATCCTACAAAATATATTGGATAATACCCATATTCTTTTTACAGGTGCTCCTATGGGCAAATATATAACACTACATGTAACCTTATTGCTCAAATATATCTTCTTCATTTCTCAAAACTAGTCTTATACACTTTCTCAAAACCTGACTTCAAACCTGTCCTTAGGGCCCATCAGCACAACATGTCATGTTGGTTAATCTAGGAGGGCATGCTTAAATCAAAGGTTAATGAAGACACTTGGATTAAATAATATGTAGGGTACTCGACCCATTCAAACAATGACCAGAATTGCTTGGAGTTGATTTTGATGACCTTTAAAAATTGAAGAGAGTTTTTGGAGCTTATTTATGAGTTACTCTTCATTATAGTGAATGAATCTACTCATCTATGGCAAGGCCTAGTTAATCTGATATCTATGAACCCCCAAGAGAGACTTTCCACCTGGATTTCAGGAAGCCGAGAGGAATAAGCCACAATCTGATGCTTTTCTCTTTGGTAACTACTGACAATATCAGAGTTCAGCCACGTGTTGTGAATTTGAAGTCCTATTCTCATTTCTGTCTTGGACCCTCTTCCATGCTGCAACAATTCTATGTAGTATTTCTTCCCTTGGACGAGGCTCATTTTGGGAGATTTCTGTTGCCACCTCTCGTCCCATGACCATTCCCAGTGGTCAGACCATGAAGAAACACCATGAGGTATTGAGCCAATCTTGGCCTGGAATCAAAGACAGAATTAGACTCCCTAGTTGGTTAAAGAAGTAATGGATTAAGGGGGTTAAGTATTAACATAGCCAGTATAGTAACCATTAAGCAACCATTAAGACTGTTACCCATCTATTGCTGGTAGAATCATGAAAGCAAAGCTGTGATTGGTTGGTGCATGTCATGACAAACATTAGTCCGTCAATACATTCAATCTGTGGGAAGGGAAAACCAATTGAAACTGCTAATAACATGTCCATCCATGTTCCCACCCTACCTTAGATTCAGCATACTCTCCATCACTGAGGTACAGAACAGCCTTGTTATCAGCTTGGATCCAAAATGTGTAATTGTTTGTCTCTGGTGCCACAAAGAAACCACTTAGTCGGGCACTGGGCAGAGAAGAGAAGCGTTCTTCATTAGAAACAAGCAATGCATGTTATCATTCCCAGGCTAATAACGAGGGGCACTTTACAAAGTGCAGGGAAGGGTACAACCCCCAATGTTATTGCTCATTGCCCTTCATTTTATAGAATAATCCACATTTTAAAGCACAGAAATTTGAATAACCCTAAACCCAAACCCCCGATTCCCCTAACTTGTGTATCATTTAGATGTGAGCAATTCATCATGCTCACCTGAAAGATTGGTTTGATTTAAAGATAATATAGGTTGGAGAACTGGCATTGGGTGCCCATGTGCTTCTGTAACCAGATGAATTGCCTGTAAGATTCATTTCATTGGTTCCATCCCACAGTTCATAAATCAGCCCTCGGTTACCTAACAGGCAGGGGAAGAAGCAAGAAAATGCAATAAATAGAGGGAATTTAGTAAAAAAGAAGACTGGTTATTGCAGTAGGACTATGCCCACAAGAGGATGGGCAGTCTTGGGTGACAAGGAAATTCTTTCTTCTATGATAAGCATAAAGCAAACGGGGCCTGAAATCTGTCTGCTTTCTCTTACAGGAACAAAAGCTAACACTTTACTTGCCTAAATAAGGAAAGCATCATCTCGAATCTAGAGCGTCTTGGCATATTGAACACGTCCTTAATTATTGAACTATTTCTAGATATTGGCCAGTGAACTAGGGGTAGGCAGAGTAAGCACATGCGTAGGGCGCAAAGCTAGGGGGGCACCAGGCACCACACTTACCTTCTCTGGCACCTACCCCTAGTCCAGTCCCCTTTCTCTCCATCCATTCTCGCTTCCAGCCAGTGCCACAACTGGCCAGGTTGCCTTGGGCTCCTGGCCAGCCTGGCCCCGGCTCTGAGTGTACTAGTAGAAAAGGTTGGATCTCCTTGATGTATCAAGAAGTTAACTGTAGGGCCATATAGCTGTTAACAGAGGTGAGTAACTATAAGGAAAACCTATAAAAACTTTCCTGAGTGTCCAGTCATTGATGTGACTGGAGAAAATGAATGTAATATTTACAGGGTTATTTACAATCTTAATTAATCTGATATTTTACATTAAAAAAAAAACCACGACCAAACTCCCATGCTCGATTTTAGCTTATTTATTAATTTGAAAAATATTAGATAAAATCGGAAAAATTTGATAAAATCTAATGGCTAGAACTTTTCTGGCTTTTTTCCTCAAATTGCTTGAATGTTTTGCCCAAAATCCCCGAAAAAGTTGGATTTTTAGGCTAAACCCAGTACAGACCATGAAAACTTCAAATTGCGATAGGTGCCTCTCCCATTGACTTATAGAGGACCTTAATGGCAGGTCTAAGATGGATATTTGATTTGGGCTTTTTGCAGCATTGGGGTATAATAAAACGTAAAAAAAAAATCTCTAAATATTTGAGCTTTCTAGTGAAAAAAAACATAAATTTTTTCGAGATTTCACAACAGGACTTTTAATAAGTAATCCCCTTAATCTCTTTCTTTCTCAGGAATCAGATGATTTCCTCAAGGTTTGAGATATTGGTCAGTTACTAAAGCTGTTTTCCTCCAGGAATAAAACATTCCTGGGCCAGCACTTCTTTGATTTTTTGAAAAATTGGCCGTGCACCCCTGAGATTGCTTGATTGGAGTGCGGATACTGAAGATATATTATTATATACATATATATCCGAGTCCTTCGTTTCTGGAACCCTTTGAACAATGGACAGAGCTTGGCACAATATGAAATGCAGTAAAGTTGACTCATGTAAATAAGGATAGAAATCAGTACCTGGATAGGGAGCCTTCGTCCTTGTAGGTTCAGCTTCTGTTCTACACACAATGATTCTGGGAGACATGAACCTTATCTTGCAAGGGATTCCTAATAATTCAGAAAAGACCATTCTGTGTCACTGTCAATCCAATAATATTATTATACATTCTTCTGGCAGAGAGATATAAAGTGTGTTAGTGACTCAAATCTTAAATATTGAAAAGGAAAAACGGAGAAACCTGGGCATCAGGGACTTCTACCCCGTGAATTTGTTAAAATGGAGTTAGCCAATCATTAGCCTAGATTAGAAAGCAAATGACCACGTGGTGATTGGCTACTGGTTATTGAGTCAGAAATAGATTGTTCTCCTCTATAGGCCCAAAAACTGTGGCCTTCAGAATTTATATCTGATCAGGGCTTGGCCCCTTAAGGTGGCCATAGATGTAGAGATCCGCTTGTTTGGCAATGTCACCAAATGAGCGGAACTCCCCCCGATATGCCCATATAAGCTTCCAGTCTGTCGGAAGCTTTTATCTGCCCATTTATGGGGGCCTTTATTTGTGCTGACTCCTATACTGGGTAAATCTACATTATGACCATTGTTCTCTGTTGATATATTGTATCTTGGCCCCTTATTTATCAAAAAGGAACTGAGAATGGTCCCAAATGGTGGCCCTTACAAGAGGCAGGGTGTATTTAATGGAAAGTGAGTGTCTCAGGATGATGCATGGCATAACTTGGCATGGCACTTGTTAGTAAATTAACCCTGTAACTCAGTTATGCCGCCTTGTTGCTGTGTTACCTGCAACTCTGACGAGACAAGGATACTGGAAGAAATTGCCCACAATGGTAATGTCAGTGCCACCTCTTGAGCTCCCGCAATCTGGAGTCACAGAAATGATTTCTGTAGAAAAATCGAAAAAACATTAGGAAACCATACCTAATACCCACATTTCCTAAACTGAATAATGGACCAGGCTACACTGCCACAACCAAGTCCATCCAGATAGCCCACCCCTGTAGAACCTAGCACTTTGAAGATGTCTGCACATTGGAGCTTTTTGCCTTCCTTTGGGTCAGATGGAACAGACCTATCATCTGGGTTCTTTGGGTGTCACCTGTATTCATACCCCAGTTTGGGTGGAGCAAGGGGGAGTGAACAGAGTGTGGGTGTGGCTTGTGCTTAACTGGGTCAGATGTTGGGAAGAAACTGGGCATGTTGTGGCAAAATGTCTCCTGGATTTCATTACTCTCAGCCAAGGGGTTATTTACTAAAATCCAAATTAATCTTATTATTTTAATTAAAAATCCACTGCCAACTCCCATCCCCATTTGAACTTATTGGGAAAAACCTAATAAAATCGAGCAAAAACCCAAGTTGTCCCATTTTTGTTGGACTTTTTCCCGAAAAGCCTGATTTTATTGGGTTTTTGCCTGGAAAGCACAAATTTATCAGATTTTCGGGCTAAACCTACCGCAAACCACAATACCTTCCAATTGTCATAGGGGCGTCTCCCATTGACTTGTACATGACAGGTCTGAGATGGAGGATTTTCAGATTCAGGCTTTTAATAAATCTCGAGTAAAAACGTTTTCCCTCAAAAATAAAAAAAAAATTTTGTCCCCAAAAAGCACCACCAGATAAATTAATAGTTTAGTGTTGTGTGTCTGTATTTTCAACCTCATCTATAGGTATTGGATCCGTTATCTGGACACCCTCTATCCAAAAAACTGTCTCCCAATTTTTAAAAATGAATCCCCTTTTCTCTGTAATAATAAAACAGCAGCTTGTACTTGATCCCAACTAAGATATAATTAATCCTTATTGGAAGCAAAACCAGCCTATTGGGTTTATTTAATGTTTACATGATTTTCTAGTAGACTTAAGGTATGAAGATCCAAATTATGGAAATATCCGTTACTGGCAAGACCCCAGGTCCGACCATTCTGGATAACAGGTCCCATCCCTGTACTTGATCCCAACTAAGATATAATTAATCCTTATTGGAAGCAAAACCAGCCTATTGGGTTTATTTAATGTTTATATGATTTTCTAGTAGCCTTAGGGTATGAAGATCCAAATGACAGAATCTGGGAAACCTCAGGTCCCCAGCATTCTGGAATTGGATAACAGGTCCCATGCCTGTATTATGTAAAAATGCATGGAATCTCTTCTTCTGTTTTAACCCCTATAAAACCTAAAACCATAGCATGGAAATGTTGAGCAGGAACATACCTGAGTGTGTCTGGAAGATAAACAGTTCATGTTTTGCACTTATGTGCCACGCGTCTTTGCTCACTGTTGACCTGTCCATAAAAGAACCACAGAGTCGTTTTCTGATAATGTTGATTTAGTTATTCTCAGGTGTGTTTAGTTTACTAAAATGTACATAATGCAACAAGCACTTGTAAAAGGGTGGTTCACTTTTAATTATACTTTTAGTATGTTATAGAATGGCTAATTCTAAGCTACTTTTCGATTGGCCTTCTTTTTTTCTTAATTGTAGTTTTGATTGATTTTCCTTTAGATTTAAGATTTCAGATGGGGGTCACTGACCCCCATCTAAAAACAAATGCTCTGTATTGTTATTGCTACTTTTTATTACTCATCTTTCTATTCAGGCCTCTCCTATTCATATTCCAGTCTCTTATTCAAAGCAATGCTTGGTTGCTAGGGTCATTTGCAACCAGATGGCTGAAATTGCAAACTGGAAAGCTGCTGAATAAAAAGCTAAATAATTCAAAAACCCACAAATAATTAAAAAAAAAGAAAAAAAAAAGAAAACTGATTGCAAATTGTCTCAGAATATCACTCTGTACATCACACTAAAAGTTAAGAAGCCTTTTAAAGTTCTTGTAAGCAGTGCCCTCTGATCCGATTCTCTTAACTTGGTTTGTTATAAATTAATTAAACTTAATGTAACTTGCTGGTGCTTTGCTCTCCAGCGTCATTATGGGAATAAAGGTTATTATTTCTCAGGCTGCCCTCAAGTTCATGGCCTTCTGTGTAATTAAATATAGTGATGGGCGAATCTATTCACCAGACATGAATTCGCAGCGAATTTCCACTTTTCGCCGCAAGCAAATCAATTCACTAAACTGTGTCCACAATTCGCCGACAAAAAATCTGCTGTGTGAAAAAATTATTTTGACACCCGTTGACAATAATGCATTTCGCAAATTTTTCGCACAGTTTCACCCACCACTAATTACAGTATATATATAACAGCCAACATAGGGAGGTGGGTGCTATAGTGCCCTCAACTGATAGACATTGGGGACTGAATTATACATTTTCTGTACATATTGGCATATTCTGATGGAATTTAGGGGCCAATTCATTAACTTCGAGTGAAGGAATAGAAGAAAAAAATCTTTGAGTTTCGATGTGTTTTTTTGGCTACTTCGACCATCGAATGGGCTACTTCGACCTTCGACTACGACTTCGACTTCGAATCAAATGATTCGAACTAAAAATCGCTCGACTATTCAACCATTCGATAGTCTAAGTACTGTCTCCTTAAGAAAAAACTTCGACCCCCTAGTTCGCCACCTAAAAGCTACCGAACCCAATGTTAGCCTATGGGGAAGGTCCCCATAGGCTTGGCTGACTTTTTTTGGTCGAAGGTTAATCCTTTGATCGCTGGATTAAAATCCTTCGAATCTTTCGATCGAATGATTATTCCTTCGATCGTGCGATCCAAGTATTTGCGCAAAATCCTTCAACTTCGATATTCAAAGTTGAAGGATTTTCATTCCCAGTCGAATATCGAGGGTTAATTAACCCTCGATATTCGACCCTTGATGTATTTGCCCCCTAATATTCTATGGACTTAAATCATTCTTTCCCCCCAAGGAGCCCTTTGATACTGGTGACCGAGGTTAAATTCCCTTTCTCCCTTACCTTAAAGGGATACTGTCATGGGAAAACATTTTTTTCTAAACACATCAGTTAATAGTGCTGCTCCAGCAGAATTCTGCACTGAAATGCATTTTTCAAAAGAGCAAACAGATTTTTTTATATTCAATTTTGAAATCTGACATGGGGCTAGACATATTGTCAGTTTCCCAGCTGCCTCCAGTCATGTGACTTGTGCTCTGATAAACTTCAATCACTCTTTACTGCTGTACTGCAGTACTGTGATATCACCCCCCTCCCTTCCCCCCTCCCCCCAGCAGCCTAACAACAGAACAATGGGAAGGTAACCAGATAGCAGCTCCCTAACACAAGATAACAGCTGCCTGGTAGATCTTAGAACAACACTCAATAGTAAAAGCCAAGTCTCACTGATTCAGTTATATTAAGAAGGAGAAATAACAGCCTGCCAGAAAGTAATTCCATCCTAAAGTGCAGGCACAAGTCACATGACCAGGGGCAGCTGGGAAATTGACAAAATGTCTAGCCCCATGTCAGATTTCAAAACTGAATAAAAAAAATCTGTTTGCTCTTTTGAGAAATGGATTTCAGTGAAGAATTCTGCTGAAGCAGCACTAGCAACTGATGTGTTTTGGTAAAAACATGTTTTTTCCATGACAGTATCCCTTTAAAACTGAATCTGTTAGTTGATGTTTTTTTCTGGAATTATCTAATGGCCTTATTATTTTGCTCTCTTGTAATAACAACAAGTGCCATTTTTACTAGCTGGGCCAGTAAAATGCCAGTTTGGCGGCACCTTAAATGGATTATATTGTGTAGGTTTGTAAAGAGAAAGAATAGCAGCCATACTTTCCCTTGTTGAAGATGAAAAAGCTGATATTCTGGGAACCTACAAAGGAAAAATAAAAAAAGAAACACAGTTAGCTGTTATTCAAGGAGGAAAAATGTTTTCTTCGTTTGACGTATCTTGTACAAATTGAGCAGCTCTGGTGACGGTGCCTAGATATGTAATGTAACTCATGAGAAGACACAGGTAGGGTTGGGATATCTTGAAGATCCAGGTTCCTGTTGAAGTGTAAATTGCTGAAACCCATTGCAAGAAATGTAAACTCTAAGGGGATGATTTATCAAAGGTCGAGTGTTAAAGTTTTTTTACCTTGAATGAACTCGAATGATCTTACTTAAGAAAAAACTCGAATGTGAAAACCCAATTCTTGAGTTCCAGTCTCGCAATTGATCGACTTTTTGGCAAAAAAAAACCCCTCAAATCACTCGAATCATCAAGTTTTCAGGCAAAACCATCCGAAAAAAAAAAAACACATCAAGCAATGGCCTCTTCAAATGGTTCAAGAGACACTGCCATTCTACGGAACCTGGACAGGTTTGAGATGGTGTATTTTAATATTTGAGCTATTTCCAGGGTCGGGGTATAATAAATCTAGAATATTCAAGTTTTTTCTTTAAAACCTGATTTTTAACCTGAAAATGTGAATTTTGACCAAAAAATACAACTCGAAAACTTTAATAATCATGGAAAAAACAACTCGAACCTTAATTATGAGCATACTTGCAAAGGTTGTGTTTGTGGGGTTGAACTTCAACAGCAGAAAAGCTCTGAGTCTTCCATTATTTCTCTCTTTTGTTTCCACTCACAAGTGTCTCATTGTGAACCTCTGTAGTCATGTTCAGCTGATAGCTCCATGCCTTTCCATAGTGAGAGAGGTCATGGGTTTTTAGTTGGGCTAAAAGGGACCAGGATTTATCCTGTCTAACCAATAGCAATGAGCAGCCTTACCCTTCCTACTAGTGCTATTCTGAAACATAAAATTTAAAGGACTGCTTTTTTTTTACTTTGTGAGATGATTGTCCTCAAGAGAAGGGTAGAGGTCTGATGCTTTCTTGGAAGTAGCTTTGGGATTGTGGGTAAATTCAATTATTTTTCTATTTACCATACATCATACCCACCAATGTAATTTCCTTGAATATTACATAGTAGGGATCCAAAACCATTCTTCACATGGATAGGATAACTGGTAATAAATAAGAAGTGCAAATTGTAAGTGGAACATTGAGTCAGGCTACAAACTCTTACAATTACAATGAGTCACATAGTACAAGTTGTTACAAAGAAATAAGGACCTCTCTTAGCAAAGAGTTGGTGAGGCAGCTTGAATTTGTTCTACTGAATATGCAATGCAAGGGGCTGGACAATTAAATTGAGGGCAGGCAGGATAAAATTGCTCAAGTCTCACTATACCCCACTGCCTATTTGTGAAGGAATTTATTGGTGAGGGACCACCAGCACAGAAGAACCAAGGGCATGCATGGCCTCACCAAACTGGAAATGTATTCTCTTATAACTACTGCTCAATGTGTAAGTATGAAGCCCCAGAAACAACTGATAATAAGGAACATATAGAACGTTATCACAGGGGGGGATTGCCTTGCCAATGAATCCTAAAATATTTAAGGTCCTTCCTTGAAGGTCCAACCTTTGAATAGAAACCATCTTAGCTCATGAAATGCATATTAAAACAGAATAAATAACAGTGTAAAAGTTGTTCATTCATAGTTTCAAGTATATTTAAGTCAGCAAATACATATTCATGTCAAATCCCACCCTAGATGTCCTTCCAGCTGAGCTTTCAGTTAAGTTTAGAACAGTGATCCCCAACCAGTAGCTCATGAGTAACGTGTTGCTCTCCAACCCTTTGAATGTTCCTCCCAATGGTCTGAAAGCTCGTGCTTATTTTTGAATTCCAGGCTTGGAGGCAAGTTTTAGTTTCATAAAAACCAGGTGCAGTGCCAAACAGAGTCTCGATGTAGGTTGACAATCCACATAAGGTCTACCAAATGACCAATCACAGCACTTATTTGGCACCCCAAGAATATTGAACTGTCAATTCTAGTTTTGATCTTATCTGGCCTTCAGGATAGTCTCCCCTGTCACTACTCCATGTTCCCGCAGGAGTTGTTTACATTGCTGTCTCTATTGTTTCAGCTTGCAATTAGTCTTTTAAGTTTGATCATGTTGCCTTGCATAATCAAGATGGTGAATTCCAATTCGTATAGAATTTATAAACAAAGGATAGCAACAGAAATGTATTTAAAATAATTGCTTATGATATGTACAGTAAGGGCCGAGACACACATGGAGATTCGGGGGGAGATTCAGTCGTCCGCCGACAAATCGCCTCTTCTTCGGGTGACTAATGTCCCGGAACAGCCTTCCCGCCGACAATGAATCAAATTCGCCGACGGGATGGCACTGGAAGCGATTTGTTTTCCGAAGTGGCCCAAAGTTGCATCACGATTTCATTTCTAGCCGGCGGAAAGGCATTGCGGGGAGATTAGTCGCCCGAAGAAGAGGCGATTTGTCGATGGGCAACTACAAACATATCTACACGTGTGTCTCTGCCCTAAATGGGTTTTTGGAGAACCTACATGCTTGTAGAGTCATTCGTTAACGAACAGATAGTGAACCAGCCGTCTCTTTTTGAATCCAAAATGACAGGACTGTAAATAAAAGCACAAAAAATTAACATTGTTGTTGGGCTAATGTAGTGGGCCTGAATAAATAAACTGAGCAATGTAAGCCACCCCCACCCAGAATTTCTATGGCCTGAAATTGTATTGACGTCGATGATAAAGGTTTGAAGCTGCGATAAATTTAAAGGAAAACAAAATCCTAAAAATGAATAGGGCTAAAAATGGCATATTTTATATAGTGAACTTATTGCACGAGGCTAAAGTTTGAGCTTGTCAATAGCAGCAATGATCCAGGACTTCAAACTTGTCACAGGGGGTCACCATCTTGGAAAGTGTCTGTGACACTCACATGCTCAGTGGGCTCTGATTGGCTGTTGAGAAGCTAAGCTTAGGGCTCGTCACTAATTATCCAGCAGAAAATGAGCTTCCCTGGCTGTAATATAAGCTGATGCTACAGGTTTGCTGATTATTAAATTCTGATGCTAATTGCACTGGTTTCTGTGCTGCCATGTAGTAATTATCTGTATTAATTACTAATCAGCCTTATATTGTGACATTTCTAGTGACAGCAGCACAGAGCATGTGCAGTGAATCAGCAGAAAATAAGATAGGAGCTACTGGGGCATCTTTGGAGACACAGATCTTTACTGCTAAAGGGCTGTGGTTGCCTTAGGCTGGTACAGAAGCACAAAGCATGTACAACATTTCTACTTCTTTAGTTAAGCCTTAGTTCTCCTTTAATTCAGAAATTCTTGCATTTGCATTTGGGGTGTTTCTATTGAGGTAATGGGGGTGTTTACTTTTAGCAAAGGCCTATAGTAGCACTTAAGACGGCAAACGTATGGGCAGATGCAAATATTACCATGATACTCAACACTGTTGGTGCAACACCTCATTATTTGGGCACATATACTATCAGTACTTACCCATCGATGAAATCTCCATGAAACTCGTAACTTTCAAAGACTTCTGTTGTGATCCAACCACAGACTTCAATGATGGATCCTGATGGATAAGATCAGACACAAGTTTAGTAGGAATCCAACACAAAGATAAACTGTACACATATTTATACTATACACAACAATTGTGAACCTGTACAATGAAGAACCTGTACAATGTATAATTATCATTGATGTTTATTAACAGCATAATAACTCTGGGTTCAATATCAAAAACATAAAAGTTTAATGGGCAATAGTGATGGGCGAATTTATCCCGTTTCGCTTCACCGGGAGTTTCGACACCAGCGATTTTGACGCCGGCCACTATTTGCGGGCGTCAAAATGCATTAAAGTCAATGGGCGTCCGTTTATTGTCGAAACGCCGGGGCCAATTAATTTGTTTATTTGCAGGCGGCGAAACAGGCAAATTCTGTGCAAATTCGGGCCTGCTGAATAAGATAATTAAGATATTAAAAGGATTGTTTTTGAAAGGTTGAGTTTTTTGAGGGTAGTTTTCAGTCAAAAACAAACTAGAATCTTTCAGGTTTTTGTTAATAAAAAACTCACATTTTTCGAGATTTATTATAAACTGGAAATAACTCTTATCCTAAAATACTCCAGCTGAAACCTTGAACCATATGAAGATGTTAATAGCCTTCATGATGTTTGGGGTTTTTTACGTGGGTTTCGCTCAAAAACTCGATTAATTCTAGTTTTTGGGTTTTTAACCCTGAAGTCACCTGTTTGAGTTTTTTCGGTTCGAGTTTTTTCTTAAATTAGAAAACATTCGAGTTGTGAGTTCATTGCAGATATTAAAACCCCTCACAAACGTCTAAAACTTAACCTTTGATAAATAACCCCCTAGGTCCCATCTTGGAGTTCAATTAGCATAAGCAAAGTGGCCCCTTGTATTTATGTAGCCCTGTAATTTATTGATGACTGAATATCCTTATCATTTACAGTAGGGGGTACATTATCCCTTATAATACAAGAGTGATACTCAGAGTTCCCTGTATAACTCAGCCTGTAGCCTTGTGCCTTTATATGGTCACAGAACAACCCCTCAGTGACTTCTAATATCCTTATCATTTACAGTAGGGGGTACATTATCCCTTATAATACAAGAGTGATACTCAGAGTTCCCTGTATAACTCAGCCTGTAGCCTTGTGCCTTTATATGGTCACAGAACAACCCCTCAGTGACTTCTAATATCCTTATGATTTACAGTAGGGGGTACATTATCCCTTATAATACATGAGTGATACTCAGAGTTCCCTGTATAACTCAGCCTGTAGCCTTGTGCCTTTATATGGTCACAGAACAACCCCTCAGTGACTTCTAATATCCTTATCATTTACAGTAGGGGGTACATTATCCCTTATAATACATGAGTGATACTCCCTGACCTATATATATATATATATATATATATATATATATATATATATATATATATATATATATATATATATATATATATATATACTTATAGCTATATACTTAGAATTTACAAATGTCCATGATAGTGATATAATATAAAATAGAACATGATCTCATTGTAAGAAATAAAGCATTTTTAAATCCCATAAAGAAGTGGAACCAATCACTTTCTCACATTCTAGAAACTGTTCTTACCTGGTACCCCACATGATGGACTTATGCCATGAATCACAGGAGTGTGAGCTCTGGAGAACTATAAGAAAGAAATTAACTTAGAAATTAGATTCCTGCAAATACAACTTGACATAGTGGGGGCAAATCCATCAAAATTAGGGTTTGGCTGCATCTCCCTGGTAAGATAAGGGGTGTATCAAATCTGTTTACTTATGATACTTCCCATATTTTATTTTAGGGGGGTTGTGGGCAGGGTGTAGAAAAAAAATCAGATATTTTAGTAACTCCAAATCCAAAGCTGTGAGAATGAGACATTGCTGATTACAAACAAGAAGAGGAACGTGAGTCATTATGTAGGAGAGGGGTCAGCGGCCCCAGCAGTGCAGTAGGTTAGAATGATAAGCAATGGCCACCAGCTGACAGGTAGAACTGCCAGCGAGTTGTTTAAACCTGTTTGCGCCCGCAGCAAGCCAGAAATTGTCTGGCAGGGGTCCAGAGCCAAAAACAAAGGCAATCATTGTGTTCTTTTTATTTGTCAGGAATGTGACTCATTAACTTCATTCCCTGGTGATATTTAATCAGCTCTCACAGAAGATCTTGATGGTTGGGTTTTAACATTAAAAAAAAAAAGGAGAAGGAAGGCGCTGTGTTTTTATTTGGGCTGAATGCAAAGCTAATGTGATGGATCCATGAATTTTAGGATCCCCGTGAATCTCAATCTGTTTCTCTTCAGAAAGCCCGAGCGCTCAATTATACACGGCTAACGAGACAAGGGCCAGCTCAGGCTTCTCAGCCACATCCATCTAATGGGGAGATAAAGAGGATTAGACTTCACAGAGCAAGTGAATATCTTTAGCCAATAACTCAAGCGTGAATAGGTCTCCTAATGGGAGTCTGGACACAGCATTTTGTAAATTGGAGCAGTAAATAGGGATGTAGCGAACTGTTCGCGCGAACTTCGACCGTTCGCGTCCGCCGAATGTTCGCGAACGTCGCGCGACGTTCGCATTTTGAGTTCGCGTTCGATTCGAATACAAATCGTTCGACCATTCGACCATTCGAATTCCTTCGACCGCTAAAAATCGAACGATTTCCATTCGTTCGAACGATTGTAAGCATTCGATCGAATGAAAAGCATTCGATCGAATGCTTCGATCGTTCGATTCGAATGAAAATCGTTCGATCGAACGATTAAAATCCTTCGATCGTTCGAATCGAACGATTTTAGCGGGTGTTCGAAGTTCGCGAACGTTCGCATTTTTTGCCGGCGTTCGCGAACACCAAATCGGCAGTTCGCTACATCCCTAGCAGTAAATGGCCAAGAGATTGAGATGAGACCAGTGAGTGGCAAACTTCATGCAGAAGACTGAAAGTAAACTAACAAGTATCCCCGTAGAAGCAACAAATAACTATAAATGTCAATGAATTCATTGAATATCTAACAAGACAGTTATAGGTCTATTCAATATAAAAACTACAACCTACTTGCTGTGCTATTGCTTTGTCATCCTGGGATTATGAAAAATACCTGCACTGGACTTCAGAGTATCCCCAACAGTGTTGGACTGGGGGTCTGCTTGGCTGCTGCTGTTGGACCAGTGCCAGTGTTGGACCAGGGCAGCTGCTTCAGGGGCCCCCCACACCCCTCTTGGCCCCAGCCACAAGCCATCCTGCACCCCAACTCAGCAGCAACCCCCCACAGTGCATACCTTACTTATTTTTCTCTGATCCGGGCAAGAGGTCAGAGGGCAGCACACATAAAGGGGAGTGGGCAGGGTCGGACTGGGCTGGCGGGACACTGGGAAAAAAGCCCAGTAGACTCCCCACAGCCAGCAGTTCTTGCACCCCTTCTTGGCCTCCCTCCCCCTCACTCAATCACCTGAAGAAATGATGAGCAAGAAGAAGGGGAGTAAGGGAGTCAGAGGGGGATTTGCAGCTGGGGCCCTTGGGGATTTGTGGCTGGGGACCATGGGGATTTGTGGCTGAGGTAGGGACCCCTGATTAGGGATGTAGCGAACTGTTCGCCGGCGAACTAGTTCGCGCGAACTTCGACTGTTCGCGTCCGCCGCAAGTTCTCGAACGTCGCGCGACGTTCGCCAATAGGCGTTCGCGTCAAAATCGTTCGACCATTCGATCGCTAAAATCGAACGATTTTCGTTCGAATCGAACGATCGAAGCCATTGGATTGAATGAAATCATTCGATCGAATGGCTTCGATCGTTCGATTCGAACGAAAATCGTTCGATCGAACGATTAAAATCCTTCGATCGTTCGAATCGAACGATTTTCGGATGTTCGAAGTTCGCGAACTGTTCGCGAACTGTTCGCATTTTTTGCCGGTGTTCGCGAACGGCGTTCGCGAACACATACTCGGCAGTTCGCTACATCCCTACCCCTGATGTGGCAGCACAGGTGGGCAGGTTTGAACATCTAATGTACGTTAACCATATGGGAACATCCACATGATGCTAACCCAGTGCTCCCATACTCCTGCAGTATCGTTGCTTGAATGACTGGAATTGCCCAATTCGGCCCAGTTCTTATTTGGGGATTTCCACACGTACAAAGGCTTCGGGGGATTACCAGCTCACCTTCCCAGTGGTAGATACTGAAAATTATTTCCATAGCAGCTAAAGAGCTAAGAGGCACTTACTGAATATTTACCATAAATGTCATAAACTGTAGAGCACAGGAGAATGTGTAGCCCTTGTGATTGGTAAATTCCCTCGTGTGGTTCTAGGTGTCTTGAAGGATCTTAATGAATCCATCTCTGTAATACTATATATATTTATCATTCACACTATTCGAGATGGATTATTTTCTTACCATAAAATGGCTTTCTTTTAATTGGTTCATTGGTTCCCCATTAAACAAAACCTCCATATTGTAGATAGCCTCATGCTCTGATGGCCTGTTGAGAAGAATTGATAAATCATATATAGTATTCATTTTGGGTGCTCATGACCATAGGTAAGCCACTTTAGGTCCTCTTGTCTCTGAGTCAGAAGTGTGTTAAATGTGATCACTATTACCTGGTTCTGCAGTTTATGGTAGAGGGTGCTGAGAAGATTGGGAACACATCACAGATTATACTTGGCAGCAGTGAATTTGTCATGTACACCTCAATGTGGGATCCATTTGCAAAAGAGACCAGATGGTTTATGAGCTCCTTACAGCCTGGGGATTGGAGGAAGAAAAAACGAAGATCCATTTCTGATCTAAGACTATCCCAATAAGGAGGAAACACACTGAAGACTACATGGAGACAATGTAAGTAGGATTTAACCCAAAGTCTTTAGTAGGCTTGTTCTTAATGAGATACCTACACAACATATTCTCAGTGTTTATGGACAGCATGGTGTTTTGTTATGACATACAGGGGCTCATTTATCAACACTGGGCAAATTTGCCCATGGGCAGTTACCTATAGCAACCAATCAGCGATTAGCTTTTAAAAGCCATCTGCAAGTAGAACAATGAATGCAGCAATCTGATTGGTTGCCATGGGTTACTGCCCATGGGCAAATGTGCCCAGTGTTGATAATAGGGCACTGGGAACGTTTGTGGTGGAACTTGGTGTCTCTTCAGTTCCTTTTTGCACTTAAACTCTAGTCACTGGTCTATAAAAAAGAGGAGGATTGAAGAAGAAAAGGCATACAGAATAAGACAGGGTTGGACTGGCCAGAGCATCAGAGGATCTCCTAGTGGGCCCCTGTTTTGGACAATCCTCATCCATCATTTCTTAATTCCACCAGAAATCTGTATAACAGCTATACCATTTGGTACTGTCTCCATTTAAGAGTTGGCTATGGATGTCAGGTTCTCTGGTTGGCCCTAGTAGGTCCAGTTAAACTCTGGAATGAGGGGACAAATAATAAAGGAGAGAAAGAAGCTAGGAAAAGGATAAGATGAAATTAGGGCTAAACCAATGGAAGCGTAAGAGCCATGACTCACCGTCAAATCTGATTGTAATCCAGGTACCTCCAGCCATACTGCCCTCTGCTGGATTTCTTGTGAAGCTGTTACAACAGGCAGCTACAACACATAGAAGAACTGAGAATTTATACTTGGGGTAAGTCAAACTAAAAAAGGCTGCAGTGAGTTGAACGGGGGCCTATGAGGCTTATTATTCTTAGGCCTGGCGCCATTCACTGCCTGGGGGAGGGGGGGCTGAGTATTCACCTGGCAGGCCCCCTCCCCTAGCTGGGGCAGGTATGAATGGGTGGGCTTAGAGTCGGTTAAAAGAAGCAGCTAGGGCAGGGGTCGGCAGAAAACATTTTATTTTTTGTGTTTTTTCCCCACCCTACCAACCCCCTTGTTTAAGCTGTTTTTCAGGTGGTATACGGTTGCTGTGGAGAGGGACTTGGTTGTGGAAAGAATACCAAGGTGAAGGTGATCAAGATCAGAAGAATGCGGTACATCAGAGAAAGCGCCAGAGGGTGGGGCTATGCCCAGGCTGTGATTGTACAGTCAGGCTTGAGTGGAAACCTGTTGTATAGACCACCATCGGGTGCACAGAGAAGAGAGAAACTAGGGAGGCCAGGGGATCCTGGCTCCTCCGTTGTGGATACTCTTGAGGAATAATGGTGTGGTGTGCATTTTTGATTAAGGTGACTGAATTGCAGTTAATAAAGCTATGGCCTCTGTTTGTTGTTCAGTAAGGTATATCATATGGCAATGGTAGTTCAGGGGTTAGGCAGAAGGCCATGGAACATTTAGGCATCATAAGAACTGTGTCTTAAAATGAGACCTTAAGTCATCCTCAAAAGTCAACCTAGCAGGCCCATTCATCTGTTACAAGTCATTTCCCAGACAATTCAGGTAGGAGTTTATTTAGGGCAGGTCTGGGTGGAAACTGGATGTTGCCATTATTACCGTATTCACTTCTTCTTCACCTTCTAAGGGTTCTTCTCTATTTATTATCCCATTTTACCCTAAAAATTGAAGGAATGACCATTGTCTAGCAACCACTGGAGGAACACATAGGGAAGCCCAGCGTCAGACTAAAGTGCTGTGGGCCAGTCTAACCAACCTGGTCTTGGCTTCCAGTAGACATGCTCCTGGTTGGCAATCACAGTCAGGAATCCTAGAAACTAGAGTAACAGACAGCTATGGGGCCACAAAGCTTGTTACTGTTGGGTAAGGATACTATAAATATGAAGCAGATGTAAGCACCACAACAACAAGCATCTGACTGTCTGAGGATTCTGGGAACTGTAGTTCAGAAAAAGCTGCAGACCCCGCCATGTGGACGTAGAATTAATGTTAATTTCAATGCATGCGCTTTTCATTAATTATGTCCTACTACTCACCTGCCAGGGGCAAGATCAGACACACATAGGAGAAGAATAAAATGCGCATGGTGTTAGTGTTTAGATCTGCGGCTCATGCGGCTTTTAATTCATCCCCCAACACAATCCTCTGCAAAAGAAAATCAAATCACTGAATTCTACACCTCAGTTTGCTTCTTCTTAACAACATTATTGCAGTTAATAAAGTGGAGAAAAATCTCTCTTAAAGGAGAACTTCACATTCAGGTTAACTTTTATTTAGGGAAGCACCGAATCTACTGTTTTGGATTCGAACAAACCCCCAAATCCTTCTCGAAAAATTTGCCAGAATACCAAACCGAATCTGAATCCTAATTTGCATATGCAAATTAGGGTGGGAAGGGGAAAACATTTTTTACTTACTTGTTTTCTGACAAAAAGTCACACGATTTCCCTCCCCTCTCTAATTTGCATATACAAATTCGGATTCGGTTCAGCCAGGCAGAAGAATTCAGCCGAATCCGAATTCTGCTGAAAAGGCCGAATCCTGGCCAAATTCTGAATCGAATCCTGGATTCAATGCATCCCCAGTAGAGAGGGATATTCTGAGACAATTTGCAATTGGTTTTCATTTTTTACTATTTGTGTTTTTAAGTTATTTAGCGTTTTATTCAGCAGCTCTCCAGTTTGCAATTTCAGCCATCTGGTTGCTAGGGTCCAAATTCCCCTAGCAACCATGCATTGATTTGAATAAGAGACTGGAATATGTATAGGCAAGGTCTGACTAAAAAGATGAGTAAGAAAAAGTAGTAATAAAAATAAATGTGTAGCCTTGCAGTGCATTTTTTTAGATGGGGTCAGTGACCACTATTTGAAAGCTGAAAAGAGTCAGAAGAAAGGCAAATACTTAAAAAACTATATAAAAAAATAGATACTGAAGACTAATTGAAAAGTTGCTTGAAACTGGCCATTCTATAACATACTAATAGTTTTTTTTTATTTCTCATCTTTCTAGTAAGGCCCTCTCCTATTCATATTCCAGTCTCTTATTCAAATGAATACATGGTTGCTAGGGTAATTTGGACCCTAGCTACCAGATTGTTTATAATGCAAATTGGAGAGCTGCTGAATAAAAAGCTAAATAACTTAAAAAAATAACAAAAAATGAAAACCAATTGCAAATTGTCTCAGAATATCAATCACTGCGTCGTTCTAACAGTTAACCAAAACGTGAAAAACCCCTTTGATTTCCAAACTGGAAAACCGCAGAAAGAAGTCAGTAACCCATAGCAACCAATCAGCAGGGGCTGGTCACCAATTTAAAAGCAAACATTTTGCGGGTTACTATGTATTGACATATCAGCCCATGGCTCATATATAGAGGAGCATATAGAGACACAAGCATTTTCATGAATACAAATCTAAAGGGGCCAACTTGGTGCCCATAGTAGCACCTTGCTCTGGGCATATTCATTGGAAATAAACCCATACATCTATGGGGAGGGGGCTTTTGTTCTGGAAAGTCCCGATTTCTCTGCACTGAACAGCCAAAAAAGATACAAGGTTTCTAATTTAACTGGTTCTTGGCAATGAGCCCAGAATAGATACTTAAGATACATTTGTAACAGTTTTGTCCCTTGGGAGCAGTTAGATATACAGCTTAAAGGGCAAGTCGCCTTCATAAGTAAAACTGTAATAAAACATAAAAACTACATAAATGTGTTCAGACTGTCATAACCTGCCAAATTTTGTAAAATGGGCATGATAATTAGGGGGTGTTGCCGCGAAAAGGGTTGTGGTCAAAAAGATTTATTTATTTTTTGTCTCTCTTTCCGTTTCCAGAATGTTGGGAGGTAACCTCTAGATCAGTGATCCCCAACCAGTAGCTCGTGAGTAACATGTTGCTCTCCAACCCCTTGGATGTTGCTCTCAGTGGCCTCAAAGCAGGAGCTTATTTTTGAATTCCAGGCTTTTGGTTGTATAAAAAACACATGTACTACCAAACCGAGCCTCAATGTCAGTTGTCAATCCACATAGGGGCTACTAAATGGCCAATCACAGCACTGATTTGGCACCCCAAGAACATTTTTCATGCTAGCATTGCTTTTACTTCTGAATGTTGCTCACGGGTTCAAAAGATTGGGGATCCCTGCTCTAGATATTTACATACAAATGACATTTCTTTGCCGTTTCTTTAACTTCATTGTCTGCACTACATCATCTACAGAGAACCCACCTGGAGTCACGTTCTGCGACGTCCCATATCTTTGTCCTTCAGGAATAGGGCTAGAGAGCTTTCATACGTCCCATGAAGTTATCTCTTCCAATATTCCCACCCGGAGAACTACAGATCCACAACCCGACTTGTTTGCAAAGAACAAACAAAACGATAATTTCAAAATGATTCTTCTTTAGTCCGTGTTGGGCATCAAGAATCCGATTCCTCTCCTTGTTCCTAAAATGTTTCTATGACATTGTGAGGAATGATATGAAGTGTTGAGCAGTTGCTGCTGTGTAAAGTATTAATCCCCTGGGCTCCTGCAGTGAAACTGTGACCAAGCAGCAGGGTAACCGCTTCTACCTGTGGCTGCAAGAGGCTTAATCATTGACTGAACCTTTCTGGCTAAATATGTGAAAACAAAATCCTTCACGGAAATGGCACAAAATATTCTGTCATTGTTGCTAAAGGCTGGTCTTACAGAAGGGCATGAAATCACCCAGGAGGTAGTGTGGCACTGGGAAGGGTGAGGGGCAGTCATATTGGGCACAGGAGAGAGGGGTATCAGTATTTGTATCAGGCAGGAGAACACCAGTAAGAGAGTTAAGAGGAGGGGATGGGGCTGAGGTGGTATCATCATCAATGTCACACTGGGGCAACTGCAACCTCCCAACTGTCCCATTTTCGGAGGGGCAGTCCCTCTTTTGACAGCTCAACCCGCAGTCCCTCATTTGTACTGGAAAGTCCCTCTTTTCTCTGCACTGAACAGCCAGAAAAAAGAAACAAAGTTTCTCACTTAATTGGCTTCTAGCAGAGAGCCCAGAACAGCTAACAGGTGCAAATAAGATACTTTGTAACAATTTTGAGACACAAAAACACAGTTAAGATAAGGAGAAATATTTTCAAACTTTCATAACCTGCCAAATTTTGTAAAACAAACATGGTAATTAGGGGGTGTGGCCACAGAAAGGGGTGTGGTCAAAAAATTGCTGCGCTACGTGCGTGAAAAAAATTTTTGTCCCTCTTTTTACTTCCAAAATGTTGGGAGGTATGATAAACAATAGGGGATTCTGCCTATGACTAAGTGCTGGGTAAGCATGAAACGCGTTAGGCGTTAGAGGGGATACTATCCATGTCTTTTAACTATTGATGTCAATAAAATATATTTTTTTACCTACTAGCATGCCTTGGAGAAATTATTGAGTTTATGGTTTTACCTCTGTTTGGTCACTAGAGGTCTCCGGCATGCTTACCAGTAATATTTATTGATTCTGCTCCCAATTTGATTCTAATAGATGATAAACAATAGGGCAGAGTAGATATGGACTGGCCTCCCAGCATACTAAATGATCTCCCAGAGGGACCAGCTTAGAATTCCCATCAAGCCATGGGCCTAGGGTTGCCACTTGTTCGGTTTTGACTGTTTTGGTTTTTCTAAGGCCTGTTCGGGTCTCAACTTTCCGTTCGGTTTTCAGCCTTCTGAAAGCCGAACATTAATGTGGGCAAATAAATAAAAACAATGAAATACCAACATCACTCACCTTAGGTATTATGAAGTGCAGTTCATTTCTTGTTATTAAAGAAACAGAAAAAAGCAGATCAATCAAAAATAAATCTAAATGAGCGTTGCTGTATTTCAGAGCTTTCTGGATAACTGATTTCTGTATAATAGATCCCATACTTGTAGTTAAAGGATTGGTCGTATTTATTGGGCAGAATAGATAGAGGTAGAGTTTGGGTTTCAATTGGATTTTGTCCGTTCAAAACTTTCTGTCCCATTTAAAACATTGCGAAAACTGGACAGAAACTCATCCATTTGCATAAAGTGATGTAATAACCCTGACCCAGCATCATAGCTCCACGACATCATTGTGCCTGCCTCTGATGTCATCATGCCCACCCCAAGATCACTGCTCCACCCCTAATGCTATCTGCCCCACCCCCATTGTTTGGGTTTAGCCACTGGCAAAGGTGGCAACCCTATGGGCCTATATAAAAACCTGTACCATTTGACACAATCAATAACTAGTTGTTATGAGCGTGAGCTCAGGGGGTCAGTTTCTCTGGGGAGACTAGCAGAGACTATGTTGAGGCCCTAAAATGAATTTGCTGTGGGGCTCAGTATCATCACCAGTGTCGGGCAGTATACCTCCCAACATTTTGGAAATAGAAAGAGGGACAAAAAGATTTGATGCGCAGAGTGAGGGCTGGAAATTTTGTGTGGCCACACCCCTAATTACCATGTCCATTTTACAAAACCAGACCTACGTATCTTAAAGGGATCCTGTCATTGGAAGACATGTTTTTTTTCAAAAAACATCAGTTAATAGTGCTGCTCCAGCAGAATTCTGCACTGAAATCCAATTCTCAAAAGAGCAAACAGATTTTTTTTATATTCAATTTTGAAATCTGACATGGGGCTAGACATTTTGTCAATTTCCCAGCTGCCCCTGGTCATGTGACTTGTGCCTGCACTTTAGGAGAGAAATGCTTTCTGGCAGGCTGCTGTTTTTCCTTTTCAATGTAACTGAATGTGTCTCAGTGGGACATGGGTTTTTACTATTGAGTGCTGTTCTTAGATCTACCAGGCAGCTGTTATCTTGTGTTAGGGAGCTGCTATCTGGTTACCTTCCCATTGTTCTGTTGTTTGGCTGCTGGGGGGGGGGAGGGAGGGGGTGATATCACTCTAACTTGCAGTACAGCAGTAAAGAGTGACTGAAGTTTATCAGAGCACAAGTGACATGACTTGGGGCAGCTGGGAAATTGACAATATGTCTAGCTCCATGTCAGATTTCAAAATTGAATATAAAAAAATCTGTTTGCTCTTTTGAGAAATGGATTTCAGGGCAGAATTCTGCTGGAGCAGCACTATTAACTGATTCATTTTGAAAAAAAAATTTTTTCCCATGACAGTATCCCTTTAAATTGTTACAATTGTATCTTTACTTATCTTAAATTGTTACAAAAGTATCTATTCTAAACTTTGTGTCTTCTTCTGCCTGTTCAGTGCAGGAGATCAAAGAGAAAGTCAGGACATTTCAGTAACAATCTGTGACTAAAAAACAGGACAGTTGGGAGGTATGGGGCAAGGAAATATATCTACAAAGGGTAACAGGAGGGAAGGGAATAAACATGTTGGGTAGGGGCGAGGTGCCATAAGGGTGAGGGGAAGAGCAGTAATAGGAGATCAGGACCAGTATTATTGTGGAGGGGAGTGGTGGGACCATAATCAGTATAAGGCAGGGGTTTGCTATTAATGAAGTCAACAGAAGGGGAAGAAGATTGATTATACAGTATTATAACTAGGAATAAAGTTGTAAGGAGGGGAGAGGTGGTATTGTCATCAATAAGGGGAACACAGGTAGAAAATGTGGACATGGGCAGGAATATTGATAAGGGGAGATATGTATAATTCAGGAAAACACCAGGAATAACAGGGGCCCAAAACTGCCAGTTTTTCTGCTTAAAAAAATATCATTAAAAAGCTGATGTATTAAAGGGAATGAATCAGCTAAATAGTATTTCTGGGAATATTTTACTTTGTCTGATACATATCAAAAGAACACAGGTTTATCTGAAAGAATGTGAATATAAATGAACGCAGCAGTACGACAAACAACCACCACTAGGGGTCCTCCAAGAGTTAGAAAAGTGCATGTAACATACCGAGTGCCCAGCAATGTGCTGTGTAAGAAGAGAAGCCCATTGTGCCTGAGAAATCATTAAAGGAACTGTAACACCAAAAAATGAATAATGAAAATATCATGTACTGTTACCCTGCACTGGTAAAACTGTGAAACACTACTATAGTTTATAAATAAAAATATACATACATATAAACAAGCTGCTGTGTAGCAATAGCTGAAATAGAGAAAAGACTATATGGCACAGGTTAAATAGTGGATAACAGATAACACCATTATGTTCTACAGAGTTTATCTGCTGTGTAACCTGAGCCTTTTCTCCTTTGAATGGCTGCCCCCATTGCTACACAGCAGCTTTTTTATGTAAAATGATTCCCCCCATTGCTACACAGCAGCTTGTTTATATAAACTATAGTAGTACTTATCTGTTACCTACTGTGTATCCTGTGCTTGAATGGCTGCCCCCATGGCTACACAGCAGCTTGTTTATATAAACTATAGTAGTACTTATCTGTTATCTGCTGTGTATCCTGTGCTTGAATGGTTGCCCCATGGCTACACAGCAGCTTGTTTATATAAACTATAGTAGTACTTATCTGTTATCTGCTGTGTATGCTGTGCTTGAATGGCTGCCCCCATGGCTACACAGCAGCTTATTTATATAAACTATAGTAGTGTTTCTGAATCAAACGCAGCAGTTTTACCAGTGCAGGGAAACACTGCATTATATTTTTATTATTTTAAAACACTTTCATTTTTTGATGTTACTGTTCCTTTAAAGAGAGACTGTGGAAGTAGGTGAAGTCTGGGTGATAAATAGTTAAAAATCCAATAACTTAAAGGGACAGTACTCCATAATATAATATAATTTTTCAAATCTTACTGTACTAATAATGGCTTTTATTTTTATTATTATTTTACAATTAATGAGAAAATAAGGTGGCATGGGGTGGGCAAATTAACATGAGAAGGGCGGTGTTAATGCTTAGCATGGCCAGTAGAGGTCACTATACACAAGATTTACAGTCGTGTTCTTAGTGGGCGAAATAGAAGTCATAGAAGGAAAAAAACAAAAACATTGCACAAATAATAATGAAAAAATTGCATTTCGCAATGTAACATTAGACTGTTTTTGCAAATTTAAATTGTGCATCCTTAAGGCATGCTTGGAGAGCATTTTCGGAAAGAAGTTTTATTAGATGCAAGTGCACACAGAATGTAAACATTTGCAATGCCATTTAGCAGCACTCAGTAATATCCAACCTACAGCCTTGCAGTGTCTGCTCAACTACAACTCCCATAACCCCTGACATCCTTTGAAGTCGATGGAAGTTTTAGATGGAGAACAGCCAGAAGGCTCCAGGTTGGCCATGCCTAATTTAATATGTTATGTCAGGGGGTGCTGGGAGTTTTAGGACAACAGCAGCAGGAGAGTTACAGTTCATCTTTCCTGCATTGTTCCTTCCCTCAAAATCACAGACAATACATTAAGTAGGGAGTTTATAAGGAGCCATATTCAGATATAAAACTGCATTTCTTTATTCCTCGTGCATTGAATTCCTCCTCTTTCTCCTCTTTGTGCAGAACGTGTACATGTCCCCCCTAAGTGCCCCCTGCTAAGTGTCACACACACATGTCTATGAAACAGTAATCCCTGTAATGTGATCTATAAACAAATGTGCCCTGAATTTCAGCATTCCTCTTGCCTTATGTGACCCCAAGCTGCAGGGCTATTCCTTGTGTGCAGATTCTTTTATATTCTTTTATATTCTTTTATATTCTTTTATATTCTTTTATATTCTTTTATATTCTTTTATATTCTTTTATATGGCTTACTGTGATAGCAGGAAAAGATTAACATCATGATCTGTGAAACATCTATGTAGCCACGGGGGCAGCCATTCAAGCACAGGATACACAGTAGATAACAGATAAGTACTACTATAGTTTATATAAACAAGCTGCTGTGTAGCCATGGGGGCAGCCATTCAAGCACAGGATACACAGTGGATAAAAAGATGAGTACTACTATAGTTTATATAAACAAGCTGCTGTGTAGCCATGGGGGCAGCCATTCAAGCACAGGATACACAGTAGATAACAGATAAGTACTACTATAGTTTATATAAACAAGCTGCTGTGTAGCCATGGGGGCAGCCATTCAAGCACAGGATACACAGTAGATAACAGATAAGTAATACTATAGTTTATATAAACAAGCTGCTGTGTAGCCATGGGGGCAGCCATTCAAGCACAGGATACACAGTGGATAAAAAGATGAGTACTACTATAGTTTATATAAACAAGCTGCTGTGTAGCCATGGGGGCAGCCATTCAAGCACAGGATACACAGTAGATAACAGATAAGTACTACTATAGTTTATATAAACAAGCTGCTGTGTAGCCATGGGGGCAGCCATTCAAGCACAGGATACACAGTAGATAACAGATAAGTAATACTATAGTTTATATAAACAAGCTGCTGTGTAGCCATGGGGGCAGCCATTCAAGCACAGGATACACAGTAGATAACAGATAAGTAATACTATAGTTTATATAAACAAGCTGCTGTGTAGCCATGGGGGCAGCCATTCAAGCGCAGGATACACAGTGGATAACAGATAAGTACTACTATAGTTTATATAAACAAGCTGCTGTCTAGCCATGGGGGCAGCCATTCAAGCACAGGATACACAGTAGATAACAGATAAGTACTACTATAGTTTATATAAACAAGCTGCTGTGTAGCCATGGGGGCAGCCATTCAAGCACAGGATACACAGTAGATAACAGATAAGTACTACAATAGTTTATAAAAACAAGCAGAAAGTGAAAAAAAGTCTATATGGCACAGGATAAATAGTGGATAACAGATAACACCATTATGTTCTACAGAGCTTATCTGCTATCTGTTGTGTAACCTGAGTCTTTTCTTCTTTGAATGGCTGCCCCCATTGCTACACAGCAACATATTTATATAAACAATAATAGTGTTTGTGAAGCAAACACAGCAGTTTTACCAGTGCAGGGCAACACTGCATTGTATTTTTATTACTTTGATTTTTTGGTGTTACTGTTCCTTTAATGGAATGTCCCAGTGTTTCCTATATCTCTCATTAGGAGGACATAGTAGGACCTTCCCATGAGCACGAGATGAATCACAGCCCAGAGCAGTTGCTGTGCATGACAGCGGGTGAGGGGTGATGAGGGGACCCAATTGCAGTGCAGAAGAAGGTCAGTAGTCAGTAGTCTATAGGACACAATGACAGAGGCAATGGCTCCAGTACGGTTGTTGGGAACAGGTGGAGTAGAACAAAAGAGGAGGCATCTGCTTTCTGAATGGATTTCTAAAAGCAAGCAATAGGGATGAGTCAGAGGGAGGCAGCTGGAATAGGGGGTTCCAATATACCCACCACCAATGTCAGGGTGTGTTAGCAGACAAAGGTTGTTGGAGGATTCTGGGTAATATAGTTTACGGCAGCTGTAGGGAGCTGGGAGGTAGACATTTCCCTGTGTTGAGATCTATTCTGTATATATGATCAATGGTGTTGCAAGCCACGCCCACTCCATGACTTAGTGGCAATTGCTGCCACCCCCAATGACATCAGAGATGCCATAAAGTGGGCATGGCTTGGTCTTTTACATTTAATGGGGTGGTTTACCTTTAAGTTAACTTTTAGTATGTCGTATGTGAGTAACTTTTCATTTGAGCTTCATTGTTTATTTTTAAGCATTTTTTAATTATTTGCCGTCTTCTTCTGACTCTTTCCAGCTTTCAAACGGGGGTCACTGACCCCATCTAAAAACAAATGCTCTGTAAGGCTACAAATGTATTGTTATTGCTACTTTTTATTACTCATCTTTCTATTCAGCTCCTCTCCTATTCATATTCCAGTCTCTTATTCAAATCAATGCATGGTTGCTAGGGGAATTTGGTCCCTAAGTCTGATTAGTAATTAATACAGATAATTACTACATGGCAGCACAGAAACCAGTGCAATTAGCATCAGAATTGAATAATCAGCAAACCTGTAGCATCAGCTTATATTACAGCCAGGGAAGGTCATTTTCTGCTGGATAATTAGTGACGAGCCCTAAGCTTAGCTTCTCAACAGCCAATCAGAGCCCACTGAGCATGTGAGTGTCACAGACACTTTCCAAGATGGTGACCCCCTGTGACAAGTTTGAAGTCCTGGATCATTGCTGCTATTGACAAGCTCAAACTTTATCCTCGTGCAATAAGTTCAGTATATAAAATATGTCATTTTTAGCCATATTAATTTTTAGGGTTTAGTTCTCCTTTAATGGCAACATTTCCTGTCTATGTAGGGCAGTTGTTTTCAGAATATTTGGGCTCAAGTCCTTCTTTAGATCTCCCCTAATGTCAGATATATAATTAGTAAAAGAAGTGCTTACCCACATAATGGTATCCAGACTGAGCTTCCAGGAACATTCATGCCAATAAATAATCATTTGTCCCAACAATTGTCCTTAAAGGGGCGGTTCACCTTTAAGTTATCTTTTAGTACGTTATAGAATGGACAACTCTAAACAATTTTTCAATTGGCCTTCATTATTTCCCTTTTTTTTTTTGTTATAGTTTTTGAATTATTTGCCTTCTTCTTCTGACTCTTTCTCATCCAAATGGGGGTCAATGACCCTATTCAAAAAACAAATTCGCTGTAAGGCTTAAAATTTATTGTTATTGCTACTTTTTGTTGCTCTTTTTTTTTTTTTTTAGGCCTCTCCTATTCATATTCCATTCAAATCAGTGCATGGTTGCTAAGGTAATTTGGAGCCTAGCAACCAGATGGCTGAAACTGCAAACTGGAGAGCTGCTGAATAAAAAACTAAATAAGTCAAAAACCACAAATAATAAAAAATGAAAACCAATTGCGAATCATCTCAGAATATCCCTCTCTACATCATACTAACAGTAAATTTAAAGGTGAACGCCTTCCACGTGCAGAGAACTTAATAAAAAATAAATATAGACCAACTGCAACATCTGTCTCAGAAAATCAGAGTCTATATGTAAGGTGATCGTCCTCATTAAGCGAATCTGACAACACAAGCTCAGACCGTCCCATAGTATTCCTGCTCCATAACTGTCAGCTGGGAACGTCCATTGGCTGTAATGGACCATTATGAGAAACTGATCTCCTTGGAGCTTAGTAAATATGCCCCGTCCTGCAGAAGGTTTCGACAGTATTTACAAAACAATTAGCGTCTCTTCCAACAAAGGACAGGGCATTTTTGTGCCGCGGCCGGGTTATTTATAGCAGAGATTTCAGTGCATCTTGGCTATCCGGTTGCAGGCCGGGGGGCAACATGGATGGGTTACAGCAGGCGTATAACTGGGAGGTGAGGAAACAGCTGAGAAGCGATGGATGGTGGCAAGGAAAGGGGCTGAAAGAGCATTTGCCTGACCTCGTGTTCCTCACAGTGACAATCACACAGATGGACAAGTGCTGATTTCTCCAATGCGAACAACTGTCAGACAGGATCGACTCCCTGGATACCGTTACCCAATCTCATGTTCTGCTGGACCCTAGAGAACAAGGAGAAAGGTCACAGCATGAGCACATTATGCTATTCACTCTATAGATCTATATATAATACACAAGAGCCATGAATAGCCTGTCAATTATATCCTTATATAATGATGTCATCAGTTATAATTGGAGCATAGTGATGTCATTTCTGTCACATGACTCACTGAAACCTGTGTATTATAATAAATAAAGTACCCCCTGTTGCAAAATATGAGGATATTAGAAGTCACTTCGGAGTTCCATGGACTTTGTGCTTTTATATGGGCATGGAACTCCTTGGTAACTTATAATATCCTTATATTTTACAAAAGTGGATACTTTATTCACTATATATATATATATATATATATATATATATATATATATATATATATATATATATATATATATACCGTATATACTCGAGTATAAGCCGTCCCGAGTATAAGCCAAGGTACCTAATTTTACCTCCAAAAACTGGAAAAGATTATTGACTTGAGTATAAGCCTAGGATGAGAAATGCAGCAGCTACTGGTAAGTTTCAATCAAAAAATTGAGGGTTTCTGCTCCCATTGGAGGTGCCGGCTTCTCGTTTTTGGATGCTGGCGACCATTCTTGGATGCCGGCGAATATTCTTAGAGACTATTCTTGGACGCCGGCGACCGTTTTTGCCCTTGACCCGAATATAAGTCTAGGTAGAGTTTTTCAGCATATTTTGGGGGCTGAAAAACTCGGCTTATATTGGAGTATATACGGTATATAAATATATGGAACTGACTGCTTGTAGGTGGGCCCACAGACCAACAGGCAGGAACAGTGGCTATAGGAGTAGGTATAAATACAAGGTAGCAACATTTTATACCAGCATTATCCAAGCAAATTCAGAAGGGTCATAGGTTGAACAATTTAAGATAAGCAGGTCTCTTGGGGAAACTGTGACTTGCAGCTTAAAGGGCAACTCACCTTCGTTTGCAAAACTATAATAACAAATATAAACCACAGACATATGTTCAGACTTTCATAACCTGCCAAATCTTTTAAAATAAACATGGTAATTAGGGGGTGTGGTCACAAAAATGGGCATGGCCAAAACAAATCCATCATTCGCACGGCAAATTTTTCTGTCCCTCTTATGTCTGTGGCCATTCATCTGTGGCTGAATTACAACAGGTCTTCAGCAATGTTAATTCAAAGGTGAATAACCCCTTTAACAAAGATGCGGATCAACCTTTAATCAGCCTGTCATATGGGCAAGTGTTTTGCTTTTACTTCTCCTTTGTAAAATAAAGCAAGAACCACCAGCAAGAAAAAATAATTTCAGTGTTTTTTATTGAAAGTAGATTTTGGTTGAATATTCCCTTTTAGTGATGGGCGAATTTGGGGCGTTTCGCTTTGCCAAAAAATTCACGAATTTCCAGCGAAAAATTTGCGAAACGCCGTCTAGTTTTTTAAGCCGGCATCCGTTTTTGACTCCGGCGTCCGTTTTTCGCTGGCGGTTTTGCAAATTTATTTGCCGGCGATGAATCGCGCAAATTCGCGCCTGGCGAATAAATTCGCCCATCACTATTCCCTTTAAATGGGTATTAGGGCTCTTACACACGGCCGTTCCGACCTGCGCTCCCCTGCGTTCCGTTTTTTGGCGTTCAGCCGCAGGGGAGCGCAGGAATAGACGCAAGTAATGATTTGAAATGGGGCTGTACTCACTCAGGCGCGTGTAGGCGAACGCAGGAAAAATGCAGCATGTTGCGTCTGAACCTGCGTTCGGCGCCTACACGCGCCTGAGTGAGTACAGCCCCATTTCAAATCATTACTTGCGTCTATTCCTGCGCTCCCCTGCGGCTGAACGCCAAAAAACGGAACGCAGGGGAGCGCAGGTCGGAACGGCCGTGTGTAAGAGCCCTTAGAGCGGCAGGGCAAAGCAAGTCACTGCCATGACTACATATGTTCCATTTCAAACAGTAAATAGATTTGCTTAATTGCCACATTTATTGCACCTCCCAGCTGCTTTCAACAGGTTTCAGGATGATTTGGTTACCAGAGTGAGACCACTTAATACCCTGAATGTTCTGCTTAATGCCTCACACGTCCTGCAGCCTCCCACATCTACAGGAGCTGCCATATTCACTTCTACTGTTTGTTTCGACCAACACCACGGGGATAGCACGACCCCCTTTTATTCTATTTAATGTGACACCTTTCCACTGGGGACATTGCACTGCACGATGGAACACTAAACCATCGTAGGGGCACCATTAGTATAATAATAAATTGCATTATTAAATGCTTATAGAGGCATAACTACAGAGGAAGCAGAGTATAAATTAACTGTTAGTATGTTTGATGGAGAGAGACAATTTGCAATCGGTTTTCATTTTTTATTTGTGGTTTTTGAGTTATTTAGCTTTTTATTCAGCAGCTCTCCAGTTTGCAGTTTCAGCATATGGTTACCAGTCTCCAAATTCCCCTAGCAACCCTGCATTGCTTTGCATAAGAAACTGGAATATGAATAGGAGAGGCCTGAATAGAAAGATGAGTAATAAAAAGTAACAATAACAATACATTTGTAGCCTTACAGAGCATTTGTTTTTAGATGGGGTCAGTGACCCCCGTTTGAATGCTGGAAAGAGTGAGAAAAAGAAGGCAAATAATTAAAAAAAAAGATTAAAAAAAAAAGAAAAAATTAAGGCCAATTGAAAAGCTGCTTAGAATTTTATAACATACTAAGAATGTTTTTTTTAGGGATGCACCGAATCCAGGATTCGGTTTGTGATTCGCCAAGATTTGGCCTTTTTCAGCAGGATTCGGATTCGGCCGAATCCTTGTGCCTGGCCGAACCGAATCTGAATCCTAATTTGCATATGCAAATTGTGGGGAGGGCAGGATTTCACATGACTTTTTGTTACAAAACAAGGAAAGAAACCAATTTTTTTACACTTTTTCCTTTCCCGCCCCTAATTTGCAAATTAGGATACGGTTCGGTATTCGGCCAAAATGGATTCGGGGATTTGGCCGAATCTAAAATAGTGGATTCGGTGCATCCCTAGTTTTTTTAATTGAAATAAAAAAGCTCAACCAAAGTCCCATGCCCGATTTTGCCTTACTAATTAATAAAATAACTCAAATAAATCGGATTGGGAAAAAAAAGTAAATAAAAATAAATTGAGCAAAAACCAGAATTGTACAATTTTTTTCTGACACGAATCGCACGATTTTTTGGGTTTTGCCCGAAAACCCCAATTTAAGGAATTATCGGGCTATACTCATCGCAAACCACAATATCTTCAAGTTGGGGTAGGGGCGTCTCCCATTTTTACATGACCTCGAAGGGATGGCGGATTTTCAGGTTCTGGCTTTTTACAGCATCGGGGTACAGTGTCGGACTGGCCCGGCGGGATACCGGGAAAAAACCCGGTGGGCCGCAACCCCTAATGGGCCCCCGTCGGGCCAGTCCCCCGTCCTGATTGTAAAAACTGTTTTTTATATGTGCCGCGCGGCGCCATTTGCGCATGCGCACGGCACCTTTCACTGAGGAGCAGCGCCTACACGCAGGCGCGCAAAGCAGCGCCTTCGCGCATGCGTGCTCGGCACGGGGGAGGCAGGGGGGTCGGAGGGGGCCCTGGACAGTAGTCCTGGTGGGCCCCGGGCCCTCCAGTCCGACCCTGTCGGGGTATAATAAATCTCAATTTTTTTATCCACAAAGAATTCGACTTTTTGCTGACCAGATAAATTTGAGGTTTAGTAAATAACCCCCTAAAAGTAAACTGGAAGCTGGACCACCCCTTTCATGAATATATCTTGGTAGAATAGGTCAACGTACAAAAATTGTATTTGTTATGGGGCCCAGTGACATCCAGTTACACCTCTGTGTGATTATATAACAACAAATGCTGAATGACATTCCTGCTATAGGCTTAGTGTTTATAAAGAGGTTTGTTACCTTCCCCTATGCCCTACCTGCATTTTACACCTGCATTTTTGGTGGGGAGAAAATATGCATTGTAATAATAAAAAAAATACAAATAAATAATGAATTTTGTCGTATGCAGCTAGTACCATCAGTAAATGAGGATTGTGGGGTTTTGTATTCATAGTAGTAGGAATCCTACTTATGCCGTCTTTGGGGGGGGTAGAATTTCCCCCACAGTTACAGAGGTGTTCAGCCTATGTGCGCCTCTAGAATATTTAGGCCGTTGTGCCGGGAATGTACAGTGCAGCTGGTAGAAAGGAATGTACAAAACAGCTGCCTCTGCTGCTGCACTATCACATTATTAACCAATGAAAATCATAAGAATCAAAAATAAAATGTACATTTACCCAGAGTGCAACATTCATTCAATAGATGCTCCCTTATTATTAAATCCTGGCACCACCACTTTCCTCACCCCTCCTTTTCACGTGGAATTTTGGGGTACTCTCCTCACCCTCCAGGTCAATCTCAATATTCTCCTTTAGGGACTCCCATTCCCCCTCCCGACTCAAAACCTCCTCCTCATTCTCTTTTCCCTCTTTCTTCTTTCTGTTCCATTTTCCCAATGCCCCAACCTTCCTCTTCCTCCTTTATCCTCTCCTCCTCTTCCTCAAACAGATCTCCCCGGCTTCTACCTTCTGGCAGAACAAACCTATTTTCTGTTGCTGCCACCATTTTTGGGAGGGTGTCTTTTCTTTTAGCTGAGACTTTCTTTCCCACCACTCTCCACTCCTAGGCTGACTGGCCCTCTTCTCACCCTTCTCCTTCCCCTTGGGTAACTTCTCCTCTGCCCTATCCACCACCTTACTCAGGGCCGGATTTTAGGAGGCAGTGCCCCAGGGCCAAAGTGTCGGGCGCTGCCCACTGACAAGTCATGGTCCGTTGCCAGCACCCAGATCCTCCCGACACCAGCGCGAGCAATCTCAAGCATCCGAGCACTGGGGAGCTTTGAGCTTTCGCGACAAGAAGTTCACCGGCACAGAGGTAATGCAAGCAGGTTATACCTTGCTAAGTGTTTATTGCAGCATGCAATAAACTCAAAGCTTTGAGCTTTCCCCAGTGCTCCTAAGTGATGCGGCTGGATGGCATGCCACCCCTAAAGATTTGCCATCCTAGGCCCAGGTCTTTATGGCCTTGCCACAAATCCGGGCCTGACCTTACTGCATGGGGCACTGGATTCCGGCTGCACAACCTCCATCTCTGATCCCAACACTTCAGATGTTGGGGCACCCTTCTCCACAATCTCCATTCCCTGGCCCATTTCCTCCAGCAATGGTGTGCCAGGCATCTAGGCAAGAACGATGGGCATGTCCCAACTTCAGGCACAAATTACAGCGGATTTCCTGGCATTCTGTACTGGGGTGCCCAGTTTCACCACAGAGGGCGCACTTCACCACTGGGCATTTAGCTGCAAAGTGCCTGTTTGAGCCACACCTGAAACACACCCTGGGTTGACAGGGATAGAAACAACCCCCCCGTCCTAAAGAAGGAATTGAGAAGGTGCTTGGGAACATGGAAATTCATGTGCAGTTTGACCTGTACCTTTCACCCTCCTATCCAGAATCCCTCCTCATCATACAGTGGGGTAAGGGGGACAGGACAGTGCATTGCCTCTTTAGCCACATCTTGGGGCACAAACTCTTAAACATAATGGTGACAGTCTTGGTCTCAGGCCGGAAGACTAAAGTGTGGAGGGAAGGGGGCAGAGGGGGGTTGTGGCTGTGGTGGGGGCCATTGGGGTTGGGGGGGTAGGGGGAACGGGCCCCTGATGTGGCAGCTCCAGTGGGTTCAGTTTGACACTGCATGTCTGGGCCCCTATCCTCCCCAAGGATATTTTGCTTTTATTCAGGGTTTCAGAATTATTTTAAAGCACCCAAATGGCATAAATTGTAAATGCAATGAATTACAGCAAGATCTAGGCCTCTGTTTATAACTATATACAGAGAGAATGAGTGCCAGGCTTTGTATCAGGGGACTGAAACAGTTGTTACACTTTCGACAAACTTCAATGTTTTTGCCCCAGACCAACGACCATTTGTTTTAGTATAAAACAGAGCCCCCTGAGTGGAATTTGGTTACATCCCAACTGCACACACTTGCTCCCCCCTGTGCCTCGCTCTGCGCTGCTGCTCCACCCTCCCAACAAGGCAACAGGTGCAACTTAGACTTTTAATTGTTGATTGTTGGTGTTTAAACAGGAGCACAAAGATCTAGAAACCTGTTGTAGCCAATCACACGTGCCTGCGAGTCACTATTGACTAAAAGCCTCTATAAAATCATTAAAAAAAAACAAACATGGTGGTGCCGGGCTGTGGGCACGTGCTGGCTAAATTAGGTGACAAGTCGCTGCTGCATTTCAGCTGTCGGTGACATTAGTAACACCACCATGAATTGTTACCTGTTTATCAGAATAGTCGTTGCCCCCAACTTATCAATAGAAGTGGAGAGAAGTGGAGATGTTATAGTGGGGCCCCTTAAAGACGCCAAAAGTATAAAGATGACATTAGTTAATTACTTAAATACAAGGCTTATACAGGTATCAGATCTATTATCCAGAATGCTTAGGACCTGAAGTAACTGATAATGGAGCCTTTCCTTAATTTGGATCAACAGACATTAAATCTGCTAAAAGTCATGTGAACATTAAATAAACCCAATAGGATAATGGATCTTTCCATAATTTGGATCTTCATACCTTAAGTCTACTAGAAAATCATATAAACATGAAATAAACCCAATAGGCTGGTTTTGCTTCCAATAAGGATTAATTATATCTTAATTGGGATCAAGAACAGGTATAGGATTCCTTATCCGGAAACCCGATATCCAGAAAGCTCCGAATTACGGAATGACTCCCATTGACTCCATTTTATCCAAATAATCCAAATTTTTAAAAATGATTTCCTTTTTCTGTGTAATAATAAAACAGTAGCTTGTACTTGATCCCAACTAAGATATAATTAATCCTTATTGGAAGCAAAACCAGACTATTGGGTTTATTCAATGTTTAAATTAATTTCTAGTAGACATAAGGCATGATGACCCAAATTACGGAAAGATCCGTTATCCGGAAAACCCCAGGTCCCGAGCATTCTGGATAACAGGTCCCATACCTGTACAAGCTACTGTTAAATTATTACAGAGAAAAACAAAATCATTGAAAAAATAATAATTTGTTTAAAATTTTGTCTATGACAGACGGCCTTCCAGTAATTCCAGGAGCTTTCTGGATAATGGGTTTCCGGATAATGGAAACAAATCTCCCCATAGTGTTTAGGAATTTGTTTCCTTATGTCTCCTTCATCTACTTGCCGTTGGCCTTATTATCTAAATCGGGTATATTTTCATTGCTTTCAACCAAAATGACGGTTCCTCCACAAAAAAAATGTTAGTGCAATTAATTATTTATCTTTAGGTATGGGATCCATTATCTGGAAAAAAATTGTGTTCTAAAATTAAATAACGTTGTGTCTATTTAAAATTTCACCTGAAACTATTCATTTGGATTATTTGTTTTAAAATTACATTTTAACTTACCCCTGATATCTAATGGGTTTCGGAAATCACCAGCAAAAGCTTTAGGGCAAGGCCAGACGTGGCGTTTTTGCATCGTTTTTACGTTGCGTTTTTAAAAAAGAACAGCCAGACGTAAATACGCATAAACTGCACTAACACTGAAACAAATGGAAAACGCACTATGGCAATTCACACAGGGCGCTGAAATCTGCCACAGGACGCCAGTATTAGTGTTTTTTAGCAGAAACGCCAACACGTCAAGAAACTACCAAATCAATACTCTATGGGATCTGCACTTTTAAACCACACTTTGCGTAAAAACGCAGCGTATTTTAAATATGGTGTCCAAATCCAATGAGAACAGTGAGAAGTGCATGTTGGGAAAAGAATCCTACGTGCTGAAAAACGCATGTTGACGGTCGCATGTGGTTTCAGTAGCGTATTTACACCTGGCTGTTCTTTTTTAAAAACGCCATTAGCGAAATTCGCGAAACGTCTAGTTTTTTTGACGCCGGCGCCCGTTTTTTACGCCAAATTTTTTCGGGCAAATTTTCACGGGCGTTTCGTGAATTTATTCGCTGGCGGCGAATCGCGCAAATTCGCTGTGAATTCGCGCCTGGCGAATAAATTCGCCCATCACTAAACGCCATGTAAAAACGCCACAAAAACACCACGTCTGGCCTTGTTATGTCCTCAGTGGTGTGAATTACCCAAATTCATAGGATTTCAAAATGTTTCTTTGATCATTTTCAATTTGTTATTTTCCTATTTCAAATGATCATATGTTGTTATGGGCGGAGAGGCTTCTTCCACCATCACAGGGATCCCTAGTTAATAAAAATGGGGATAAAACAACATTTTATACAGTGTAGCATCTATAAATGCTAATTTAGAATGTCAGCTCTTCAGTATAAGGCCCTAATGTATTATTAACAATGTTTGTCCCTAAACATAAAACATCCAAAAAAATTCACATTCACGAAAAGCCAGAAAAAATGTCCTTTTTTTACAATTATTTTCACTAGCTTCAATTTTTTAATCCTGTGTTATTTACTAGGGAACATTTTTTAATTACAATAATGTTATTTCACTAAAAATCTTTGCCAGGTTTAAATTATCAAAAAAGAATTATAATCTATGAGCAAAACTGTTGCCAGTTTTTCCTCCTTGTCGATAAACAATGAAAAAGGTTGCAAAATGATTTTTTTAAAAATCTGCCCCTTACATTTACATTCAATAACCTGCTTAAAGGGGTAATTCGCCTTGTAGTATGTTATAGAATGTGCAATTCCTAACAATTGTGCAATTGGTCTTTAGTATATATATTATATTATTATTTATATTTTATCGTTTTTGAGTTAATTGCTTGCGTTTTTTGCCTCTATCCAGCTCTCAAATGGGGCGTCGCTGACCCCATTTAAAAAACAAATGCTCTGCAAGGCTGCTGAATAAACTAAAACACTAAGGGGCAAATTCACTAAGATGCGAAGTTGCGCCAGGCACAACTTCGCCGCACTTCGCCGCACTTCGCCAGGCGTAGTTTCGACAGGGCTCCGCAAATTCACTAAAATACGAAGTTGCGCACAGGGGTAGCGTAAGGTTGCGAAGTTGCGCTAAAGTTATGCTAGCGAAGGCTTATTTGCATACGGCGCGAAATTCAAATTTCAATGGAGGAACACGTATCTGCACTACAAATGCCTAGAAAACCTTCAAATCAGCAAATAAAAATGTTATTTTGCCCTACACATGTGCCCACTGTCTAGGTAAGTTGCCATGAGTCAGGAAATGTAGGGGGGAGGAAGGGGAGCCCCAAAAAATTTTCAATCTTTTTCAGCCTATCACCCATCATGTAGAAAACACGCCAGCGTTTTTTGGGACTTAGAAAAAAAATTAACTTTTTTTTAAACAATCCCTATCTACTCTATTGCGCTTCCCCAGGTCTGAGGTGGCGAAGGAAGTCTAGCGTAAAAGGTAGCGTTCAGTACACTGCGCAAGTTAGTGAATTTGTGTAGTTACATCGCTAGCGAAAATTCGCCTGGCGTAAGGTTGCGAAGTAACACTAGCGAAACTACGCCAGCGTTCGTTAGTGAATTTGCGCAGTAGCGAAAATGCCAAACGCTAGCGAATTAACGCTAGCGTTCGGCGCTTCGCGCCTTAGTGAATTTGCCCCTAAATGATAAAAAATTAAAACCAAATTGCAAATTGTATCAGAATATCCCTCTCTACATCATACTAACAGTTCATTTAAAGGTGAACAACCCCTATAAATGCTGACAAAAGTAAAAAAAAAAGTATCTAAATATTTCTTTCTAAAAGTACTTTTACAGTTGTTGTTTTTTTTTGTACTTTTTCTCCTTTTTTATTTAGAGCTTTACTGTTGATTAAGGATAAGTGTGGGTGTTCCTTTTGTCTCCCTCTGCACCTGTTTGTTTTGTAGCCTCCAATTTTTTCACCTCTGACCTCCCCTTCCAAGATCCCTTGGGATTAAATTCTTCGGAACGTGGAATGTCTCAGTGTCCCCCCCCAACCCCACCCCAGAGCTCCTGACTAAGCAGCAGCTGTCTAAACCCCAAGCGGAACAACTGCTGCAACTAAAGAGCCTAATGGCCTCCCTGCAAACACTGGCCACAAACCGGGAGCCTAAAACATATTTCTTGTTTATTAATTGGACGTTCAATAGACGAGCACTGAGAGAAAGTTAGGTTGCACAGTGATGGGCAAATTTATTCAAAATTGCCACGAAAATTCGCCTGTGAAAATTTGCCTGGGGCGTAAAAAAAAGGAAGCTGGAGTCCGTTTTTTTGGACGCCAGCGCATTTTTGCTGGCGAAAACGAGACGCCGGCGCCATTTTGTGAATTTCGCTGGAAATTCGCTAATTTTTCGGCGAAGTGTAACACCCCAAATTCGCCCATCACTAGTTGCACACTTAGGTTTGTGAACATCATACAGTATACAGGGCTTTAATTGGAAGATGGGTGGTAGCAGACAATAACATGGCAGATGTAACTGTCTTAGAGGCAGTGCTTTTTTATGTTTGCACAAAATGATCTGTTGTGGGTTTAAAAAAGAAAAGTTCACAGCAGAGTAAAAGTATGGAACATGCTTCCTGACGCTCCTGCACTTCCACAATGTGTCCTTTCTGTCTCTTCTGATGAATAGTAATTGTGCCTATTGGTGCTGAGGAACCCCGGGCCTGGCAGTAGCTCACTGTGTGTCAATTGGAGCACCAGACTTGCTCACAATGATTTGGATGCTAACTATAGAGGAAGCAGACCCTGCGGTTGCAGGGGGGCCCAGGATTGTAGGGGGCACAGTGAGACCCTAATTAATTAGCAATTTTAGTATATCTTGGTAAAATAGGCCAACTTATAAATATTTTGGGGCCCTAAATTGAATTTGCTATGGGGCCACTGGATGCTCCCTACTCTTACAATAATACAAGCAACTTGCATCAACAGTGCCGGACACCAGGGAAAAAACTGGTGAGCCCCGGCCTTTGTGGGCTCCACCAACTCAGGGCCACTCATCTATCCAAATGAAGGCCTGATCCTCTGCCCGACCCAGACTCGCTACAGCACTTAGACCATCCCCTCTACCTGATCATAGGAGGAAAGGCAGGTAATACTGTATAAGGCACGCGCGTGACATTGTATAGTGGTGGGTGCCAGGCCCTTGAAGTCAGCCCAGGTGGGCCCTGGATGTCCCAATCCAACTAGGGTTGCCACTAGTGATGTGCAGGTCGGCCCGATACATGCGGGACCCTTGGGTTTACCTGTGGCTCATGTGGGTATAGGCCGAACTCGCTTTATTCTCTGCGGGTGGCGGGCCACTGTCAAATGCCGTGGAATGCCGGCTTCCGACTTCCAGGTTCTTCTTTTATAGATGCTGCTAGACACTGCACCTGCTTTTTGTGATGTTCTTGGTGGGGCGGGTCGTCACGGATCTATAAAAGGAACCCGGAAGTCGGGTGCGGATCAGGGAAGTCCCGACCCGCACATCGCTAGTTGCCACCTTTCCCCACTGGAAACTCTGGGCAAGGGGCAGGACAATGACATCACAAAGGTGGGTTGGTGCCGTTGTGGGTGTTGGTGGTGGGCAAGGCTTTGACATGATCGCCGCATCAATCTTAGGGAATCCAGCCAGTTTCCCAAATTAGAAAAACCGGGCAGGCAGTTCCTGAACGGTTTTCGAGATGGCTGTCCGGGTAAAAACCGGACAGGTGGAAACCCTATGTCCGACCCTGTGCATCAAAAGGCAAGTGCAAGTGTATTGGTTCTGATGCAGCAGGCACAAGTGTGGTGGGAGCAAGTCAAAACACAGCGAACACTGCATAATGAGTGAAAAAACATGGCGACTTGTTTATATTTTTACATTTTTTGTATTATTACAAAAGTATCCAAGTGCAGCTGCTGAGTGTTCTGGGCTCTCTGCCAAAAAGCCTTCTTTTTTTAATTAAGTTTCAGAAACTTTGTATCTTTTTCTAGCATCAGTGCAGGAGATCAAAGAGAAAGTCGGGTCATTTCAGTAAAAACCCGGGACTGCAGGCTGAGCTGTCAACAAACGTGACAGTTGGGATATGCTGTTGGCGGATGTTTGAGGCCCTAGGCTGACGCTATGGCTGTAGGTCTGGATTACAGCAGCTACACATATATGGCTCCTCTGTATCTGTGAATGCCACACAAATGTTCCGCATTTCCACAGTGTGAGGCGGGGGAAGCCATAGACTGTAACAGAAGCCCCTCTCCTTTATCCCATTCACACTTGTACTGGCAACGGCATTCATAACTGGATACACTTAAATCCTCTGCCTGCGCCTCTCCAGCTGTTACAAATAAGTAACCCCCAACACATCCCACTGCCCTGAATGTCCTTGCTCACCGGAACAGGAAGTGCCTGTCCTCTGTAAAGCTCAACAGGAAGTTCCTGTCCTCTGTAAAGCTCAACAGGAAGTGCCTGTCCTCTGTAAAGCTCAACAGGAAGTGCCTGTCCTCTGTAAAGCTCAACAGGAAGTGCCTGTCCTCTGTAAAGCTCAACAAGAAGTGCCTGTCCTCTGTAAAGCTCAAAAAGAAGTGCCAGTCCTCTGTAAAGCTCAACAGGAAGTGCCTGTCCTCTGTAAAGCTCAACAGGAAGTGCCTGTCCTCTGTAAAGCTCAACAAGAAGTGCCTGTCCTCTGTAAAGCTCAACAGGAAGTGCCTGTCCTCTGTAAAGCTCAACAGGAAGTGCCTGTCCTCTGTAAAGCTCTACAGGAAGTGCTTGCAGCATAAATCAACTTTCCCAATATCAAGTTCTGACACGCTGACATTTTATCAAAAATTAACATATAAACTATTTATGAGATAATGTTATAAAAATCCTTAGGTTTGCCCACATCTAGGCAATTTATAAAAAGGTGTGTTTTCAAACAACAGGCCAGTACATTCTATCTGGTTATTGGTTGTTATGGGTTACTAAGCAGACTGTATTTAAATATTTAGGGGCCAATTCATTAACTTCGAGTGAAGGATTCGAAGTAAAAAAACTTCGAATTTCGAAGGGGCCAATTCATTAACTTCGAGTGAAGGATTCGAAGTAAAAAAACTTTGAATTTCTAAGTGTTTTTTGGGCTACTTCGACCTTCGAACGGGCTACTTCGACCTTCGACTACGACTTCGACTTCGAATCGAAGGATTCGAACTAAAAATCGTTCGACTATTTGACCATTCGATAGTCGAAGTACTGTCTCTTTAAGAAAAAACTTCGACCCCCTAGTTCACCATCTAAAAGCTACCGAACTCAATGTTAGCCTATGGGGAAGGTCCCCATAGGCTTGCCTAAGTTTTTTTGGTCGAAGGATAATCCTTCGATCGTTGGATTAAAATCCTTTCGAATCGTTCGATTCGAAGGATTTAATCGTTCGATTGAACGATTATTCCTTCGATCGCTCGATCGCAGTTTTTGCGCTAAAATCCTTCGACTTCGATATTCGAAGTCGAAAGATTTTAATTCCCAGTCGAATATCGAGGGTTAATTAACCCTCGATATTCGACCCTTGGTGAATTTGCCCCTTAATGTTATATTTAACATAGTGTATATTTCAGTATTTGGTTTCGGCTGTAATACTGCCATGCTGAGGAAAATTAAAGGGGAAGCTCAGCTTTTAATTCGCTTTTAGTATGATAGAAAAATGAAGGTTATAAAATAACAGCAGAAAAAGTTTGCTCCAGCTTAAGTAACCCATAGCAACCAATCGATTGTCAGCATTCAGATGTCCACTGCTTGAAAGCAAATGTCTAGTTGCTATGTAGTGCAAGACCATAGATACACTCTGGAGGATTTTATATAGGGGTGGTTCACGTTTAATTCAACTTTTATCAGTCATAGAATGGCCAGTTTTTCTTTATCATAGTTTTTGAATTATTTGCCTCCTTCTTTTGACTTTTTCAAGCTTTCAAATGGTCCCATCAAAAAAACAAAAGCTCCAAAAGTCTACAAACCTATTGTTATTGCTACTTTTTATCACTCGTATTTTGATCCAGGGACTTGTCCGATTTCCACCTAGGGGCAGATTTACTCGAGGGCGAAAATTTGCCAGCGGCCACTTCGCAGCCATCGCGACACTAAAATTCGCTCAGACAACGCTCTGAAAAAAAGAAAAGACGGCAGCGTTTTTTGGAGCTTTTTCCACTAAAAAATATGATGTAAGTAACAGAGGATTGAGAAAGATCTATGCACTCCATTGCACTTCTCCTGGTCTGAGCTGGCGAGGGCAAGTCTGGCGAAAGAGGTAACGTTCAGTAAAATCTGCATTTCATTGAATTTGTGGAGTAACGTCCGTTCATCAGAGCGAATTGTCGCTTGGCGATAAGAGTGCGAATGACCGCTAGCCTCTATCTCTTTCACTATCGAAATGACACCTGCGCCCGTTAGTAAATTGCCGATGTCGCTGCGGGCGGTAACGCTATTGAATTGACGCTAGCTTTAGCCACTTCGTTCTCGAGTAAATCTGTCCCTTGGAGTCAGGAAGGAATTTTCTTCCCCTCTGAGACAAATTGGAGAGGCTTCAAATGGGGTTTTTCGCCTTCCTCTTGATCAACTGGCAGTTAGGCAAGTTATATATGGACTCATTGAACTTGATAGATGTGTGTCTTTTTTCAACCTATTTTACTTCTACTACTACGACTACTATTCAGACCCTCTCCTATTCTTATTCCAGTCTCTTATTTAAATCAGTGCATTGTTGCTAAGGTAGTTTGGACCCTAGCAACTATTTTGCTGAAATTGAAAACTGGAAAGCTGCTGAATTATAAAGCTAAATAACCACACTTAATAAAAAAAAAGAAAAAAACCAATTGCAAGCTGTCACAGAATATCACTACATCATAATATAAGTTAATTTAAAGGTGAATAATCCCTTTATTATATTACTTAGTTACTTAGATTGTTCCAGTGTTCAATATCAGCCCTGGGATTTTAAGCAAAAGGCAGCAACTAACCCAAGGCATTCCAGCTATTGCAGCACTACACCTCCCAGCATTCTCTCTTATCCAAGTTAGATATGAAACCAAGTCTAGCAACTAGAAAGAGCAGCTGAAGGAGGTGGCAGGGAGTGTATAGATTGCATGTTTGTTGTGCTGAGTGACAGTTTTGGTCTGTACGGTGCAACTGCCCAACATACATAATGTATGGAATGGGGTGTGCTCACATTCCTACAAGGAACAAATGGAGTCTGATCAGCCCCCATGCTGTGCTGCATCATTATGGGAAGGTCAGAGCCTGGCAGAAAGAAATAGAATTTTACCCTACAGAACTGACATTTCCCTATGCTCCTCCTATTTGTAAATAACCTTAACTTCCTTTCCCAGTAAAATTTCAACTAAAATTTCTGGGACTTTTTTTTCTCTATAAATTAGAGGGATAAAAATAACCAAAAACATAATCAAAAATATCTACCCATGTTGCCCTTGTTATTAATGCTGTCAAATTAGTGGGATTTCTCATTCTCTTAAAATGTAACAAAAACATTTATAAGTAGGCAAATACGACATGCACTGAAGTAGGAAACACTTATAAAAAGTCACTATATCTGTCCTCAAGTGTCTCTTCTCCAGGATAAATCTCCCAATTCCCTAATGAATTAAGTTGTTATTATCTGCACAGTTACCCTAGTTTTGATTATCAATCAAAATAAAAATCGAAAGCAAATATTTGCATTTTGAACACTCACAGGGGCAAGACAAGTTTGCCAAACAACGATATTTTATATTTTAGTTTTTGCCACGGCTTAAGAAAATCATGGCAAAAAAAAGCTAATTTCGCAGTTTCAAGCTTTAAATTTTCAAGATTTATCAATTAATCAAATCTCTAATCTTCAAAAATTCAGCAACTCAGACCCAGCGAGCTTCTACAGAAGTCAAAGGGAAGGTTCAATTGAAACATTCATTTCATTTTTTCACATTTTTAAAATAAAATTTTTAAAAAATTTTTACAAATAAATAGAGCAATGAGATTTTCGTTGCAATTGAGTTGTTTTCGCTCCTTAATGATATCGTTTTGTTTTTTGTTTTTTTTAAAGAGTTGATTCGCCTTCAAGATAACTTTTAATATGTTATAGAATAGCTTATTCTCAACATCTTTTTGATTGGCCTTCATTTTTTTCTTTTTTATAGTTTTTGAATTATTTGCCTTCCTTTTCTTACTCTTTACAGCTTTCAAATGGGGGTCACTGACCCCATCTAAAAAACAAATGCTGTGTAAGGCTACAAATGTATTGTTATTGTTACTTTTTATTACTCATCTTTCTATTCGGGCCTCTCCTATTTATATTCCAGTCTCTTATTCAAATCAATGTATGGTTACTAGGGGAATTTGGACCCTAGCAACCAGACTGCTGAAATTGCAAACTGGAGAGCTGCCGAATAAAAAGCTAAAAACCACAAATAATACAAAATAATACAAAATGTAAACCTGCATCATTCCAAAAGCTAATTTAATTAATTTTCTAAATATTTTAGAGATCGCAAAAACAAAATGTGATTATTCTTGCCAAAGAAACTGATATGAAATCTTAGATGAGACAAAACAGGCAAAATCTTTTTTTTTTTACTTTTTATGTAAATAGTTTTTACTATGTGTTAAACCTGGGAGTATAAAATGTAGGGGTAATTATGTGATGACAGTGTTGCTTTGCTACTTTAGTAATTTATCGGGTCCTTGGGTAACAGTTGCAGTAGTATCTGATACACAAGTGCTACTTGAGCAAGGATAAGAAATTGTTTCCAGCTAATAAATGTACAGCTGCTAATGTTGGCATGGCCTGTATAATATGCAGAGAAGGAGGTACTGTGATGGGTGAATAAAAGATACCAGATAAAATAACATTATCCATGCACTCTCGGTAGCAGCAATGGACTCATGTTCACAGAGAGCAGTGAGATCATTGATATTTTGTACCACCATGTTGGCTAAATGGAACGGTGGATCCCCAAGAGCAAGGGTCCCCAACCTTTTTTATCCATGAGCCACAGTCAAATGTAAAAATATTTGGGGAGCAACAAAAGCATGAAAAAGTCCCTTGGGGTGATAAATAAGGTCTGTGATTGGCTACTGTAACAGCTTACCCTGGTGGTCTAGTAGGAGGATGGCTGCCGCCCCCTCGGCGGGGACGCCTGCCACGCGCAGTGTCGGACTGGCCCACCAGGATACCAGGAAAAGTCCCGGTGGGCCCAGGTGTCAGTGGGCCCTCATGCTGCTAAACGTTTGGCCTATTTCATGGCCATTCCCAATTTCTATGAGAACAAAGAGGCTAAATAGGTGGAATAATTGATTATAGTATAAAGAGAGCAGACTAGGAGAATAGAGGTTGATTGAGGAGATGAAGAGTATTGGTACCGAGAGTGGGCTCCTTGTCTAAGGTTTTATGGTGGGCCCCTGAAGTCCCAGTCCGACACTGGCCACGCGTGATTGATTTGACTACGTACCTGTCTTATGCCTTGTACTGTGATCTTCAGCCCAAAGAATTTGCTATCCGGTTGTGCCCCTCTGCTTGCCAAGAACCCCTCGCCTTGCACCTCTCGTTTTAAGACCTGGCGGCATCTGAGTAGCTGAGGGCTCCTCCCGAAACCAAAGGCGGCTGCTACAGGTGGAAGCACGAGCTGGCATCGGTTCTGGGTTTTGAGTGCCAACCGTGACAGCTACTTGGTAGCCCCTATGTGAACTGGCAGCCTACAGGAGGCTCTACTTGGCACTATACTTAGTTTTCATGCAACCAAACTTGCTTCCAAGCCTGGAATTCAAAAATTAGCACCTGCTTTGAGGACACTGAGAGTAACATCCAAGGGGTTGGGGAGCAACATGTTGTCATGAGCCACTGGTTGGGGATCACTGCCCAAGAGCATGATGCAGTGTGATATCACATTAGCACCAAAGGGTCTTCTAAGGGCAGATCCCAATTTAGCATGGCCAAGCCTATTTAAAACTGGGCATGATCCCTGGGCTGCTTAAAATGCCCAGTTTTAGGTATGGCTTGCCCCCTTTGGGGTCCACAGTTACTTTTAAGAAGAAAAGAATCAGTATAGCGGAGAATTGGCTAAACGGGGGCTCTCACTACTAGTAATATTTTAGGTAAAACACACTTTATTTATTCAAAATTTAAAATACACATACATATTAAAAAACTGGACATATCAGCAATGTGTTAGGTGTAGAATCGATCCATTTGTTTTACTAAAGCTAAAATAACACATTTAATTGAGTACCCGGGTACTGTTAAGGATTCAAAAAAGATTCCCATACAAATAATGCTAATAGGGGATAAGTATTGTTCAATCAGAAATGTATACCAAATGCCCCAGTTGCCTTCCGGCATAAGCAAATATAAATCATTTCACAAAATTGAGAGCCTACAATGAAGGCAATAAAGGCAAACACCTGGCACTGCACAATCCTTTAGTCCTCACCTTAACATTGCTGCAAGTCCACCCCTTTTTTTTTCTTGTCCACAGTTACTTGGCAGGAATGTGTAGGCCCAAATTACCGTAGTCAGAAGAAGACGGCAAATCATTAAAAAAATATTTAAAAATAAATAAATAATAAAAAACAATTGAAAAGTTGATTAAAATTGGCCATTTTAGAACATACTAAAGTTCTAAAAGTTCACTTAAAGGTGAAGTACCCCTTTAAGGGCGATTCTTGGGGTGATTGATTATTTGCTGGCATGAATGGTCCTGGAAGCTCATCCTGGATAGTTACATAGTTACATAGTTAAATTGGGTTCAACCCCTCCAAATGAAAACCCAGCATCCATACACACACCCCTCCCTACTTTCAAACAAATTCTATATACCCATATCTATACTAACTATAGAGTTTAAGCTCGCTAATTACCCTGGGATGAATACCATCTGGCCCCAGACCTTTGTTAATCTTAACATGTTCTAGTCTCTTTTGAATTTCCTTATTTGTGAACTGTGCATCATTAGTTGTATTACTAGAATTGGGACTATTAAGAAGGAAACCGTCATTAACTGGTTCCTCATTTGTGTAGACAGATGAAAAATATGAGTTCAAAATCTGGGCTTTAATTTTGTTTTCATCAACCAGATGCCCCCCCTCTGATAGTAAAGGTCCCACCCCTTCCTGCTTCATTTTTTTACTATTAACATATTTAAAAAATAATTTTGGATTATTTTTACTGCTAGCTGCAATATCCTTTTCTATAGCAATTTTAGCTTGCCTTATAGCTTCTTTGCATGATTTATTGGCCTCCTTGTACCTTATAAATGTTTCGGCTGTACCAGCTAACTTGAAAGCTTTAAAAGCAGGTCTTTTCTTACCCACCTCAACACCAACGCTTCTATTGAACCAAAAAGGTTTTGCTTTGCAACGACGTTCCTTGCTTACAAGTGGAATATACTGACAAATATATTTATTAAGCAGCATTTTAAAGACTTCCCATTTTTGTTCTGTGTTTAACCCTGTGAAAAGCATTTTGCATGTCTGAAATTTAGTGTTTTAGTTCGTCCCTTATAGAATTGCTTCTGCAACAGAATCTCAAAGGAGACCATGTTATGATCACTATTCCCTAAATGCCCCTCACCCACACAAATGTTAGAGATGAGTTCAGTATTATTAGTTATTACAAGGTCCAAAATAGAGTTATTCCTAGTAGGTTCTTGAACGAGCTGAAATAAAAAGTTATCATTAAGCACATTTACAAACCTACTAGCTTTTTCTGTCTTGGCAACCCCATTACCCCAGTCAATGTCTGGATAATTGAAGTCGCCCATAGCAACAACTTGACCCAGTTGTGAAGCCGCTTGTATCTCAAGAGTAGCTGGGCTTCATACTCGACACTTATACGAGGTGGTTTATAACATACACCAATGATAATTCTTTTTGTTACCTTTTGCCCAGTCAAAATCTCTACCCAGAGGGATTCTACACTCTCACCAGTGCCAGTTATTGTTATTTCTTTAGTGCATGGCTTTAATTCAGGCTTTACATACAAACACACTCCTCCACTCGCTATTTAATCCCTCTGTCCCTCATAAAAAGTGTGTAACCATTTAAATTCACAGTCCAGTCACATGTTTCATCCCACCAGGTCTCAGTGATACCAATTATATCATAATTCTAAGAGCATGCAATTAATTCTAGGTCTCCCATTTTACCTGACAAACTCTGTGCATTTGCAGCATACAGCGAAGGTTACTACTTCTACTTTTGAAATTTGCATTACTTAGTGGAGAATTATATGTTAAGTTAGTATTATTCTGTTTTCCTTGTAACAGAGGGACCTCCTTAGCTGGTAAACTTTATAGGGGAGCTATATTCAAATATTCTGAAATCCACTGCCCTACATAAACAGGAAAATGGTGCCATTAAGAATGGCCCTAGGAAAATGGCAGCTTGGGCAAATCTGAAACTACAAGGTGGGCCAGTAACGCCATCATAGCAGCTAGCGGGAAACAAAAATGTTCAGATCTGGTATTATTTTATTTCACAAATACAAAGGGACTTTTAAAAGTGAAGTTCCAGTGGAGAACAGGAATGCTTTTTGGCCTGTAGCATCCCCATTGCTCCTCTGTGCAAAGTGGAAGTAATTTGAGTCCACGGCTGTTCCAATTCCCAGGGTAACCCCATCACACGCAGGCTCCACGGAGAACATTGTCGGTCGGACTGTCACCGAGTGGGAGATCTTTGGATATGATCCAAAGCAACTAATTATAACCTCCGTGAGAACATACCCCCCAACCCTTTCACTCCTTTCTTTTTTCCTTCTTCCCTCTATTTTTAGTCCAGCACTGGCTACACTGTAATGCAAAGAGGGAGGGGGGACTGTATTTTTAGCTTCTGTGCTCTTATACTATAGCATTTAATATGGAGATACAGTACTGAGCAATGGCCATCACTCTGCCCATGGTGCACCAGGTCTGAAAAAAAAACTGCAGCCCCCCGAAAGTGTCACAGGCTTAGTTGTCTGCTATTGTTTATCATCTTACCCAGGAGTATCAGATAAATATCTGAGGAACAGTTCCTATAATGTGCATTTGGGTCCCATTAGAGACTGACTTTGGGTTAGGGAAGGTAATAATCTATTCTGTTACCTGTACAACTCAAAAAGGTGTGGACTTTGCAGTCTGTCCTTGATTAGGCCTGGTTAAGACACAATAGGATATGTTTATTTTGGTCATTACAGGACAGACCACCTTTTCTTAAAGTGTTTTTGTACAGCAGTTTCTGATTAGGATTCTGAGAACTGCCTGCAGTAGTCTTCAGGTTCCAGGTTCAAGGTTCTAGATTACTCCAGGGGGATAGAAGGTTCACCAGTCATATGATACTGCTGCTGCATCTCTGAGTAAACAGACAGGGCACCCTTGGGGTTCTTATGAATGAGCAGCAGGTTCCCAACTGATTTACTGTAGTGACACATTCTGTGGTCTAAAATTGGCATCATGGTGGGTGGTGGAAAGAATTAAGATGTGAAGTAGTAATGCTGATGATAGAGAGACAGACTCTATATCCCACCCATGTCACATAATAGGGGTTCCTGGGAGTATTTCTTCCATAATACTCCATAATTGACAGATACCGTTTATCTGGGCTGCATAGGCAGGGTCATCAACAGGGGGAGGGGGTAAAGGGGGTACAGCAGTTAAGTACACTATGACCATGGGGGACCCCAAGACTGAAAGGTGTTAATTGCATTTTACTAAAGTTGCTTGTGTGGGAGTGGGTAGGGTTGGATGGATCATAATTGGGGAGTGGCTGGGGCAGATCTTGGATGTGACATATGATGTGATGTAATGGGAACCCATTTTACAGGAACCACCACCCACAGGGGCCAGTGGACAAATAATTGAGGCCCCCTGGGGGAAGGACCCTGCCAACTCGGTAGTATGGGGCCTTGTCAACAGGGGGGTACAGCAGTCAAGAACCCCAAGACATAAAGGTGCAAATTGCCTGTTGGTTTAATAATGGATGGGTTTTGTCATAATTGGGGAGTGGCTGGGGTAGATCTGGGATGTGACGTAAGAGTATTTTTTTCCACTGGGGTTCCATTTTACTTGTTGGCAGGGACCACCCCCCATGGGACTAATAATTGGAGCCCTCTGGGGGAAAGGACTCTGCTAACTTAATAGCACGGGGCCCCATGATTACTGATGGATAGGGGCTGCAGGTTGAAAATATCAAAGCCAAATATCAAGTATATATGGGGCCTTAAACCTATAAGACTCCAAGCTGTTGTTGAATTGCTCTGGTATGCTGGGAGTTGTAGAGCAGGATCAGCTAGAGGGCCCTTCCAACTTGAGGAACTTCCTACAATGCCATGTCCTATATTTTCCAAGCCCTACCATTGCGTTCTTCTGTTCGGTTGCACTTTGGCCCGTTGGCAACGTCGGAGGAGTCACGGGGTGCCAAAGCTATATTAAAGTCTATGGCACCCTCTGCAACTCGTCTTGGTTACTAATTAGAATCAGCGATAAGCTCAGTGAGTAGCTTGACGCCTCCACTACTTGCTGTGAACATGTTTTGCTGGTGCCAAAGTATTCATGGCTCTTCCCAGTGGCGCCAGTGCTTAGTGTGCCATAACAGCATAAAAGTAATGTTTTTTTATTGCATAAAGTAGCAAGAATATACAGGGCAGACATTGTTCCACTGAGTGGAATATACAATATACAATATAGCCCTAATTGTGTCACCATTCTTTTGCACTTTACATTATACACTTTGGGCACGATTCTCCTCACATCTACATCAGAGCACTGTTTGCTATTGGACTTTATTGGTCAGGGGCAGCTGCAGGGGGGCTAGGAGGTATAGGGGGTCCCATGAGGCACTAATTAATGAGCAATTTAAACATGTATTGATAAAACAGGGCAACCTGTGGATATGTTAAAAATGAATTTGCTGTGGGGTCCAGTAACATCTAGTCACGCCACTGATATTGGAGTGCGGCAGCAAAGCAGAAGGGACCAATTTAGAGCTTTTGTTGTATGTGCATCTGACCAGGGAATTAAACCATTAAAAAAATGACAAATCTCATGGAAATGCTGGTTTCTCTTCCAACAAACCAGAATATACTGTCTGCCCTTTAATTTCCCATCCAGAGTTCCCTGCTCAGATAAATAAATATGCATTGGGATTTTGGGGACTTTTTTTTTCTCCCCTCGCCGCACACCCAGATCAGCTATAAATGGCTGAGCTGCACTCACTCTGTCTGAAAAAGGGCAGAAGTGGACGAAGCTCCTTCCTATAGAGAGACAGCTGAAGAGGTGTAATTTTACAGCCCTGGCTAGTGATTGAGGTGGACAGGAGGCAACAGAAGCACCAAGGCCCCCTAAGCGACACAGACAGGTGTGAGGCGAGGCCTATGGGGGGTGGGGGTGGGCAGCCAGTTATACAAAAAGGCAGCGCCCAGGCCTTACAGGGGCATAAAGCAAGAGACATGCACTTGGGGAACAAGCTGGAGGAGCGCTCCTTGCCCTTGGGCTGCAAAGGATTTTGTGGAGAGCAAAGGAGATTTAGGAACAGGAGTAGGAGGGGAGCAAGCGTAGCCAAGCACAGCTAGTATTTTGCCACACACAGGTATAGATTGTACATAACCAGCTTTTATAGGGCCCCCTGTGTCTCTATTAACTGGAGTGTGTGCCAGGTCTCTTGAGTTATATTTTAGAAAGACAGGGTAAGGGTATGATGGCGTCCATATGTATGTATGTAACAGACAGGGAATGGACAGAAAACAGATGGAAAACTCAAAAAGGAACATGACGGCCGTTATTCAGGTAATTATGTGCACAGTACATGTAGCATTGTTGTCCCGCTGCTGCCCCTTTAAAACCCAAACACATTGAACATCCCCGTGCTGATTGGTGAAGCAGTCATTCATTTTAAGTGCACGGCTGATACCAGTGCAGCCAGCAGCGTGACTAAATGAATTGCTAATTCACCATGTGGATTTAATATGTGTCTGGTGTTAAAGGGACATGTTCTCTCTTCTGTGCATGTGGTGGGGGGTGGGGCGACATTTATCTTTGCCTTTACACTCCATGCCCTACTACATTACTGTGTATGGAAATGGAAGTCAGAAAGGCAAGGATGCTGGGAGTTGTAGTTCAACAGCAGCTGGGGATAGTCTTTATTTATATCTCTTTATTTTGGGGTCCTGACTCATAGGTTAAACACGCCTGTTTAAACGGAGCGACCGACCCTATAGCAGCCGGTCCTTTCCTGAAGGGCGTACGAAGGGCGTCTTGCTCACGGGAGGTCACATGCTTCTTTATATACCCATATGAACTACATTGTTATGGAATGTAAGGAAGTGTGTGGCTTCTCTGAGTCCATCTCCATTAACCCTTCATCTTCTGCTTTGCTCCTGTTAGCCAATCAGGGGATTCGTTTTTAGGCATACGAATGGTGCATCCGTCTGGGCCCCTGGTATTTAAATAGAGCACTGTGTGACCTACGGCTGTTGGTGGGTTCTAGGTTGGAGTCAGGGTTTGGTAACACATTTGGCAATGATTTTCCTGTTTCTGGGGAATCTCCTCCCATGAGGAACGGCGCCTGAGAATTTATTTAAACAGACGCATGCGGTTATTTACTATCACTTGGCAAGTGCAGGGCAGTAACCCATAGCAACCACTTAGCCCCTTGCTTTGACCCTTTTGCTCCAGTTAGTATAATGAAAGTGCAAACCTGTACAATTGCCCATCACGGGCCTTTTTATGCTCAACCCCTGACTCTTTCCACTTATAAAAACTAGGGAGCTTCTTGGTCAAAGGGATTTATTGCTTGCTACGTTGGTACGTCAAGCAGTCTTATATGGTACCCCAAATTCATATTAAAGGTCATATAAAGGCACTTTATACTTTCTTTAATGAAAAAGAAACCTATCTCCAATATACTTCAATTAAAAAAATATATACCGTTTTTATAAGAAACCTGACTGTATGCAGTGAAATTTTCCCTTCATTTACTGCTGTGGATAGGAATTGTCAGACGGTCCCTAACTGCTCTGCAGGGAAACAATCATACTTATGAACAGCAGGGGGAGCCCCCGCCTTACTTCCCAGCCATGCAGAACTCAAGCAGCTTTGTTTATGACGATCCCTAAGCAGCCCAGACCACACTGAGCATGTGCACAGTCTTAGTCTTGCAAAGATGTATAACAAAGTTACAAGATGGTGACCCCTGTAGCCAATTTCGAAAGCATAAATTATTTGTTTGATTAGGCTTGTGGTGCAGTAAGTTCATGTCATATATTTAGTATACAAAACACAGCATTTCTGGTCTTATTCTATTTTAGACTTTACATGCCCTTTAATGTAGCTGACAATTTAACCCCAAAGCAAAGAAAAATGCCATATTTGTGAAATAGAGTTGAGGGTTTTGGCAAATGTTTTGTTCTTTTATACCACAATTTTACTCCACCCATAGAAATGATTGTCAGCTCTGTGTGCTCCGCTGAGCACTTTTACATTTTACATTTATTATATTTCTCCCTATTAGATTTGATAATATGAGTAGTTCCTCGCTGAATGTGTTATAAGTGCACTATGTTCAGTGGTTTAGGATTGCTCCCAATGTTGTCATAAGTGTGAGCAAACTGTGAACAGCTGATGGGTCGTTGACTTCCACGTGTCACATGACTCAGGATTCACAACTTTCTCTGATTCCCTATGTGGCCATATGGGCAGATTTCATGAAACCAGTCGGAGACCTCGAGACGATTCCTACTGTCCTTTTGTTAAGGGAAATTAAATTAAAAATACAGGTCTCTCTCTTAAAGAAATACAATTGTGATAGTGGTTTAACCCTGTTATTATCAGTGTGTAACAGTCTTTGAAGTGCCTCCTGCCTTCTATTTTTCTATTTTTGATGTTCAGCTCAGCTGCCATCAGGAAAGGACATACGGGGGTATTCCATTGATGATAGCAGCAATGTAAAACTGCTACTATCATGAGAATGAAAAAAAAATCATATACAGTGAGGCTTTGTGCTGTTTAATAGATTTCTGCTCTGGTCAATTCGGCCCATACTCCAATAAATGATCCTCGTTTCTCTGCTCTGTTACAGGTCGTGCATGAGGGATCTGGAAGAAGAAGGAGAAGACCTCACGTTCCTGGGCCTTACAGGCTGCTATGGCTGGTCAAACGGAACCAAGTCCGTCTTCCTTAGAGGTTTGGTCCCCTTCAACCAGCTATTGCAGTACTGAACCTCAATAGCCCCCAGCCAAGATTCTACTGCTGAGCAAGCAAAGGAGTTTCCGCATGGGAGGAGCAATAGCTCCATGTTGTAGCCCTACCCTGGAGGGACATGTATTTATCTTTTTTTGATGTTTCTACCCAGTCTTGTAGCCAGGGCCCCTGAATGGGATTTTTGTCTGTTTTTAAATCTTCCTAAGGGGTGTCAATCTCCTGGCCTCTGATCTGCTCTGAACTACAGTTCCCAGAATTCCTCAGCTCCTGGCTAAAAGTGTTGGTGAAATGCTGAAATATATGTCTGTAAATATACAGTTCCAAACAGCTGCAGGACAAGAGTGTGGCACCCCCTCTCCCATTATATGCTGTTGCTTTCTCATCCCTCCCCCCTTTTCCTTTCTGGTATTTAAAACAGCACAAGCATTTACCATTAAAGTCAATGGAGGGACAATTCCATTCCAACACTAGGAATTGCCCCATGCCCAGTGCTTTAATAACTAATTCTTATGGAACTTCCCTTTCAATCAAAAGCAAAGTTGCACCGTTTTATTATTTGCTTCTGAACTACAATGCCTGGCATTTGCAGGCTGGGGATTCTGGGAGTTGTAGTTCCCAACAGTAGGTCAATAAAGAAAAACAAGTGTGACATTAGTTATTGATGCATTAAAGTGCCGCTCCTTCAAATTGAACTGCTCTTGCACAATAATGGTATTTGCACGATTTTACCCACAATTCCAAAGTGTGAATTCTGATTGATTTTGGGTGCTGATGCCGGGTTTATTCCAGTGGGGATGGTATGGATACATGTCCAAGATGAGTGCTCGTTCATAAAATAAACAAAACAAAATGCTTCTCTGTGGTGTTGATTTCTCTCCTTATCCTTATCTGAAGGATATACCATTTATTAGGTATTATTTCTGCATATGGCTGGCGTATCCTGGCGCATGTACAGCAGCTATATGGAACTATGGTTAATCTCCCAGTCATAACTAGTGGAAGCCAGAATGAATTGTAATGCCTTCCCCAGACACAGCGAGTGGCTGCCAATGGTTTTGATAAAAATATGCGCCCACTAGAGGGCACTGTTTGTTCATTTATAGATGACCTTTCCTCCTCTATCTGGGTCGGCTAAAAGGGTGTCCGGGCTGAGAGTCAACATACGTTAAGTAAAGTAAGTCCTAAATTACACCATTCTGGGCTGATATCACATACTGGTCTACAGCCCTGCACACACCTAGAACCGATAACAGCCAATCAGATTTTTTTTTTTTTAACTCTAACTGTGGTAGGCAGATCAAAGATAATTGCAACCTGATTGGTTGCTAGAGGTTACTACACTGGAGTTTTTAAAGTCACGTTGTTTTATACTGACTACAGGATTCCAGGCGAATTTATTCAGGTGACATTAAAGAGGTGGCTATACTATGGCCAATACGAAGCAACTTTTCATTAAAGGATAAGTAAACCTTAAAAATAAGTGAATGTAAAACTGGTAAGGGGGCTATTCTAAGCACTTCTGTAATGTACATTCATTATTTATTTTCTTTTAATTCCAAGATATTAAGGGATACATGTACTGTTAATATGAATGAATATTGTTACAACAGCGCCACCTGCTGGTCATTTTCCCACCAGTCTGACCAGCAAGTAGTCAAGGAAGTTGTCAGGAGAAAGAAAGAGGCTGCTCTGATGTTCTTCTGCTTAGGAAAGATGTGAGAAAAGTTATCTGAGTTTTCTCCTTTTATTCCTAAACAGAAGAACATCAGCCTCTTTCTTTCTCCTGACAACTTCCTTGACTACTTGCTGGTCAGACTGGCCAGCAGGTGGCGCTGTTGTAACAATATTCATTCATATTTACAGTACATGTATCCCTTAATATCTTGAAATTAAAAGAAAATAAATAATGAATGTACATTGCAGAAGTGCTTAGAATAGCCTCCTCATCAATTTTACATGTACTTATTTTTCTGTTTTTTTAAGGTTTCCAGTCAATGAATGGCTGCTGGGGTAATTTGGACCCTGGCAACCAGATTGTTGAATTTATAAACTAGAAAGTGTCACTAAGTATTGATTATAACTGATTAAATAATTGTACCAATATGGTTGTAACAGATACAGAAAAGGCAAATGTGCTAAATCAGTATTTCTTCGGTGTATACAATAGAGGAGTCTGAGTTCCCAGACTCACCTCATAGCTGCACTGATGGCTCAGCACAATCTAATCAATGACTGACTCAGGACAAGATTCAGGGACAGAAGGCCTTGCTAGTTTTCGTGTCTGAGAGTGAGACTGCCACCGAGCTGTGCACATTGTGCACAGGCATAAAATAATTCTGTGCATTTTCACTGGTTGGAGACTGCTGTCTGGCTGCAAGTGCAGATTGTGCAGTCATCTGCAATTTAAAAGCACAGCCAGCCACAGCAGGCAGGGACAAATTGTACTTTTGACTTTTATCAGACTTTCATTTTGACTTTTATTGGAAATCTTCCAATTGGTAGGTTAAATGGTTAATTATATAAATAAATATAATAATAATAATAATAATAATAATAATAATAATAATGCCACTTGAGCTGTCTGCTGACCAAAATAATTATGTGAAACACAGATTTTAAACAAATTCTTAAGACATATGTGGACAGTTAGGGGCACATTTACTAAGCTCGAGTGAAGGATTAGAATGAAAAATACTTTGAATTTCAAAGTTTTTTTTTTTGGCTACTTCGACCATCGACTACGACTTCGAATCGAACGTTTCGAAGTAAAAATCGTTCGCTCATTCAACCATTCGATAGTTGATGTACAATCTCTTTAAAAAAAACTTCGACTACCTACTTCGCCACCTAAAACCGAGCACCAATGTTAGCCTATGGGGACCTTCCCCATAGGCTTTCTAAGTAATTTCTGATCGAAGGAAAATCGTTCGATCGATGGATTAAAATCCTTCGAATCGTTCGATCAAACGATTTTTCCTTCGATCGTTCAATCAAACTAAATGCTGTAAATCCTTCGACTTCGATATTCGAAGTCGAAGGATTTTACTTCGATGGTCGAATATCGAGGGTTAATTAACCCTCGATATTCGACCCATAGTAAATGTGCCCCTAAATGTAATGTATATATATATATATATATATATATATATATATATATATATATATATATATATATAGGTAAATCCGGCCCTGCTTCCTCTGGATCAACTGGCAGTTAGCCAGGTTATATATAGACTTAAAAGGTTAAACTTGATAGATTGTCTCGAAACTCGAAAAATTTGAGTTTTTTTACTATAAAATCTAAATTTTTAGTTAAAAAAAAATCGGATTTTTCAGGATTTATTATACCCCGGGGATGGACAAAGTCCGAACACAAAAAATCCGGCATAAAAATCAATGGGAGAAATCCCAACAGAAATCCTGATCTGCACTGGGTTTCATGCAATAATCCGAAGATTTTGTGGTTTTCAGGAAAAAATCTGAAAAAAACAGATTTCTCGGGTGAAAAATACACAAAATTTGAGTTTGCGTACGTTTTTCATATTTTTTTGTGTTTTCTTCTGAACTGGAATTTTTCAGGAAACATATTGATAAATAAGGGGAAATAACTTGTTTGGATTTGGTTGGAGTATATTTCAGAAAATTATGAGATAAATTCAGATTCTGATAAATAACCCCCTAAGAGTACAAATGCAAATTTTTTCATGTAAGCTTAAAGACAGATATGGTGTAAAAGCAGCTTTCTGCATGATGTCGGCCCAAACATACTGATCAGTGCAGATCACGTACTCGGGGGAATCCCTATGGCCACAAGAAAGTGACATGTGAAACCATCTGCTGTGCTGCTTGTGATACCATTGTGTGAGTTAGCCTGCGGTTGTAAGGAAATAGAGAATGGTTTAACATACATGCAGTGGTAAATATGAGGCGTGATTCCTGGTTACAGGAATTAATATGAGCAGCACAATATAGTGAATAAAGTACCCCCTATTGTAAAATATAAGGATATTATTAGTGATGGGCGAATTTTTTTGCCAGGCGCGAATTTGCAGTGAATTTGCGTGATTCGCTGCCGGTGAAAAAATTCGTGAAACGCCCGCCGAAAATGCACGCCGGCGTCGAAAAAATGGGTGCCGGCATCAAAAACGAGACAACGGCGTCAAAAACGGGACAGCGCCGTTTCGCAATTTTTTCGCAGTTTCGCGAGAAATTCGCAAATTTTTCGGCAAAGTGAAATGGCGCAAATTCGCCGATCACTAGATATTATAAGTTACTGAGGAGTTCCATGACCATATAAAAGCACGTATCCGAAAACCGAGTGTTTTTATACAGGTCATGGAACTCCAAGATGCAACAGGACCAGTCCCTGGATCAACTTGTACTATGAGCTATCTCCCATATCCCTGTATTCCTTCACTTGCTAAACACCATCCAACCCCTTCTTATACCTATCTAATGTATCAGCCTGTACCACTGATTCAGGGAGACAATTCCACATCTTCACAGCTCTCACTGTAACAAACCCCTTCCCAATATTTAGCTGGAACCTCTTTTCTTCTAATCAGAATGGGTGACCTCGTGTCAGCTGGAAAGACCTACTGGTAAATAAATCATTAGAGAGATTATTATATGATCCCCTTATATATTTATACATAGTTATTATATCACCTCTTAAGTGTGCCGATCTCCCAGTCAGTTTACAGAGGAGCCAGAAGATGGATGCGTAGAACTTCAATGGAAGAATCTGCGACGAGGGGTAAGTATGGAGTATGGGGCATTACCGGGGGGGGGGGTAGTTAGCCTGGGGGGAGGAGGTAGGGAGGTCTACTGTAAGGGGGCTGCTGTAAGGTCCCATAGACAGTCACTATTTAGTGGGCTGTTGAGGACTCTTTGGGCCTCTGTGTACTTGGAATGCCAGGGCCTATTTTGACTCCCAATCCAGACCTGGTGGGGGGGGTACAGGGCTTTTTGCCCACAGGTTGAATTCTCCTTTAAGGGAATAAACTGAGAACAGTAATGATTTACAGGTATGGGACCTGTTATCCAGAATGCTCGGGACCTGGGGTTTTCCAGATAACGGATCTTTCTGTAATTTGGGTCTTCATGCCTTAAGTTAATTTAAACACTAAATAAACCCAATAAGATGGTTTTGCTTCCAATAAGGATTAATTATATCTTAGTTGGGATCAAGTACAAGCTACTGTTTTATTATTAAACAGAAAAAGGAAATCATTTTTAGAAATTTGGATTATTTGGATAAAATGGAATCTATTGGAGACAGCCATTCCGTAATTCGGAGCTTTCTGGATATCGGGTTTCCAGATAAGGGATCCTATACCTGTAATACCATTTTAAATTTCAACCATTGCTGTTCTGTGTTTTTAGCAGATAACCTAATGCCCCAATCAATGCTCTGAAGAGCAGCCCTCAAGGCACTAAAATTAGCTTTTCTGAAATTCATGGTTTTTGTTGCCCCAGTATATGTTTTTTGCACCATACATTAAATGATATAACATTATGGTCACTATTACCCAGGGCTTTTATGACTTTCACATTTGCTATAAGTTCTGGGTCAAAGAGATCATTAGATCCAGTAGATCATTTTTTCTGTTTGGCTCCTCAACAACTTCTTCCCATAAACTGATCTGGCAGTACTGTTGCTCCAGTCAATATCTGTGTGATTAAAATCCCCCATTATCATTACTTTACCCAAACTTGCAGCCTTTTATATTTGCATCAGGAGCTTTGCCTCCTCCTCGTCACTTACATTAGGGGGTCTATAGCGACTCCTACAATTAATCTGCTGGACTCTTTACAATTGGTGAAGAACTCCACCCACAAGACTTCTGCCCCCTCATTTCCTAATATAACCTCCTCCTTTATATTAATTAGCTTAGTTAAAGTGGACCTGTCACCCAGACACAAAAATCTGTATAATAAAAGTCCTTTTCAAATTAAACATGAAATCCAATTTCTATTTTTTATTAAAGCATTCATAGCTGCTGTAAGCCCATTTAAAAATCTCAGCTGTCAATCAAATATTGTCTGCCCCTCCTCTATGCCCGTGGCATAAAGGCGGGGCAGACAATTACTTTCACTTTCATTCAGCACTTCCTACATGTCACTGCTCTCCCCACATTCCCCCGTTCTCTTCACCATTTAATTGTGTAACCAGGACATGGGGATGGACATCAGGTCCCCCATTCTGGTGCACAAACAAGATTCTGAGATGATACAAGACTTGCCTTAATAACAGTGTCCACAATATGGCTCCTGCCTGCTTGTTATAATTATGAATTCCCAGACTGAAGGAAACAGGATTCAAATAATTTATACAGTGTAATTAAAGTTCATTTTGCTTGACTAATGTGATAAAATAGGATTTTTAATCATTTTTTTGGGTGACGGGTGCTGACATACCCCCCCTCCTTTTCTATTGCCTCTATCCCTCCGAAACAAAGTATAGCCACTGATATTTACTGCCCAGTCATGTGACTCATTCAGCCATGTTTCAGTCACACCAATCACATCATATTTTCCCTCCAGCACCTCCAGCTCTCCCATTTTATCAGTCTGACTTGTTGCATTTGTAAACATACATTTAATACTGGTACCATATGACAAATGACATGTGCTCCTCCCTTTCCTTAACAGTACCTCATCCTCCCCCATTTTCCCTTCATTTGCCCACTATCTCATCTAACCTGGCAAGCAGCAGACTGTTCCACCACATGCCGAACCCCTAACACCAGGCAAGCAGCAGACTGTTCCACCACATGCCGAACCCCTAACACCAGGCAAGCAGCAGACTGTTCCATCACATGCCGAACCCTAGCATCAGGCAAGCAGCAGACTGTTCCACCACATGCCGAACCCCTAACACCAGGCAAGCAGCAGACTGTTCCACCACATGCAGAACCCTAGCACCAGGCAAGCAGCAGACTGTTCCATCACATGCAGAACCCTAGCACCAGGCAAGCAGCAGACTGTTCCATCACATGCAGAACCCTAGCACCAGGCAAGCAGCAGACTGTTCCACCACATGCAGAACCCCTAACACCAGGCAAGCAGCAGACTGTTCCACCACATGCCGAACCCCTAACACCAGGCAAGCAGCAGACTGTTCCATCACATGCCGAACCCTAGCATCAGGCAAGCAGCAGACTGTTCCACCACATGCCGAACCCCTAACACCAGGCAAGCAGCAGACTGTTCCACCACATGCAGAACCCTAGCACCAGGCAAGCAGCAGACTGTTCCACCACATGCAGAACCCTAGCACCAGGCAAGCAGCAGACTGTTACACCACATGCAGAACCCCTAACACCAGGCAAGCAGCAGACTCTTCCACCACATGCCGAACCCTAGCACCAGGCAAGCAGCAGACTGTTCCACCACATGCAGAACCCTAGCACCAGGCAAGCAGCAGACTGTTCCACCACATGCAGAACCCCTAACACCAGGCAAGCAGCAGACTGTTCCACCACATGCAGAACCCCTAACACCAGGCAAGCAACAGACTGTTCCACCACATGCCGAACCCTAGCATCAGGCAAGCAGCAGACTGTTCCACCACATGCTGAACCCCTAACACCAGGCAAGCAGCAGACTGTTCCACCACATGCCGAACCCTAGCATCAGGCAAGCAGCAGACTGTTCCACCACATGCTGAACCCCTAACACCAGGCAAGCAGCAGACTGTTCCACCACATGCCGAACCCCTAACACCAGGCAAGCAGCAGACTGTTCCACCACATGCCGAACCCTATCATCAGGCAAGCAGCAGACAGTTCCACCACATGCAGAACCCTAGCACCAGGCAAGCAGCAGACTGTTCCACCACATGCAGAACCCTAGCACCAGGCAAGCAGCAGACTGTTCCACCACATGCCGAACCCCTAACACCAGGCAAGCAGCAGACTGTTCCACCACATGCAGAACCCCTAACACCAGGCAAGCAGCAGACTGTTCCACCACATGCCAAACCCCTAACACCAGGCAAGCAGCAGACTGTTCCATCACATGCCGAACCCTAGCATCAGGCAAGCAGCAGACTGTTCCACCACATGCCGAACCCCTAACACCAGGCAAGCAGCAGACTGTTCCACCACATGCAGAACCCTAGCACCAGGCAAGCAGCAGACTGTTCCATCACATGCAGAACCCTAGCACCAGGCAAGCAGCAGACTGTTCCATCACATGCAGAACCCTAGCACCAGGCAAGCAGCAGACTGTTCCACCACATGCAGAACCCCTAACACCAGGCAAGCAGCAGACTGTTCCACCACATGCCGAACCCCTAACACCAGGCAAGCAGCAGACTGTTCCATCACATGCCGAACCCTAGCATCAGGCAAGCAGCAGACTGTTCCACCACATGCCGAACCCCTAACACCAGGCAAGCAGCAGACTGTTCCACCACATGCAGAACCCTAGCACCAGGCAAGCAGCAGACTGTTCCACCACATGCAGAACCCTAGCACCAGGCAAGCAGCAGACTGTTACACCACATGCAGAACCCCTAACACCAGGCAAGCAGCAGACTCTTCCACCACATGCCGAACCCTAGCACCAGGCAAGCAGCAGACTGTTCCACCACATGCAGAACCCTAGCACCAGGCAAGCAGCAGACTGTTCCACCACATGCAGAACCCCTAACACCAGGCAAGCAGCAGACTGTTCCACCACATGCAGAACCCCTAACACCAGGCAAGCAACAGACTGTTCCACCACATGCCGAACCCTAGCATCAGGCAAGCAGCAGACTGTTCCACCACATGCTGAACCCCTAACACCAGGCAAGCAGCAGACTGTTCCACCACATGCCGAACCCTAGCATCAGGCAAGCAGCAGACTGTTCCACCACATGCTGAACCCCTAACACCAGGCAAGCAGCAGACTGTTCCACCACATGCCGAACCCCTAACACCAGGCAAGCAGCAGACTGTTCCACCACATGCCGAACCCTATCATCAGGCAAGCAGCAGACAGTTCCACCACATGCAGAACCCTAGCACCAGGCAAGCAGCAGACTGTTCCACCACATGCAGAACCCTAGCACCAGGCAAGCAGCAGACTGTTCCACCACATGCCGAACCCCTAACACCAGGCAAGCAGCAGACTGTTCCACCACATGCAGAACCCCTAACACCAGGCAAGCAGCAGACTGTTCCACCACATGCCAAACCCCTAACACCAGGCAAGCAGCAGACTGTTCCATCACATGCCGAACCCTAGCATCAGGCAAGCAGCAGACTGTTCCACCACATGCCGAACCCCTAACACCAGGCAAGCAGCAGACTGTTCCACCACATGCAGAACCCTAGCACCAGGCAAGCAGCAGACTGTTCCACCACATGCAGAACCCCTAACACCAGGCAAGCAGCAGACTGTTCCACCACTAGGGATGTAGCGAACGGCGGAAAAAATGTTCGCGAACATATTCGCGAACTTGCGTCCAAAAATGCGAACGGTTCGCGAACGTCGCGAACCCCATAGACTTCAATGGGAAGGCGAATTTTAAAAGCTAGAAAAGACATTTCTGGCCAGAAAAATGATTTTAAAGTTGTTTAAAGGGTGCTACGACCTGGACAGTGGCATGCCAGAGGGGGATCAAGGGCAAAAATGTATCTGAAAAATACATTGTTGACACAGCGCTGCGTTTTGTGCTGTAAAGGGCAGAAATCACACTACGTCACTCAGGTGATGTTTCTGGACACGGAATGTGAAAAAGCTCACACAGCTAGGTGGCACTTGGTTAAAGACTGGGCAAACAATGCCTGCAAGGGCAACGTATACAGTAGTGGATACGGAATATATTATTGCTGCTGTAAAAACATCACTCAGGTGATGTTTACGGACACGGAATTATTATTGTTATTATTTAGACAGAATGTGAAAAAGCTCACACAGCTAGGTGGCACTTGCATACCTCCCAACTGTCCCTCTTTTGACCACTCAACCCCCTGTCCCTCTTTTGTACTGGAAAGTCCCTCTTTTCTCTGCACTGAACAGCCAGAAAAAAACCAGTTTCTAACTTAATTGGCTTTTGGCAGAGAGCTCAGAACAGCTAACAGGTGCAAATAAGATACTTTGTAACAATTTTGACTCTGGTTGGTGCTGGTGGTGGTGAACTACTAGGAGGAGCAGCACACCAGTCCCTCTTTTCTCTGCACTGAACAGCCAGAAAAAAAACAGTTTCTAACTTAATTAGCTTTTGGCAGAGAGCTCAGAACAGCTAACAGGTGCAAATAAGATACTTTGTAACAATTTTGACTCTGGTTGGTGCTGGTGGTGGTGAGCTACTAGGAGGAGCAGCACACCAGTCCCTATTTTCTCTGCACTGAACAGCCAGAAAAAAAACTGTTTCTAACTTAATTAGCTTTTGGCAGAGAGCTCAGAACAGCTAACAGGTGCAAATAAGATACTTTGTAACAATTTTGACTCTGGTTGGTGCTGGTAGTGGTGAACTACTAGGAGGAGCAGCACACCAGTCCCACTCCCCAACACAGCTAGACTAATAGCACTGGGCTCTTATAGTAGGAAAGTAAAAAAACAAAAAAGAAAATAAAAGCAGTCCTTACAAGGACTATTGGGTTATTACAGCAGTCAGCAGATGAGAGATCAGAAGCAGTGAACACAGCAGCTACATACAGAGCACTGCAGTAGAAGGTAGATTACTAGTCAGCAAAGCTAACTAACCTAAACTCACTGTCCCTCAAATCCCTGCAGAGTTCTGTCCCTACAATACAGAGCAGTATCAAGTAGATTACTAGCCAGCAAAGTTACTATAAACTGTCCCTCAAATCACTAAACAGCTCTCTCCCTACACTAGCTCTTCCAAGCACACACAGGCAGAATGAAAAAACGCTGCAGGGCTTCAGTTTATATATGGAAGGGGAGTGGTCCAGGGGGTGTGGGGGTGGTCCAGGAGGGAGAGCTTCCTGATTGGCTGCCATGTATCTGCTGGTCTGGGGTGAGAGGGCAAAAATAAGCGCCAGCTAAGGCGAACCCAAATTGGCGAACGTCGCGCGACGTTCGCGAACATTCGGCGGACGCGAACGGCCGATGTTCGCGCGAATTAGTTCGCGGGCGAATAGTCCGCGACATCCCTATCCACCACATGCCGAACCCCTAACACCAGGCAAGCAGCAGACTGTTCCATCACATGCCGAACCCCTAACACCAGGCAAGCAGCAGACTGTTCCATCACATGCCGAACCCCTAACACCAGGCAAGCAGCAGACTGTTCCATCACATGCCGAACCCCTAACACCAGGCAAGCAGCAGACTGTTCCACCACATGCCGAACCCCTAACACCAGGCAAGCAGCAGACTGTTCCACCACATGCCGAACCCCTAACACCAGGCAAGCAGCAGACTGTTCCACCACATGCCGAACCCTAGCATCAGGCAAGCAGCAGACTGTCGAACCCCTAACACCAGGCAAGCAGCAGACTGTTCCACCACATGCCGAACCCTAGCATCAGGCAAGCAGCAGACTGTTCCACCACATGCAGTACCCTAGCAGCAGGCAAGCAGCAGACTGTTCCACCACATGCCGAACCCTAGCATCAGGCAAGCAGCAGACTGTTCCACCACATGCAGTACCCTAGCAGCAGGCAAGCAGCAGTCTGTTTGGCATGTAGGGTCCTTATGGCAGATTACCCTATCAACCTTTCTAATAATTGAATCCCCTATAACTAGAACCGGCCTTTCCTTCCTTGCACTCGCCCCACCACCCGTGTTAGAGCCACTGCCTCCAAGGTTGCTCTGAGAGTCAGCCGGCTCCATAGACGCCAGTTCAGAGCTTTCCTCTCCAGTATTTTCAGCCACAATGGTGAATCTGTTGTTTTGGACAACAGTCTGCATTGGAATTAATTATTCTTATAGCCTGATCTTCTGAAATAGATGTGACCTTACTTTCTGCTAATGGTTTGATGATTTCCCACAACCCCTAAGCTCAGCTTCTCATCAGCAGCCCAGAGCTCACTGAGCATGTGCAGTGCCACTGACACACAAAAGATGCCTAACAAGATCCAAGATGGGGAGCTGCTAGGGGGGCAATTGGATCATTACTGTTATAGGACTGCTGGATGTCTGGGCTACTACAGTAAGTACAGTACATAAAGTACAGCATTTCCAGCTATATTATTTTTTAGGTTTAGTTAACCTGGTTATTTTAATACCATTTAGTGTGCAAGTGATTTGTTAACCAAACCGAACATTGCATTCTTTCCAGTAACAAAAAAAAGTCATGCAAATATTTATTTTTACCTCCCCACCCTGAACTGTTTCCTCCGATGACTGACGGCTCCACCGTCAGCCGCAATGATGATGTAACGACATCCAGCTCCTCGGATTGGCCAGGACATCTGCATTCACAGCTGAGCACAGAGAGTTCTGTACCATATGCCCTTGTGACTAAGAAACAGAAAACAATTTGACCCACTTACAGGGCCTTTTCGGTAAGAGCTCAAAAGCCAAAGCTCTTCTGGTAAGTTCCCCTCCCCACCTTTATCTTCATCATCATCAATTATCAGATGAGGAAGCAGACAGTGGTCATGGCAGATAGACATGAAGGCCTTATGCTCAGCTCATAAGAAGGAAGGGAGAGAAAAGGTACAGTAAAGAGACAATAAAATATATGAAGGGAGACGAGGTACTGGAGGAAGCACAATCAGGCAAAGGAGGAACTAGCCGACACAACAAGGAGTTGGAGGGAGGGAAACTGAAAGGGGTTTCCCTCCCTCCCATTGCTACACAGCAGCTTGATTATATAAACTATAGTAGTACTTATCTGTTATCTACTGTGTATCCTGTGCTTGAATGGCTGCCCCCATGGCTACACAGCAGCTTGTTTATATAAACTATAGTAGTACTTATCTGTTATCTACTGTGTATCCTGTGCTTGAATGGCTGCCCCCATGGCAACACAGCAGCTTGTTTATATAAACTATAGTAGTCTTTCTGAAGCAAACACCAGTTTTATCAGTGCAATACAACACTATGTTATATTTTAATTACTGTAAAACTATTTTGCCATTACTGTTCCTTTAATGTAAAAGCAAAAATTGCTGCTTGCTAAAGCTAAGGAAGCGTTGCACCATTTTCTGTCCAGTAGAGGTCACTGTTTCTTTACAACATTTGGATGAGTTTACCGTGACTGAGCAATCATGACTTCACCCAGTTACAAAGCAAATGTGCAGAAATCTTATACCCCTTGCACAGAATATAATCCATGCAAATATGTTTTACTGAAGAATGTTAGGCCCTGCTTATGAATCATGTATGGTGTCCATTTAAAGTAGAAGTAAAGCCTAACTAAAGAAGTAGGTAGAAATATTGTTCATGATGTTTTGTGCTTCTGTACAAGCCCAAGGCAACCACAGCCCTTTAGCAGTAAAGATCTGTGTCTCCAAAGATGCCCCAGTAGCTCCCCATCTTCTTTTCTGCTGATTCACTGCACATGCTCTGTGCTGCTGTCACTTACTGAGCTTAGGGACCCACTCACAATATACAGTACACATAGAATAGAAATGTCACAATATAAGGCTGATTAGTAATTAATACACATAATTACTACATGGCAGCACAAAAACCAGTGCAATTAGCATCAGAATTTAATAATCAGCAAACCTGTAGCATCAGCTTATATTACAGCCAGGGAAGCTCATTTTCTGCTGGATAATTAGTGACGAGCCCTAAGCTTAGCTTCTCAACAGCCAATCAGAGCCCACTGAGCATGTGAGTGTCACAGACACTTTCCAAGATGGTGACCCCCTGTGACAAGTTTGAAGTCCTGGATCATTGCTGCTATTGACAAGCTGAAACTTTAGCCTCGTGCAATAAGTTCAGTATATAAAATATGCCATTTTTAGCCACATTCATTTTTAGGGTTTAGTTCTCCTTTAAGGCAAGTGTTTAATTGTGAATTCCCCCAGTGCAAGTCTCTATAATGTGCAGCTTTGCCCTTATTAACTGTGAGGCAAATAAACAAACACACGGGAAGTGACTCAACTCTGCAATCTAAGTACAACTGAGGTTTATTTTACTGCGCAGAGAGACCACAAAGCATTTTATGTGGCATCGTGGCCGAGGGGGAAGAGCGACTAAAGACTTTTAGTACCGGCACGTGGCATGAACGGAACCCGCTTATATTTGATTACTTTACACCCTGGATTTCTAAGGTTTTTTTTAGAAATATAAAATAAAATTCATTAGATACATGGCTCATTAAGATGCAACGCAGAATTTTCTTTTTCAATTGCAGCTTCATTCTATATGACTACTTAGTATTGTCTTAAAAAAGTTAACTTTTAGTATGTTTTAAAAAACTATATTTTTCATTATTTACTTTTCAACTTTCAAATGGGGGTCAGTGACCCCATTTAAAACAAATTCTCTGTAAGGCTACAAATGTATTGTTATTGCTACTTTTTATTACTCATCTTTCTATTCAGCTCCTCTTCTATTCATATTCCAGTCTCTTGTTCAAATCAATGCATGGTTGCTAGGGGAATTTGGACCCTAGCAACAGACTGCTGAAATTGCAAACTGGAGAGCTGCTGAATAAAAAGCGAAATAACAAAAACCACAAATAAAAATAATAATTAGCGATGAGCTAATTTTTTTGCCAGCTATGGATTCACAGTGAAATTACGTATTTCGCCATCTGCAAATTTTTTTGCAAAAATGCAACAAAAAATTTGCTGCAGAAAAATTTGCAGTGATAAAAAAAGTGGACAAAAATGTCACAGAGACAAAAAAAAAACATCCCATTGACTTTAATGCGTCTGGACAAATCGCCTCTTTTTCAGGGTGACGATCTCCCAGAACTGACTTCCCGCGGCTATAATGAAAAATTACCAGCGTGATGGCACTCACTGTGCTTTTTTTCCCAAAGTCGCCCGCTGGCGATTTTTCATTATAGCTGTCGGGAAAGTAGGGAAAGGCAATGCAGGGAGATTGCCACCCCAAAGAAGAGGTGATTAGTCGTCAGGGCGACTAATCTCCCCAAAACTGCCCATGTGCCCTTACCCTAATGCATCTGGACATAAAAGTCACCATAAGAAAAAACACCGTTGACTTTAATGCGTCTAGACAAAAAAAGTCGCCATAAGAAAAACACCCATTGACTTTAATGCATCTGGACAGAAAAAGTCGCCATAAGAAAAATGTAATGCGTCCTGACAAAAAAACGTCGCCAAAAGAAAAAACACCCATTGACTTCAATGCGTCTGGACAAATAAAGTTGCCAATAGAAAAAACGCCCATTGATTTGAATGCGTCTGGACAAATAAAGTCGCCAAAAGAAAAAACGTCCATTGATTTTAATGCATCTGGACAAAACAAGTCGCCAAAAGAAAAACACCCTTTGACTGTAATGCAATTGGAGCAAGAAAAATTTGATGCCCATTGACTTCAATGCGTTTCGCAATTTTTTCGCCATTTCGCAAATTATTTGCAGTTTCACAAAATTTTTGGCAAATCGAAATGGGACAGATTCACTCATCACTAGTGATAATCAATTGCAAATTGTCTCAGAATATCAATCTCTGCATCACACTAAAACACTTCCTCTGATTATGTTTAGTGATAAAACGTTGACTAACACGTGTCATTAATATAGAGCCATTATTCACAGCAGAGAATCAAAGAGCTTTTTGTAACCCCAGTATTTAACTAATTACCAGCTGATAAGATGAACCTCCAGAAGCCTTTAGATATTTCCTCCTGTTAAATACACCTCCTTTTTAGGGACAGAGACACACGCTCATATTCGGGGAGATTAGTCGCCCGGCAACAAAGCTCCTCTTCTTTGGGGCGACTAATCTCCCTGAAATGCCTCCCGCCAGTTAGAATGTAAATCGCCGGCGGGATGGCACTCAGAGGGCTTTGTTTCCTGAAGTTGCCTCACAAGGAAACTTCGGGCGACTTCGGAAAACAAAGCGATTCGAGTGCCACCCCGCAGGCGATTTACATTCTAGCTGGCGGGAGGCACTATGGGGAGATTAGTCGCCCCAAAGAAGAGGAGATTTGTTGCCGGGCGAATAATCTCCCCGAATTTGAGAGTGTGCCCTGACCCTTAGAGTGCTTATTATATAACCATTAATTGCACAGAACTCCTGGATTATTGGGACACACTGGTAATTATATTATTTTAGAAACTTTTATGGATTATCAGCAAGTGAAATGTCTGATCGTCTGTATCCAGGGAAGTACAACATGGCAACAAGTCCCTCCCTCCCCTCACTCAACTCTCACTCTCATCACCCTCACACTGGGGATTGTAAATTTGCCGCGGGCGTCAAAATTCAAGATCGCAAATTTTCCGGCGGAGAAATTCGCCCATCATTACTTTTGTTCTTATTTCCCTCCTTGTTGGAGCTCAGCTGCTCAGCTAATTACCCTACACCCAACTCTCACCACCTACAGCAAGCTTATCCAATCTATCTCTACTTACCCTCTCTAACACTTCTCCCTAGTACCTCTCTAAAGTTCAAGCCTCATGCTCTCCAGCATCATAAACTATACAAATATGTAACCAGTATATATTGAATGAGCTTACCGCTATATACGGGGGGCCCGGGTGCACACGCCCCAGACCTTCAGCAAGGGGAGCAGATACCAGGAAACTTGAAAAGAGGCTGGCACAAGCCCAGACCCATGAAGTAGTAAAAGTCATGACTAAGTGTCCTTGGTAGTAGCAGATTAGTAGTCAGCACAACTGCAACTCACTTCTTTGGCTGGGTGCACGTCCTCCAATGGCCACCTCCCACTGGTAATATTGGCGAAAAAAGTTAGTCCAGCACCCAATGTTTAGTGCATAAAACGGCCTTTATTGGACCAAGGGCATTACAGCAACGTTTCAGACCAACTGGTCTTTTATCAAGCTAAGTGTCCTTGGTAGACACGAAACGCGTCAGGCCGTGGTTCTTAATTATGGAAAATAAAATGGAAGCTTTTTTAATCATTTTACAGTCTGACTCCGGCTTTACTACTTCGTGGGTCCAGGCTTGGGTCAGCCTCATTTCAAGTTTCCTCCAGCATCATAACCTTATCCTTCTTATCAGCCAAAGAGAAAGTAATGCCCTGCTGTCTCCCTTATATAACTTACCCCTACTCAGCAGCACCACCTTGTGACTAATTAGAAGTAACATGATTTATCCTACTGCTTACAGGTGTCCCTCAATCCCATTATATCCAAAATCCCTGCAATGGTCTTTTCTCATCCAGTACTATGTCCCAGTTTCTATGTATTAGGACCTTCTCAAAAGGATCCATGAGCTATGAGTGCAAACCAGTAAAGGATACCCGGGAATTAGTGGAACCCAAAGGGTTATAGAAAAAGGAATATATAAAAATATTGGTGTATTTAACCTAAAAAAGTTGCCGTACAAAGGATTTTATCAACATGTACAAATGTATAAACACGTTTAGACAAAAATTTAATGCAATTCCCCTTTTACTGGACAGAGGACAACCACCAACAAAGGAGGAATGGAGGTTTCACCATCAACATAGGAAGAGATTTACTATAAGTAGTGATGGGCGAATTTGTCCCATTTCACTTCGCCGAAAAAATTCTCAAATTTCATGAAAACAGCGAAAAAATTCACGAAACGTGAGTTTTGATGCCAACGTCAATTCGAAGGGATTAAAATTGACACCTGCTACAATTCCCATGCCGGCGACATTTTGACGCGAATTAAAGTCAATCGGCGTGTGTTTAATTGTCACAGGCGACGGAATTGTTGCCGGCGTTGGAAGTGGCAGCAGCGAATTTTCACGGCAATTTTGCAAATCTATTTGCTGCTGGCGAAACACGGAAATTTGCCCATCACTAACTATAAGGCAAGTTTAGTTGTTGTTGTGATGTAATTGTCTACTTAAAGGAGAAGGAAAGCTACGGAGGCATTTTATTGCCAATAGATTAGACACAATAGTGCAAGCTATAGCACTATATTTATTCTGTAGAATGCTTTACCATACCTGAGTAAAAAGCTCTGGAAGCTCTCTGTTTGTTTAGGATAGCAGCTGCCATAATAGCTTGGTGGGACATCACTTCCTGCCTGAGTCTCTCCCTGCTCACTCATAGCTCTGGGCTCAGATTACAGCAGGAGGGGAGGAGGGAGAGAGGAACAAACTGAGCATGCTCTTGCCCAGGGCAATGAGGTTTAAGCTGAAAACAGGAAGTCTGATACAGAAGCCCATGAGTACACAATAGAAGGAAAGAAATGTGCTGTTTCTTTTGACAGAGGACTCAGAGCAACATTACTTTGAGGGTTTACTGATGTATTTATATAGACCTTTCTGATAAGGCTTACTTAGTTTTAACCTTTCCTTCTCCTTTAAGGCAGGCATACACAGGTCAATAAAACCTGCTGACTCCTTCCAGACTAAGCAACTTATTGCAAATAATGTTGAAACAAGAAAAAATAGAAAAGATTCTAAATATATTCTAAATTATTATACAATATGATTTTATAAAATTGTGGTGATGACAGGATCTCACGGGTATTAAAAACGGACCCTTAGGATACCATTGAGAATGTTTTAAAACAAATTAAAACAAATTCAGAAGTTTCATACAACTATCGGCACAGGGACACCACTCCATTAAAGCAGAATTCATTTCGGTCATCAAATAAAATCTACTGAACATGTTTTTGGATTAAGCAAAAAATAAAATATATTTTTTATACAGTACACAAAAAGAATGTACAGGTATGGGATCCGTTATCCAGAAATCTGATATCCAGAAAACTCAGAATTATGAAAAGGCCATCTCCCATAGACTCAATTTTAAGCAAATAGTCCATATTTTTAAAAAAATTACTTCCTTTTTCTGTGTAATAATAAAACAGTAGCATGTACAAGATCCAAATTACGGAAAGATACATTATCCGGAAACCCCAGGCCTCAAGCATTCTGGATAACAGGTCCCATACCTGTTTATGAGTTATTGGCAAAATTACATTTGCCCCAAAATCTGTATGAGTGAAAAAGCAAGTGTTACCTGCAGTAACCCAACGTGGTACATACAGGTATGGGACCTGTTATCCAGAATGCTCAGGACCTGGGGTTTTCTGGATAAGAGGTCTTTCCATAATTCGGATCTTCATACCTTACGTCTACTAGAAAATCATGAAATAAACCCAATAGGCTGGTTTTGCTTCTAATAAGGATTAATTATATCTTGGATCAATAAATGGATATATTGATATTATATATTATATCTGGGATCAAGTACAAGCTACCGTTTTATTATTATAGAGAAAAGAATTTGGATTATTTTGAAAAAATGGAGTCTATGGAAGATGGCCTTCCCATAATTTGCATATTCCATACCTGTATATATTTAAGAAGCTGCAAAGTTTATCTTTATACCTATGATTAAGTGTTTGGAACACGAAACGCGTCAGGCTGTTTGACACAAAAAACTTTTTCACATTTGAACATTTGCCTGGTGGTAGTTTTGCCTTCCTGAGTGCCTGCTCCATATTGGTTTGTCGGTTAATTCTAATACTAAACAAATAATATTTTATGCTGTACATAATGTATTGTTTCAGCAAAAGGGATGATTGTACAATAAGTGCATTTTGTGACCTTGATCTGTTCTGTACTGAAATGCCTACAACAAGGGACACTAAACACTTTTCTGCTACGTGCAGGCAATATTTATGCTCTGTAGAGGTTACAACCTGAATTAGGGGACTGATTTAATTTGTGGTTAAAATGAATGTCCTCTGCCCAAAAAAATGTGTTGATTTCTGTGAACACAAAAATCCCTTTTGTAGTCAAAAAATGAATTTGTTCTTACAAAATGAATTCTTTGCCAAATAATTTATTTCAAATGTATTGATTCTGCAAATGAAAATTTCAGAAATGTTAATTTTCAGCTATTAAAACTCGCGGCTATTCAATTTCCGAAGTCGCCCGAAGTTTCCTTGTGAAGCGACTTCGGAAATTGATGCACCGCGAGTGCATTGGCGCTAGTGTTTTGTTTTAATTTGTGGTTAAAATGAATGTCGTCTGCCCAAAAAAATGTGTTGATTTCTGTGAACACAAAAATCACTTTTGTAGTCAAAAAATGAATTTGTTCTTACAAAATGAATTCTTTGCCAAATAATTTATTTCAAATGTATTGATTCTGCAAATGAAAATTTCAGAAATGTTAATTTTCAGCTATTAACACTCGCGGCTATTCAATTTCCGAAGTCGCCCGAAGTTTCCTTGTGAAGCGTCTTCGGAAATTGAAGCGCTGCAAGTGCATTGGCGCTAGTGTTTTGTCATTATAGCAGGTGGCAGGCACGGCGAAGGCAGTTTGGGGAGATTGACGCCCCGCAGAAGAGGTGATTAGTCACCAGGTGACTAAATCTCCCCGAATCTGCCCGGGTGCTAGCTCCCTAAGGCTAAGGCCACACTAGGCGATAGCGCGGCGATTTGACTCGCGGCGACTTTTCGCCGCAACTTTTAAGCCGCAATCGCTGTGGAAACTTTTGCGCTGGCGTCTATGGGGAATCGCGAGCGTAAAAACACACGCGGCGATCTTTTTTCTATTGTCGCTCGAAATCGCCTCGCTAGGCGATTTCGAGCGACAATAGAAAGAAGATCGCCGCGTGATTGCGGATTGCGGATTGCGGATTAAAAGTCGCGGCGAAAAGTCGCCGCAAGTCAAATCGCGGCGCTATCGCCTAGTGTGCCCTTAGCCTAAAAGGCCTCAGGCAGTGTAGAAAGACTGAGGCCATTGTCTAAGAGGAAGAATAAACATAAATCAGAGATGTCCAACGTGAAGATCCATCGTTAGTGTTGCCTTAGTAAACCATAGAACTGACCTGGACGGGGTATTAGCGAAAAGGAGGGGGGGAAACAACTACTGAAATTACATTGACAGAAAGAACAAGAGAGAATACAGGTCAGTACCTGTGTAAGTTCTAAACTGTCATCAAACCAAACTTTCCAGCAAGTCCGTCTGCCATAGGTTTTCAAGTTTTATTTGTAACAGTCGGTGCTGCCTCTTACTGACCCAAATGCCTTCTTTTTTGGCTTTTAGAGACTTTCCGAAAACATGTTTCGGCATGGTAGTCTTCACAACATTGTATCTATGATACATTAAAAAGTAACCAGGCGAAAAAAACAAAAAAGGATGATACATAGGTTGCATTTTATTAGATGTATCATTGATATCATATTCATTAATATTATAATTATTTAATAGCAATTAAAGCATTATTTCAAAGTGTTAATGAACAATAGATCGTGCTAAACAAACTCATACACATCGCTCAGCTCAGCAACTTTATCCTAGTTGCACCGGAAAAGAACTGGAACAGACCATATAACTGTATAGAGTCCCTGCTTTCCCCTGTGCCAGTGTTTCCCCATGCAGAGTGTGCTTTCGGCTCTGTAGTGTGTCAGCAGTGGGTCTTGCATTGTACCACAGGTTGTGATAGGTGCTCAGCTTTGACTGGCAGGTGCATCCTTTAATTTCTTTTTATGAGAAGGTGAGCAGGAACATTGATTTTGTGGTGGCAGTGGATGTGATCTACTTTGCTAAAGCATTTGATACAGTGCCACTCAGAAGGTTACTGGTTAAATTAAGGAATGTTGGCCTGGAACATAGTATTTGTACCTGGATAGAGAACTGGCTAAAAGATAGACTACAAAGAGTGGTGGTAAATGGAACATTTTCTAATTGGACCAGTGTTGTTAGTGGAGTACCGCAGGGCTCTGTACTAGGTCCCTTGATTTCAACTTGTTTATTAATGACCTGGAGGTGGCCATTGAAAGTACTGTTTCTATTTTTGCAGATGATACTAAATTGTGCAGAACTATAGGTTCCATGCAGGATGCTGCCACTTTGCACAGTGATTTGTCTAAACTGGAAAACTGGGCAGCAAACTGGAAAATGAGGTTCAATGTTGATAAATGCAGGTTATGCACTTTGGCAAAAATAATATAAATGCAAGTTATACACTAAATGGCAGTGTGTTGGGAGTTTCCTTAAATGAGAAGGATCTAGGGGTCTTTGTAGATAACACGTTGTCTAATTCTGGGCAGTGTCATTCTGTGGCTACTAAAGCAAATAAAGTTCTGTCTTGTACAAAAAAGGGCATTAACTCAAGGGATGAAACATAATTCTACCTCTTTATAGGTCCCTGGTGAGGCCTCATCTGGAGTATGGGGGCAGTTTTGGACTCCAGTCCTTAAGAGGGATATAAATGAGCTGGAGAGAGTGCAGAGACTAAGTGCAACTAAACTGGTTAGAGGGAGGGAAGAGTTAAATTATGAGGGGAGACGGACAAGGTTTGGGTTGTTTTCTCTGGAAAAAAGGCGCTTGTGAGGGGACATGATTAGACTTTACAAGTACATTAGAGGACATTATAGACAAATAGCAGGGGACCTTTTTACCCATAAAGAGAATCACGTACCAGAGGCCTCCCCGAAGAAAAGAAGTTTCATTTAAAGGAACAGAGTAGGGGGTTCATCACAGTCAGGACAGTGAGGTTGGGGAATACACTGCCGGCTATTGTGATACTAAACTCTATAGTTAGTATAGGTATGGGAATATATTATTTATGTGAGTGTATCGAGGGGTTAGTTTGTATGTATGGATGCTGGGTTTCATTTGATTTAACTTTTCATCAACCTGATTTAACTTTGTAACTATGTGACTGTTGTCCCACCCCTGGACTTGCTTACAGAACTGGAAGCACACTCAGCCTTAAGAAAACAATTAACTCTTCATAATAGTTTTTCCCCCTCCCCAATCTCCTGACTTGCATTACCGGGGACCTCCTAAACCTCCCCATTTTCTTACCTTGTTCTAAAAAGCAGAAAACAGGGAAATTTAAGGGGTTCCTAGTATTGCAGTTGGGGAGAGGGATAGGCAACTCTACAGGGAATTAGTCAACTTTTAGTGGACAATTGGTATTTTTAGACAATCTGCAATTGGTCTTCATTTAGGCCTGTTATTTTGGTTGCCGGATTCAGTAACCCAGAAAACCAGAGCGAATTTTCAGTTACAGGCTCAAAAGAATTAGATTTAAAAAAAAAAAAAAACATTAACAATAAAAGGAACAAAGACCAACTGGAAAGTTGCTTAGAATAGGTCCATCTAGGTGATCTATAATTTTCAAAACATTAAGAGGAAAAAAGTTTCCGTATAGTGACACAAGCTATATTGAGTCGCTGCGCGGCTGGTTTCATTGCTGTCGGATCAGACTTCAACATGTGCCCTAACACATGTGCAGCCCACGGGGACAGTTTGCTTCTCCAGCCAGAAGCACGTGGTACAGCCTTTCACCTCCCTGCGCAGAACAAACATCTCCTGTAGGATAGGGACAGATACGAGACTGAAGTCTATGTTCCCCTCTGAATCCAAACAGTTGGTATGAAGGCATCTGGCTACGTTAATGGCAGCAGGGAATCGTTTTTCATCCATGTTAATGCTGTAAAAATAAACACATTTATTTGTATTCATGTGAGGCCAGCAGAGCTACCGACAAAATCATGTGCAGTACAGGGGAATACCTTTCGAATTTTATCGAGATCTTCTCATCGTTAAAGTTACCCTTTAATGCAAGTTGTGTCTTTTTCATTATGACAGTTGCTCTAAAGCAGTATATTCCAAATGTACTGTATTTAAATCTCCCTCTTCTCTTTTAATCATAGGTGCTAACCTTACCCTTAATAGCTCATATCAGACTGGGCCCCCTTAGCTCATAACAAGGCTACAGATATATAGAAACGTTGGGGTAACAGTCGCCCTGCTATAGTTCCAGGGGTACCCAAGGTACAAATAATCACTCACCCCAAATCTCCCCCTAACTGACCTTCAGACTGGTCCCCCTTAGCTCATAACAAGGTTACAGATATATAGAAACATTGGGGTAACAGTCACCCTGCTATAGTTCCAGGGGTACCCAGGTTATAAATAATAACTCACCTCGAATCTCACCCTAACTGGCCTTCAGACTGGGCCCCCTTAGCTCATAACAAGGTTACAGATATATAAAAACATTGGGGTGTCACCCTGCTATAGTTCCAGGGGTACCCAGGGCACAAATAAGCACTCACCCCAAATCTCCCCCTAACTGGCCTTCAGGCTGGGCCCCCTTAGCTCATAACAAGGTTACAGATATATATAGAAACATTGGGGTGTCACCCTGCTATAGTTCCCGGGGTACCCAGGGCACAAATAAGCACTCACCCCAAATCTCCCCCTAACTGACCTTCAGACTGGGCCCCCTTAGCTCATAACAAGGTTACAGATATATAGAAACATTGGGGTAACAGTCACCCTGCTATAGTTCCAGGGGTACCCAGGGCACAGTTAGACAGATCTGAGTGACTTACCTGTAGTTCCAAGGAGAAATAGAGCGGAGGTGCATCTGTCCATTTTCGGTGTTCTTCAGCCTGATGCTGCTGAAATTTACTCTGAGTCTTATATTTTGCGAAAATCGGAACATTTCCTTGGTGGAAGGGCATTTTTTGCTGAAGGCATTTGCAGCCATGAGCAATACCAGTGTCACCAGGAGCTGCAATGGTGACAATTAAACAAACCATTTATAAGAATAGTAACAGCTGTTTTTCCTACAGCTTGAAAAAATGACACAATTGCTGCAGTTACGTATGGGATGATGTAATAAAATGCCCAGGTGCAGTAACCCATAGCAACCAATCAGCAGGTACCATTTACGGGTCCCCTGTTTAAAGGCAAACATCTTATTGGTTGCTATGGGTTACTGCTCCTGGGCAAACTAAGTGCCTTTTAAAACATTTGGCGCATAGTGCCCCCAAGCAAAAAGGGTAAATTCTAAGCAATTTTCCATTTTTTTAAATTCACTACAAATGTTCATTATTATTATATTGAAAAGCAGAATCTGTCTGTCCTATTCCATTCTGTGCCCTGGTGTTTCTGACTTACATATAGGCAGTTAGGGGCCAGTGCCTAGGATGACAGTTTTAGGGGAGTAGCCCTATATGGTGCATATATGGTAAATACATTTTTTCTTTTAAAAAAATCTCCTATGAGGCACTGGCCCAAAACACAGCACTGCTTTCAGGCAAGGCTGACTTTTGCTGCATCAAGAGGCAGAACCAGCAGTGCAAAAGGGGACGGATACTACCCTCATTAGCAATGTACAAATAACTTGATGATTGGGACCAGTGTATGCTGGAAATTTGCTTAGAACTTTCTTTCATTTGGAAATATTTCATTTGTGGATTCCCTTAAAGGGATACTGTCATGTTATTTATGATGTAGTTTTTATTTCTAAATGACACTGTTTAAACTGCAAATAATTCACTCTCATGTGATTTCAGAAAGAGCCAGCAGTTTAGGTTGGAAATGCTTTCTGGCAATTTAACTGAATGTGTCGCAGTGGGACCTGGATTTTACTACTGAGTGCTGTTCTTAGATCTACCAGGGAGCTGTTATCTTTTATTAAGGCCCCCATACTCGGGCCAATAAAAGCTGCCGAGAGAGCGAGTTAGCAGTTTATTGGCCCGTGTGGGGCCATCCGACGTGTGTCCCCAATCGATATCTGGCTGAGAGCCGCATTTGTTTGTCGATCTGACCGTATCGCTGTATGGCCTCCATTCTGATCCGATCATTGGGCCCTAGAGCCCACGATTGGATCAGCCCGATATTGCCCAGCTCAATGTGGGCATATCGGGGAGAGATCCTCTCATTTGGTAACATCACCAAACGAGCAGATATCCCTGTGTATGGCCACCTTTAGGGAGCTGCTATCTGGTTACCTTCCCATTGTTCTGTTGCTGCTGGAGGGGGGGGAGGCAGGGGGGTAATATCACTCCAACTTGCAGTACAGCAGTAAAGACTAAGTGACTGAAGTTTATCAGAGCACAAGTCACATGACTGGGGGCAGCTGTGAAACTGACAATATGTCTAGCCCCATATCAGATTTCAAAATTGAATATAAAAAAATCAGTTTGCTCTTTTGAGAAACGTATTTCAGTGCAGAAGTCTGCTGGAGCAGCACTATTAACTGATGTGTTTTGAAAGAAAACATTTTTCTTCCCATGACAGTATCCCTTTAAATCAATTGCCAATATCTTCTCTCTACCTTCACCTTCCACCTGTTGGCACCTGTAGGATCCCCCACTAACTTTAATAAGGCAACCCTTTTTGAATGGGGAACCTCTATTGAAACCCAAACCTGACCGGCCCTGACTGCTTGTCTACACGGAACCTCCTTCCAGAGATGGGGAAGCCCCTCACCCGATGAAGAATCCCCTCTTACAAATAAAGTTTCCCTTATATTGAGAGCTACAATTTGGGTGTATTTCCCCACCAAGAACTCTAGTTCTGCATTGAGAATTGGGGGGAACACCATGTTTATGTTCTTCTGAACCTAACAAACTCAACAAGACCTATCTTCCCTGTACCTACATGAGTTTTATTGGGAGGCCAATATTTCATGGGTCATGACCTCCCTACATGAGTTTTAAGCTCAACAATTGTACTTGGACAGAATTTTCAGACTTCTCTCTGCATGAAGTCCCTGCTACAAAGTCCACGTGCCATGTCCCTGACCCAATGAAGCTTCACTAAAGAGAAATAACTTACCATGGAAGAATGTCTTTTCTCAAACATGTTAGCGCCTGAGTAGAAGTCTTAAAAAAAAAAGAAAATAAGGTTCTGGTATATTCAAAATTTTACAGAGTGGGAAAAACTGTCACCATGATTAGAAGTCAGACTTTGTGGAATAAGTCATTAATGAAACACCTTGAATATCACCTGAGGGGAAAAAATTGGGTCACCGATTTGCATATTGAGGCTTTTGCTGCATAACTGGGTCACGGGGATGGATAGATTTGGTTGAAATAATAAAGCATGGCTTCTGGTGTGGTTACATGAGAAAGGCTGAATGATAATTTCCTAGAAGTTTTATATAAAACATTGCACGTCATAAATAAGTCACAGCAAAGTGTAATGTACTGCACGCCATGTATCCTCTACATAACAAGAGACGTAAATGATAAGGATATTAAAAGTCACTGAGGGGTTGTTCTGTGACCATATAAAGGCACAAGGATGCAGGCTGAGTTATACACGGAACTCTGCCACTCATGTATTATAAGGGATAATGTACCCCCTACTGTAAATGATAAGGATATTAGAAGTCACTGAGGGGTTCTGTGACCATATAAAGGCACAAGGCTGCAGGCTGAGTTATACAGGGAACTCTGAGTATCACTCATGTATTATAAGGGATAATGTACCCCCTACTGTAAATGATAAGGATATTAGAAGTCACTGAGGGATTGTTCTGTGACCATATAAAGGCACAAGGCTGCAGGCTGAGTTATACAGGGAACTCTGAGTATCACTCATGTATTATAAGGGATAATGTACCCCCTACTGTAAATGATAAGGATATTAGAAGTCACTGAGGGGTTGTTCTATGACCATATAAAGGCACAAGGCTGCAGGCTGAGTTATACAGGGAACTCTGAGTATCACTCATGTTTTATAAGGGATAATGTACCCCCTACTGTAAATGATAAGGATATTAGAAGTCATTGAGGGGCTGTTCTGTGACCATATAAAGGCACAAGGCTGCAGGCTGAGTTATACAGGGAACTCTGAGTATCACTCATGTTTTATAAGGGATAATGTACCCCCTACTGTAAATGATAAGGATATTAGAAGTCACTGAGGGGTTCTGTGACCATACAAAGGCACAAGGCTGCAGGCTGAGTTATACAGGGAACTCTGAGTATCACTCATGTATTATAAGGGATAATGTACCCCCTACTGTAAATGATAAGGATATTAGAAGTCACTGAGGGATTGTTCTGTGACCATATAAAGGCACAAGGCTGCAGGCTGAGTTATACAGGGAACTCTGAGTATCACTCATGTATTATAAGGGATAATGTACCCCCTACTGTAAATGATAAGGATATTAGAAGTCACTGAGGGGTTGTTCTGTGACCATATAAAGGCGCAAGGCTGCAGGCTGAGTTATACAGGGAACTCTGAGTATCACTCATGTATTATGAGGGATAATGCACCCCCTACTGTAAATGATAAGGATATTAGATGTCACTGAGGGGGTTCTGTGACCATATAAAGGCACAAGGCTGCAGGCTGAGTTATACAGGGAACTCTGAGTATCACTCATGTATTATAAGAGATAATGTACCCCCTACTGTAAATGATAAGGATATTAGAAGTCACTGAGGGGTTGTTCTGTGACCATATAAAGACACAAGGCTGCAGGCTGAGTTATACAGGGAACTCTGAGTATCACTCATGTATTATAAGGGATAATGTACACCTAGCAACAGGAATATTATTGACTTACCCTGTCAAGGTAGGTATAGTTAAATAGCTTACCAATGAGAAAACAGTCCCTTTCAGGATATAACTGGAGCGCAGAAGAAGTTCATTCACAGAAACGTAGTTTGTTACACAGTTGTATCTTCTGACTCTACAAAATTGCGCACATATTTATAATGGATTGGTGACATTGCACAACTACATGCTAATATTCTTATTGGATGCAGCTTAAACTTCTAAGTACTGATTGGTGTTTCGCTCTCAAGGCCAGCTTATGCAAAACCCCTTATTAAGCATGATACTCAGTTATGTAATATTGCAAAATAGGAACATGAAATGCAATTCTTTTGTAATTTTACACTTTGGTATAGATCAGCTTTTAGCACTCTGACTATATTTGCTGATTTGGAAGCTTCAAATGCAACACTTAGGGGCAGATTCACTAAGCTCGAGTGAAGGATTCGAATGAAAAATACTTCGAATTTCGAAGTATTTTTTTGGTACTTCGACCATCGAATTGGTTAAATTCGTTCGAATTCGAACGAAATCTAACGAATCGAACGAAAAATCGTTCGACTATTCGACCATTCGATAGTCGAAGTACTTGCCCTTTAAAAAAAACTTCGACCCCCTACTTCGGCAGGTAAAACCTACCGAAGTCAATGTTAGCCTATGGGGAAGGTCCCCATAGGCTTGCTAACCTTTTTTGATCGAAGGATTTTCGTTCGATCGTTGGATTCAAATCCTTCGAATCGTTCGATTCGAAGGAATTAATCGTTCGATCGAAGGATTAGCGCTAAATCCTACGACTTCGATATTCGAAGTCGAAGGATTTCAATTCGAGGGTCGAATTTCGAAGTATTTTTTACTTCGAAATTCGACCCTTAGTGAATCTGCCCCCAAGTAACCATCACTGAACTTTTCTATCAGCAAAAGAGTTTAAACCATTATTTGCTGTGATATAAGCTTTATACTGAATTTAGGTGAAGAAGCGCACACCCTTACCTTCCCTCGGTTCATTAGCCGGTGCTCAGTGTAGGAGGGTACGGCCACCCCAAAATAACGAATAGGAAAAGGTTAGAGCCAGGCAAGGTCAGGATTGAAAACGTCTGTTGCTCCAGAGAGAATTCTATTGGATTTGGCTTCTCCAATCCAGGAGCCCTATGGGCCTTAATGAGGAATACAATTTGTCCTGTTTTTTATGAATTTTTTATGAATTCTTACCGCATTGGCTGTTACTTACCTTTGTGTTTTTCCCTGTTTATCTACAGATAAGAAAAAAAAACTGCATTGCTATTATACTACAGGGACAGGTAATATACTTCATTTTGAAACAAAAGGGCTAGTTTGTTAGTATATAAATATTACTTTGTAACTTGTCGCTTGTTTAGATAACAGGCCGGGGCTGGCTATTTTGTATCCATTTTTGTATCTTTCTAGGTCTTTTTCCCATACGCTTGGGACAATTATATAAACTGCACATTTCAGCAATTGGTTTTAACTGAATTTTTTGAGGATTTGGTTCAAGGACGACCTTTTATATTTGGACTTTATATCATGTTTTTTCCCTATTGGACTACACCATGGACACCTAGTTCTTGCCAATTGTTTATGCAAATTATTTCAAATGATCACTGCATTTATTGTCTGCACTAAAGTTGTTTGTCATGCTTGATAAAGGGGCTTGCCCCGAAACATCGCACGTTCACACTAATAAACAGCATGGGTTAACCCTGCAATTCATTCGCAAAAAAACACGCCATGAGTGCCAGTGTTTCCTATTCTCTGTGATATAAGCTTCACATTCTATGCCCATATAAATGCACAAGGCTGCAGGCTCAGTAATACAGGACATGGAATTCTGAGTTTCACTCATGTATTATAAGGGATAATGTACCCCCTACTGTAAATGATAAGGATATTAGAAGTCACTGAGGGGTTCTGTGACCATATAAAGGCACAAGGCTGCAGGCTGAGTTATACAGGGAACTCTGAGTATCACTCATGTATTATAAGGGATAATGTACCCCCTACTGTAAATAATAAGGATATTAGAAGTCACTGAGGGGTTGTTCTGTGACCATATAAAGACACAAGGCTGCAGGCTGAGTTATACAGGGAACTCTCAGTATCACTCATGTATTATAAGGGATAATGTACCCCCTACTGTAAATGATAAGGATATTAGAAGTCACTGAGGGGTTGTTCTGTGACCATATAAAGGCACAAGGCTGCAGGCTGAGTTATACAGGGAACTCTGTGTATCACTCATGTATTATAAGGGATAATGTACCCCCTACTGTAAATGATAAGGATATAAGAAGTCACTGAGGGGTTGTTCTGTGACCATATAAAGGCATACGGCTGCAGGCTGAGTTATACATGGAATTCTGAGTATCACTCATGTATTATAAGGGATAATGTACCCCCTACTGTAAATGATAAGGATATTAGAAGTCACTGAGGGGTTGTTCTGTGACCATATAAAGACACAAGGCTGCAGGCTGAGTTATACAGGGAACTCTGAGTATCACTCATGTATTATAAGGGATAATGTACCCCCTACTATAAATTATATGGATAATTGAATTCAGTATGGCACCATAAAGGTTTTGAAGATGTAGCTCACTCATGATGAGTCTTTGGTGACTTTGTGCATACATCTCAGTAATTACTCCTTTACTCCTTGACCTGATTTCTTGCCATGTCTTTTCCATAGAGCAAGGAACAAACACTTCTGCCCGTAATGGCTGCTTAGAGCACAGTGTCGGACTGGGACACCAGGGGCCCACCCAAAATCCTTATACCAGGGGCCCACTCTCAGTTCTATTATTCTTCCTCTCCTCAACCTCATAAACTTCTATTCTCCTCTAGTCTCTTTTCTTTACATACTATGATATAGTAATATTATATTTAGCTTCTTTGTTCTCATAGAAATTGATAATGACCATGAAATAGGCCAAATTTTTAAAAACAGGAGGGACACCACTGACACCTGGGCCCATCGGGAGTTTTCCTGGTATCCCGGTGGGCCAGTCCGACACTGTTAGAGCATGTGCTGTTAAATACAGGGCTTACTAACTCACTTACTGTGCTCTAAACAATGTTCCATATTTCCAACCTGGTGCAAGTCCCCGAAGCACAACTTGCACCATGCTGTGGATAAAGAACCATAGCTTAGTGTATGTACTATAAGCCTGCAGTTCTGACCCCCTTAGATTTTCTGAACTTGCACTGATCCCCATAGTAAAAAAGCCCTATGATCCATTTGGAGCTGTAGTTTCCTACAACATCTAAGAATACTGCACCAACCTCTACATAAGCTGATACTGTATCTCACTCAGCTTTTTCTTCTCCTCAAAACCCACTTCCTAAAATAAAAAGAGAATTCAGCATTTCAGTGAGGCCGTGAACACTCCACCCGCACTCATTGTGCCTAGTCAACTCTTTGTGCACAAAACTTTGATAACCAATTACCTTCCTCCATGGGCCAGAGGTGATCAGCTGATCCAATGCAGATACTGCTACATAAGCTCTATGGTTTTCTCCGAAATGCACACTCCCTTCCCAGAGACTATTATCCACTGTTACTATAGGCTCCATCTCTCCCTACTATACCTGCTATCCCACAGTCACATTCCCTTCCCAGAGACTATTATCCCACTGTTACTATAGACACCATCTCTCCCTACTATACCTGCTATCCCACAGTCACACTCCCTTCCCAGAGACTATTATCCACTGTTACTATAGGCACCATCTCTCCCTACTATACCTGCTATCCCACAGTCACACTCCCTTCCCAGAGACTATTATCCACTGTTACTATAGGCACCATCTCTCCCTACTATACCTGTTATCCCAAAGTCCCACTCCCTTCCCAGAGACTATTATCCCACTGTTACTATAGGCACCATCTCTCCCTACTATACCTGCTATCCCACAGTCACACTCCCTTCCCAGAGACTATTATCCACTGTTACTATAGACACCATCTCTCCCTACTATACCTGCTATCCCACAGTCACACTCCCTTCCCAGAGACTATTATCCCACTGTTACTATAGGCACCATCTCTCCCTACTATACCTGATATCTCACAGTCACACTCCCTTCCCAGAGACTATTATCCACTGTTACTATAGACACCATCTCTCCCTACTATACCTGCTATCCCACAGTCACACTCCCTTCCCAGAGACTATTATCCCACTGTTACTATAGACACCATCTCTCCCTACTATACCTGCTATCCCACAGTCACACTCCGTTCCCAGAGACTATTATACCACTGTTACTATAGGCACCATCTCTCCCTACTATACCTGCTATCCCTTCTCAACTTCATCCACAGTCACATATTTATAAAACATTTTTTTTTTCATTTTGTTTATTGGATTCTTAAAATATTCTTATACATATATAAAAAATAAAACCAATAATTATACTAATAAATATAATTTTAAACGAATGCGTGAATGCGTGGCAGTAAACACTGCTACACAAAATGCTACACTGTATATATGTCATGTTTGATCAGCAACATTTCTCAAGGCTCATTCTATAAGATTGTGGACAATGGGCCGCACACAGGTACAACCAACAGTGATCATCTTCTTCTCCAGCCTGAAACTTGGGGTGCAGCCGATCATCTCCCGGCGCAGAACCAGAATTTCCTGACTGATGGGGATGGAATTTACCCTTGGGTCCATGTTACCCTGTGAGTCCAGACAGCCGGCATGACGGCATTTAGCTTCATAAATGATACTGGGGTACCTGTTGTTATCCTCGTCATTGCTGTGGGCAAGCGGAGAAGAGATGGTGTCAGTACATTTATTTATATTGCGTGAATCTAATCATATTTTAAAGGAAATTTGGTTGTAAGCTACTAATTAGCAGTTAGCTTTGAATAATTATAATATACATTTAATGTAATGTTGATTATTTAGCAGGACATTCTCTAAGAACCCTAGTCCATCTGGAGGGGTTTGGGGCAGCCATGTACTGGCAACAACCGGCAGGATTTGGGCAGGAAAGTGTTACAGCATGAGGCAGGGAAACAAGTAGTTAAGCAGGGAAGGGGCAATGGGAAAGACTAAAGTAGCAACAGATAGTAATTATATATAAGCAATGGTCTGTATAAAATGTTCCATATACAAATACAGTTGTGAATAAAGGATAAAGTAATGGTAACTGTAGAAATAAACATTTATTTTTTTGCAACTTGACTTAACTTACATATAGTCCCAAGGCGACAGAGAGCGGTTACTCATCTCAATCCGTAGGCTCCGAATTTGCCCGCTGCTGCCCATACTGGCTTTCACTACCGGAGGGAAATCGGCATCAAGTGGCAGCTTGCAGTCTCTGTGGGGTACATGGGCATGGGCAGAGGCTATCAGCATGATATAGACCTGGGGAGAAATGAAGAAATATCGATTCAAATTTACACTTTCCCTGTTTTAATGTATGAGAAGAAGTAATGTGATCCAAAAGAGCATGTTCTAGGCCTACCCGCCTCCCCTTGAACCAAATTAAAATCCACAGATATAACAGGGGATCTCCAGCCAAAAACTGGTTTTACAGCAGTCACAGCAGTGTTTGTTGATCCATTGGCCCCCATTCACTGGTTCCCATTCTTTGCAAAAGGTCAGCTTCTTCTGCATGGTTTCAGGAGTCACAACTGCCATACAAACATAATAAACAGCCACAAAGTTCCTGTTGTCAATGGCAATTCCATTTACGTATCACTTTAAAGGGGTGGGTCACCTTTAAAGGGCATGTAAAGGCAAACAAATAAATTCCCATTTCTACTCTCTTTAATCAAAAAGAAACCTATCTCCAATATACTTCAATTAAAAAATATGTACCGTTTTTATAAGAAACCTGACTGTATGCAGTGAAATTCTCCCTTCATTTACTGCTGTGGATAGGAATTGTCAGACGGTCCCTAACTGCTCTGCAGGGAAACAATCATACTTATGAACAGCAGGGGGAGCCCCCGCCTTACTTCCCAGCCATGCAGAACTCAAGCAGCTTTGTTTATAACGATCCCTAAGCAGCCCAGACCACACTGAGCATGTGCACTTAGTCTTAAAAATGTATAACAAAGTTACAAGATGACAGTCCCCTGTGGCCAACTTTGAAAGCATAAATCATTTGTTTGATTAGGCTTGTGGTGCAGTAAGTTCATGTTTATGTTTAGTATACAAAATACAACATTTCTAGTCTTATTCTATTTTAGACTTTACATGCCCTTTAAGTTAACTTTTAGCATGTTATAGAATGGCTAACTCTAAGCAACTTTTCAATTGGTCTTCATTATTTATATTTAAAGTTGAATGTTGAATTTAAGTTTAAAGTTGAATGTCCCTGTCCCTGTTAGGGGCAGATTTATCAGAGGTCGAGGTGAATTTTCAAATGAAAATAATTCGAATTTCAAACTGTTTTTTGCGTACTTTGACTAGGGAATAGTCCAATTCGATTTGAATTTGTAAAAAAGTCGAAAATTAGAATTTTGAAATTTATGTACTGTCTCTTTAAAAATTCGACTTCGACCATTCGCCATCTAAAACCTGACGAATTGCTGTTTTAGCCTATGGGGGACCACCTAGAACCTACTTGGAGTCAATTTGTGGACTTTGAAAAATCTAATCGAATTCGATTGAATGTGCCATTCCTTTGATTCGAACGATTCAAATTTGAATACGGACCTATTCGACCAATAAAAAACTTTGACTTAATTTCGGTTGGTCTTTTTTAATTCGAATTTCGAAGTTTTTTTAATTCGAAATTCGACCCTTGATAAATATGCAAAAGTACTGTATCCAAAAAGAATGTGAGGATCTCCAATAATGAAGAAACAAATATAAAAAGTAGAAAAAATGTATTAGGACATAAAACCTAACGCGTTTCGTGCCTAATGGGGCACTTACTCATAGGCTACTTGATAAATATGCCCCTCAGTTGATCCATCTCTCAGCAGCATCTCTGGAGTATCAGTAACTATCGTATCAATTCTAACAGCTGCCGGTAATGAAACCCAGAGATTCTGCTCAGCAGGGACAAAGATAAGAAATATATCAACTAAATGTATCAGTTTAGATCAGTTTACAGGGTCGGCGACGGAAGGTGAAAAATGACACTTTACACTTCAATATTAGAAGAACTGTGACACATGGAAAATAGAAAGTCATTGTAAAAAGTCGTTATTTCTGGTGATCTATCTGAAAACAACTAGTTGTTTGATGGTGAACCACCCCTTTAATCATTTTTTAATTATTTGCTTTCTTCTTCTGACTTTTTCCAGCTTTCAAATGGGGGTCACTGACCCCATCTAAAAAATCAAATGCTCTGTAAGGCTACAAATGTATTGTTATTGTTACTTTTTATTACTCCTCTTTCTACATCCTACTAAAGGTTCATTTAAAAGTGAATAACCCCTTTAATTTTGTACATATGTAGATGAGAGTTACTAAAACGTCTATTTTGTGAGATGATCCCCTTATAAACAAAGCAGAATTTATCATGTATGATCTCTCCATCTAAAACCTGCCGAATTGCTGTTTTAGCCTATGGGGGACCTCCTAGAACCTACTTGGAGTCATTTGGTGGACTTTGAGAAATCTAAGTTAAACTTCGAATCGAAGTAGATCGAATACGATAGAATACAACCTATTCACCCGCATTAAAAAACTTCGATTTTTTTTTAATATATTTCGGTTGGTCTTTTTTTTTCTTCGAATTTCTAAGTTATGGGTGTTATAAAAAGCTTTGCACTAATAAACATTCCTTGAGTGCCAGTGTTTCCTATTCTCTACGATATTTTGGGGTGGCCGAACCCTCCTACACTGTACACTGGGCTAATCAGCAGAGGGACGGTAACGGCGTGCGCTTCTTCGCCTATTTCCAGTACAGGTTAAAAAAAAACTCCCAATATTCGAAATTCGACCCTTGATAAATCTGCCCCTAAGTATGTCATAGAATGGCTAATTCTAAGCAACTTTTTCATTGGCCTTCATTTGTTCCTTTTTATAGTTTTTTTAATTATTTGCCTTCTTCTTCCGACTCTTTCCAGCTTTCAAATGGGGGTCACTGACCCCATCTAAAACGCAAAGGCTCCGTAAGGCTACAAATATATTGTTATTGCTACTTTTTATTACTCATCTTTCTATTCAGGCCTCTCCTATTCATATTCCAGTCTCTTATTCAAATCAGAGCATGGTTGTTAGGGTTATTTGGACCCTAGCAACCAGATGGCTGAAATTACAAACTGGAGAGCTGCTGAATAAAAAGCTAAATAACTCAAAAACCACAGATAATAAAAAATATAAACCAATTGCAAATTGTCTCAGAATAAACCTCACTACATCATACGAAAAGTAAATTTAAAGGGGAAGAAGCATGATGGGCTGCAGGGGTATCAACACTTACCAGGGACGGGATTGGGTTCATTGTGCTCCTGCCGCTTCTCTGCTCCTGTGTATGAATGGGGCTAATGCTACTAAACTGCGCTCGGTCAGTCTGACAATTTATAGGGCTGCTTTGGGGTTTCCAGTGATAGAGGCATCAGGTGTGGTTTTTATATCCGCGGGACAAGTGGTTTCTGTGATTTTTGTGTATTTTTTTTTTGCTGTATATGTCAGGGCAATGTTACATACCATAGGAAATAATGAGGTTATAAATCATGAGTCTCGTCCCAATATAGATCATTAACCAGCCAGTGCATGTCCGCCAGCGTATCACTGAATCACCTCTGAGCCTTTTGTTGTGGTTTCTATTGTACATGAGAAAAGAAAATGATTGTATCACACAATAAGGAGGAAGCGCACTATAGAGCAAACACCGGCCTCTGCCTGTTCTTATATAATGACAGCGAGAATAATGACATTTATCTTATGGGTTTTTTGACTACTCACCTTCCTCTGCGGCTCTTCCAACTGATATTCCAATGGCTCTTTTGGTTCACCGACCCCTCTGTCTCCTCCAATGAAAATAGAGGTGCAATGGAATACCTTTCAATTAACTTTTAGGGGCAGATTTATCAAAGGTCGAAGTGAAAATTCGAATTAAATAAATTCGAATTTCGAGCTATTTTTTTGTGTACTTCAACTAGGGAATAGTCCAAATTCGATTTAAATTTGAAAAAAACAAATCAAAAAATTTGAATATTGAAATGTATCATGTACTGCCTCTTTAAAACTTTGCCATGTGAAATCTGCTGAATTGCTGTTTTAGCCTATGGGGGACCTCCTAGAACCTCTATGGAGTCAATTGGTTTTATTTAGAAAAAACTTCGAATCAAATACGATGTTACTTAGATTCGTACAACTCGAATTCGAATGAAAATGTAGATTTTTTTAATACATTTCGGTTTGTCCTTCTTTATTCGAATTTTGAGAATTTTTTTTATTCGAAATTCGACCCTTGATAAATCTGCCAATTCGTATGATGTAGAGAGTGATATTCTGAGACAATTTGCAATTGGTTTTCATTTTTTATTATTTGTGGTTTTTGAGTTATTTAGCTTTTTATTCAGCAACTATCTGGTTGCTAGGGTCTAAATTCCCCTAGCAACCATACATTGATTTAAATAAGAGACTGGAATATGAATAGGAGAGGTCTGAATAGAAAGATGAGTAAAAAAGTAACAATAACAATACATTTGTAGCCTTACAGAGCATTTGTTTTTTAGATGGGGTCAGACTCAGTGACCTTCATTTGAAACCTGGGAAGAGTCAGAAAAGAAAGCAAATTTTAAAAAACTATATAAAAAAAATAAAATAATGAAGACCAATGGAAAAGTTGCTTAGAATTCACCATTCTATAACACACTAAGGGGCCGATTCACAAAGGGTCGAATATCGAGGGTTAATTAACCCTCGATATTCGACTGGGAATTAAAATTTTAACGAAAACAGTGCGATCGAACGATAAAATACTTTAAATCGAACGATTCAAAGGATTTTAATCCAACGATCGAAGGAATATCCTTCGATTAAAAAAACTTAGGAAAGCCTATGGGGACCTTCCCCATAGGCTAACATTGACTTCGGTAGCTTTTAGAGGGTCGAAGTTTTTTCTTAAAGAGACAGTACTTCAACTATCGAATGGTCGAATAGTCAAATGATTTTTAGTTCGAATAGTTCGATTCGAAGTCGTAGTCGTAGTCGAAGGTCGTAGTAGCCCATTCGATGGTCGAAGTAGCCCAAAAAACACTTCGAAATTCGAAGTTTTTTTACTTCTAATCCTTCACTCGAAGTTAGTGAATCGGCCCCTCAAAGTTAACTGAACCAAACCTTTAAGGGATTGATTCTTCCTAGCCACAAAACCTGTATGTGATTCCAGCTCATGTTTAACTCTCTCAGAATATTGTATTGTATCTATTCTATAAAGGTATGGGATCCATTATCTGGAAACCGTTATCCAGAAAGCTCTCTGTAATAATAAAACAGTAGCTTGTACTTGATCCCAACTAAGTTAAACTATGTTTACATGATTCTCTAGCATTTAATTAATTTAATGGGGTTGTTCATCTTTAAATTAACTGTTAGAGAGTGGTATTCTGAGGCATTTGGAATTGGTTTTCATTTTTAATTATTCGTGGTTTTTGACTTATTTAGCTTTTTATTCAGCAGCTCTCCAGTTTGCTATTTCAGCCATCTGGTTGCTAGGGTGCAATTTGCCTTAGCAACCATGCACTGATTTGAGAGACTGGAAAATGAATAGGAGAGGCCTGAATAGAAAGAAAAGTAATAAAAAGTAGCAATAACAATAACAATAGCCTTACAGAGTATTTGGTTTTTTTTGATGGGGTCAGTGACCCCCATTTGAAAACTGAAAACCGGAAAAGAAGGCAAATAACTCGAAAACTAGAAAAAAGAAAAAACGATAGCCAATGGAAAAGTTTCTTGGAATTAGCCATTTTATAACATGCTAAAAGTTAACTTAAATGATGACCACCCCTTTAATGTATGAAGATTAGTGATGGGTGAATTTATTCGCCAGGCGCAAATTTGCGGCGAATTCCCGCGATTCATGAAACCGCCGCAAAAATTCACCGGCGTCAAGAAAAGAATGGACACCGGCGTCAAAAACGAGACGCCAGCGATGTTTCACAAATTTTCTGCCGTTTTGCGAATTTTGCTGAAAATTCTCAATTTTTCCAGCGAAGCGAAACACCCCAAATTCGCCCATCACTAATGAAGATCCAAAATACAGTAAAATTATCCGCAAAACCCCAGGTCCTGAGCATTCTGGATTACAGCTCCCATAACTGTATTTCAGATTTTTATGAGAGTGTTCCTTCCAAATAATATTCACACCTAGAGACAACTGGAAAGTGATATAAAAAAAATCTTGCTATAAAGAAATTGGTGTAAACTGACGGATTTCTTTTCACTCCCAATGACCTTTATTGTAAGGACACACGCTACACGGATGTAACACACAGAGGGAACATACAGCTTTTTGGATAAGATCCAGTTAAGGGCAAATGAGTGTGCGGCTGCGGAAGGTTAAATGAGTGTAAGAATGCAAAGAAAGAAAGATATTCGCTCGTGGTGATGTTTGTATTGAGAGATAAAGAACATTTTATTGTATTCAATGACCTTCCCCTGCCTCTGCTTGATTCAATATTAGTTATTTGATTTTTTTATAGCCTTATAGAATATGTAGGTAGTCTCTTGCCTCCACCCATTCATTCTATAAATGAAGCAACATTTCCTATGGAGAAAATAGAGGTTTGGTTAAAATAACACAGAATAATTAGAATGGTATTAATGGAAATGCTTTAGTAACTTTTAAGTTAACTTTTATGATATAGAATAGACAGTTCTAAGCAACTGTTCAATTGGCCGTCGTTATATAGTTTTTAACCGTTTTCCTTCTTATTCTGACTCTTTCCAGCTTTCAAACGGGGGTCGCTGACCCCATCTAAAAAAACAAATGCTCTGTAAGGCTACACATGTATTGTTATTGTTACTTTTTATTACTCATCTTTCTATTCAGACCCTTTCCTATTCTAATTCCAGTCTCTTATGCGAATTAATGGAGAGAAGGTGAGAATTTCCATGGGCAGCTTTATTTCTTTCCAACTTCCCACTTTGTCAGAAGTTCCAGTAGCACCGAACTCGAGGATTCTATTACTTCCCTTCATGATACAACTCAGTTCTTCAGGATTATATTCACTTCCCTTTTCATCAATTAAATCTTTCTTTAAAGGAAAACTACACCCCTCAAACAATGTAGGTCTCTATAAAAAAATATTGCATAAAACAGCTCATATGTAAAATCCTGCTTCATGTAAATAAACCATTTTCATAATAATATACTTTTCTAGTAGTATGTGCCATTCGGTAATCATAAATAGAAAATTGCCATTTTAAAAAATAAGGGCCGACCCCTGGGATTATACGATTCACAGTGCACACAGACAAACTATACTTGTTAAATCACATGAGCCAATTAACAGACAGAGTTGTGTCTTATGCTTCAACACTTCTTCCTGTTACAGTTAGAGCTGCAGTATTTCTGGTCAGGTGATCTCTTCCTGTTACAGTTAGAGCTGCAGTATTTTTGGTCATGTGGTCTCTGAGGCAGCACACAGACCATCAGGAAATGGTGGTTCAAGGCAAGAGATGTAAAAGGACAATATTTACTTAAATATATAGACCAGTTTGGTAAGATTCTTTAATATGAAACTTAATATGATGTAAAGTATCTGTTGCTTAAGTGTTCATTTTGGGGGTATAGTTTTCCTTTAAACCTAGGCCAGTTCGGACCCTCTTTTGCGTGTGCATCTGTGTAACTGTCAGGGCCCGAAGGCTCCACTTAGGAGTTGTGGACCAAGGAGGAAGCAGCAGGTACCAAACACAGTTCACGGTATCTAAGGGGTTAAGAAGTAGAGAAGTCAATCCAGGCAGAGGTCAGTTCAGGCAGCGAGGTTCTTAGTCAATATAACAGGCCGAGGTCAAGATCAGGAATCAAGGTCAGAAGTAGTAATACACACCCAGGAACACACTAAGTTGAACCTATAATGCGGCATGGTCTGCAAGGCTCTGGCATCTTTTAAAGGCTGATTTTTGCGCGAAATGAACGTCATGACGTCATGCATTACGCACTGATGTTGCGCATTGATGTTGCACGTTTTTGACGCACAGGCGTCATGATGCTGTGCACGTTTTGATGCATTTGCATCAGAAAGTGTCACGTGTGTCGTCTGGGTGCCGCCATCTTGCAGGTGGCGTGGAACAGGAAGGATCGCCGACAGGTGCTCCTTAGAGTAACGAACATGCACGGATGTGCACGCAGAGCGCCAGTTGGGGAACAAGGGTCTGGACCAGTGGTAGGATTAAATTAAAATGCAACAGTATGATGCCTCCTTCTCCAAAGAGATCTCCATAGACCTTCAGTATGAGCTTTTTCTAGATCTAGATTTTCTAGATTTTTCGAGTTCTGCAGAGGAATTTCTTCATGTTTATCTCACCACCGACAGGCAAGTCACTGACGAGGAGTAAAATAATGTCTTGAGAAATCTGAATTTGGCTTTCATTTCAGTTTAATTCAGTGATCCCCAACCAGTGGTTCACGAGCAACACATGGCTCATCGACCCCTTGGATGTTGCTCCCAGAAACCGTAAAGCAGGTGCTTATTATTGAATCCCAGGCTTGGAGACAAGTTGTGGTTACATTAAAACCAGTTGTACTGACAAACAGACCTTCTTGTAGGCTGTCAGTCCATGTAGGGGCTCCCAAATAGCCAATCACAGCCCTTATTTGGCACCCCAGGAACTTTTTGGATGCTTGTGTTACTCCTTAACTCTTTTTACATTTGGTATGTGGCTCATGGGTAAAAAAGGTTGGGGACCCCTGGTCTAACTGGTTATATAAAGCTAATTGCTGTTTATAAACCAACAGGTTTTGCTGTTGTTGTTGCAGCTTTCCATGGTTTTTGGCTTCACTTGAGTCAGCCTAGGGTTGCCACCTGTCCAGTTTTGACCCGGACAGCCGGTATTTTGATCGGCTGCCCGGTAGTGATGTTCGGGTTGGGTTTTTCCCAATCCTAACCCGCACTCCCTCAGCCCATGCCCAACCGCATCCAGGTTCCTTTTATAGACCTGCGCTGACCCACCCCCCTGATGATGTCACAAAAGGGCCGGGGCGAGCAGGCGCGCTGCTATAAAGCCGGAAGTCGGATTCCGGCATTTGAAGGTGGCCACCCACGAAGAGGAGTGCGAGGTCGCCGGAACCGGCCCGACCCACAGGTAAACCCACACATCACTACTGCCGGGTCTAAACTTCTTGCCCTGTTTTCCAAATAAGGAAAACCGGCAGGATTCACCATGATTGACACGGCGATCGGCCAATCGCCCCCAACATCACTAGCCGCCCCCTGATGCGTCATGGCCCCGCCGCCTGCCTGGTCTCCACCGGGTGAAAAGCTGGCAACCCTAACAGCCTCACACCTTGGCTTAAGACCAGTCACCCAAATTGGTTTCTATTAAGAGAACTATCAGACAGACTGCAGGTCTTTTAGAAGAAGTATGGGAATGTTAGACTGGTTATGTACGCTCAGCAACAAACACCTTCTCATTCATTTACTGTGTTGTTATTTAATTCTGCCAGTAGGTGTCAGTGTTCATGTTGTTGTGTGTTCAAAGAGTTTTACTGAAACGTGAGCATTCTGGGAAGAGTCTTCATGATGTGAAGCTGTATCCCTTTTCTTCTCAGCCATTGCTTGCAGCAGCCATCCTGATGCTTTGTTTATTTAGATCGAAAATATCTTTGTATGCAAACAAAATGTGATTAATTACAAAAATAGATATATTCAGATAAATATCTGTAGAACATGAATTCAATACACTGCGATATACATTGCTACATTTCTAGCACATACTAGTGCTACTATTACATTTGATTAGGGACACAGAAATTCCACCCATAGACATCAGTGGGAGAAAAAAATGTTGCATGTCAAAAAAAAAATATCGGCCATAGACTTCAATGCATTTTGGAAAATTAACGGCAGCGGCACATTTTTGGCTAAGCGAAACGGTTCAGATTGGCCCATCCCTACATTTAATCAATCTCATTATGAGTTGTTATTGTGTCTTATACTGGATGTGTCACTGCCCATAATATTTGCTGACTCTGCTATTCCTCAAAACAATGGTCAATGATCTTTTGGGCTGGAATATAAATGGTTTCTGGACTTTTTCAGTTCAAATGTCCTTTCAGGTTCGACATTTGGAAATGCCTATAATAAGGATATTAATTTATGAAACACCTCTATGCCACCAGCCCATTTTGGCTCAACATTTGATCTTTGCATAAATTGCTAGCTCTTGGGTTTAATAAAATTCCACCGCACACCTGTAACTCACTTAAACTGTAATGGTGGTGCTGGTCATCCATTGGCCCGGGTCTGGTCCCTTAACAACAGCAATCGTTTGGAAACAGATCCGCACACACACACACAAGATTATGCAGTCGGGGGGGTTGACCCCTTTTATTATGCCACCATGCCACCAGAAATTCAACGTTTCGGGGGAGAAAACCCTCCCTTCATCAGGATGCTGATCCTGATTAAGGGTGGGTTTTCCCCCTGAAACGTTGAATTTCTGGTGGCATGATAAAATGGGTCAACCCCCGACTACATAATCTTGTGTGCATGCAGATCTGTTTCCAAAAGAAATACAGTTTTTCCCTAAGGACCCCTCTGAGATACTTGGGGGCCCAGAACAAATGCACTCCCTGCCCTACCCTAAATCCATCATTGATTAGATAAAGACCAACAGTTGTGTAACATACTATTGACATCTATTGACACTACTTGCTCTAGAGCCAGAGCAAGAATCTAGAGAACTATAGAATACAGAGTAAGAATCTAGAGAACTATATAATACTAATACTAGGAAAGAGAACTACTCAAATCAGAAAAGCCCAAACTGTAGAGCCCCTGCTTGTTAGTGTAACAGCCGCAGGAAGGTGTTGTTTAACAACAGTCAGGGCATGTAGCTTAAGAACCTTCTTTGAGGAGGTAGATCTTGCAATATTTTGCAACAAGGGGTGTCCTTGTATTTTAGCCACAAAATAAGACTCTGCCTAGCAGAGCAAACCCTGCCATCATTAGAAAGTGGCAGGAGTTGGCTGCACTTTAGTTAATCAAAAAATACATTCATTGTACAGTTGGAGTTTCTGAACAGCCTTTAGGAAATTCAACATAATCTCACTGAGATCAAATGAAAATTATGAATGGCATTGTACATTTGGGAAGAATACAATTTCCTTGCTGCCATATCAGTCCAGCGAACTAGCTGGTGGCAACAAATCCTTTTGCAGATGGTGAACAATAGGCCAAACACAGGTACAACCAACGGTGACCATCTTCTTCTCCAGCCTAAAAGTTGAGTTACATCCTTTCATCTTGCGCAGAACCAGAATTTCCTGCCTGATAGGAACGGAGTTGATGCTCGGATCCAGGTTGCCTCGTGCGTCCAAACATTGGGTGTGACGGCATTTGGCCTCATGGATCATAGAAGGGAATCTGTGGTCATCTACGTCTTTACTGTAGGCAAAAGAGGAATCAATTGGTTCATTATCTGTAACCGCTGAAATAATAGTGTAATAGCTAAGAAATTAATTAACAATACATCCCATCTATGAATAGTTTTAATCTTCAATGTATTTTCACTTGCATAGACAAAAAATCCAAAGAGCATTGCCAAATATGGAATATTCTATGCACAGAAAAAGCTATGCTTCACCATTTTCAACCTCTCTAAAGGAAAGAAATGGAAGTCCAGTCAGACTTTGGAATAAACTTTAGAATTTCCTTTAAGGTTTCAGTCTTAGACTTGGTAATTGAACACTGGACAAGGACAGGATGACTTATATGTCTTAAGGCCTCCATACACAGGCCAATTGATATCTATCCGGAAGTCGGCCAGATCTCTATTGATCTCAGATCGCGGCCGCAACTGTGCGTTTATGTGGTCCCGCAATCCTACCAACCGTATCAGATGCATTATGATCCGTTCCTTGGGCCCACGATCAGATCAGCCTGAGATCACCCACAATGTGGGCATATCGGGGAGAGATCCGCTCGTTTGGCGACATCGCCAAACAAGCATATCTCTACATCTATGGTCACCTTTAGAAGAGAGAAGTTCCTGTAGACAGTTGGTAGATTATCCAAGCACCACCTAGTAGGGGCAGACTAGACTGGTACACAAGGACACCAGATAAACACCCCCTAAGCCAAGTTATCTGTAGGCCTGGGTTTACCCAACCTTTAAGCCTGCTTCTTCTACCATGGACAACACCCCATCCTACCTGAATGAAATAGAAGAATAAGAACGAAGAAAGAAGAAAAGATTGGCAGAAGGGTCGATAGAAGAGGAAAATTGGATGAAATAACAAGAAAACAGAAAAAGAAAAAAGCTGAGTGGAGAGAGTAGGAAAACTCATTTGGATACAGTGCCTATAGTCTAAGGCAATGGTTTCTGGCCTTTTTTCATTCAAATACCCTGCTAGGTACGACACTTGGAAATGCCTATAATAAGGATATTATTTTATAAAGCACCTCCTTTCATCAGTAGTTCCAAGAATATCTAATTAGTATTTGAAAGTTTCCAGAAAAATCAATAAGAGCACCCTCTCCCTTAATCTTAACCCAACTGGCCTTTAAGCTTCCCCCATTCACTGACCCAAAATAGCAGTCAAACCTATGGTTTTGGGACCTCTAGCTCTATGATCCTCAACTAGTGGCTCATGAGTAACATGTTGCTTATTTTTCAATTTCTGCTTTGGAGGCACATTTTGGTTGCATAAAAACCAGTTGTACTGCAAAATATGAGCCTCATGTAGGCTACCAGTCCACATAGTCCACCCAGGAACATGTTTCATCCCTTGCATTGCTCACCAACATCTTAATGTGACTTAGGGGTAAAAAAAAAGTTGTGGATTCCTTCTCTAGACTAAGGTTTTATTATTATTATTTATTATTATTAACATGTATTTATATAGCGCCAACATATATAGCAATCCAGATACTAAGGTTATCTGGTGTGGCCCATCACCATTGTACCCTAGAACCTTTGTAGTAGGAATCAAACATTTTAAGATATGCATTTCACCCTAAAAGCTTTACCTCTTTCTTATTTTACAAAAATATAACAATTACCTGTAGTCCCAAGGAGACAGAGAACGATTGCTGAAATCTTTGCCCAGACTATGAGGCCGTTTTTTGATGTTCAATCTGACTCTCACCACTTTTGGAAATGTCCCGTCTCTATTGGGCAGGCAGTCATTATGACGTTGCTGTGCCTTCACACCATGGAGAGAGACCACAATGACTCCCAGGGCAAACAGCAGCAGAGTAACGTGACCCTGGGGGTAAAATGGGAATAAAGCATTAGAAGATGAGATGAGATTTGGACAGCGGTGGCTTAAAATAAAGCCACTCACATCTCATTCACAGCCAAAGACTATCAGGAAGGCATTGAGTTCAACAACATGCCCAATCCTTGCATAAAGACTTCCCATTGCCCACAGAGATATAGTGACTAATAACATAGAAGAAAGACTTATGAATTCATACCATAGTGACTCCCATGGAGGAGGCCATCATGCAGTTCTTCTGTACAAATAAGCTGGTGCAGACGACTGTTCTGGTCTACACATCTCTAGACCCTGATATTTTATAGGGAGGACAACCTGCATTGGGATTTCCATTGTACCTGTAGGATTACGTGAGTTATCAAGCTTGCGGTTTTCCTCTATGATATTTTCCCTGCAGATCCGTCAGTGCTGAGTTTGTACAAAACTAGGAAATGATGCGCTAATGGGCCTCTCGCCCCTGATCTCTGCAAGTCACTCATTAACCATGTCAGATATTCCCAGAGCTGGAATAGAGAATTTGCATATGACCCAGCAGAACCTGCAGAATGGGCTTGTACAGGAATGTGACAACTGGTGCTTTCCATGTAAAATGAATAAATAGATTGATGGGATAAAAAATATAATTGAATGATCATTGTATGTTATTTCCTCAACTCCTCCATGTTTTCTTAAAAGCGTTGTTCATCTTTAAATTAACTTTGCAATATGCAATTGGTTTTCATCTTTTATTATTTATGGTTTTTGAGTTATTTAGCTTTTTATTCAGCAGCTCTGCAGTTTGCAGTTTCAGCCATCTGGTTGCTAGGGTCCAAATTCTGTGCAGCAACTGGGACACAATGCTCTGTTATACAAATAGCTAGAATCTCAGCTGCCATAAAGCAGGACAGGACTGCTGCTTACAATGGGGATCAGATAGGATCTGTGCAGCCACTGGGACAGAATGTTCTGTTATACAGATAGCTAGAATCTCAGCTGCCATAAAGCAAGGCAGGACTGCTGCTTACAATGGGGATCAGATAGGATCTGTGCAGCCACTGGGACAGCATGTTCTGTTATACAGATAGCTAGAATCTCAGCTGCCATAAAGCAGGACAGGACTGCTGCTTACAATGGGGATCAGATAGAATCTGTGCAGCCACTGGGACAGAATGCTCTGTTATACAGATAGCTAGAATCTCAGCTGCCATAAAGCAGGACAGGACTGCTGCTTACAATGGGGATCAGATAGGATCTGTGCAGCCACTGGGACAGAATGTTCTGTTATACAGATAGCTAGAATCTCAGCTGCCATAAAGCAGGACAGGACTGTTGCTTACAATGGGGATCAGATAGGATCTGTGCAGCCACTGGGACAGAATGTTCTGTTATACAGATAGCTAGAATCTCAGCTGCCATAAAGCAGGACAGGACTGCTGCTTACAATGGGGATCAGATAGGATCTGTGCAGCCACTGGGACAGAATGTTCTGTTATACAGATAGCTAGAATCTCAGCTGCCATAAAGCAGGACAGGACTGTTGCTTACAATGGGGATCAGATAGGATCTGTGCAGCCACTGGGACAGAATGTTCTGTTATACAGATAGCTAGAATCTCAGCTGCCATAAAGCAGGACAGGACTGCTGCTTACAATGGGGATCAGATAGGATCTGTGCAGCCACTGGGACAGAATGCGCTGTTATACAGATAGCTAGAATCTCAGCTGCCATAAAGCAGGACAGGACTGCTGCTTACAATGGGGATCAGATAGGATCTGTGCAGCCACTGGGACAGAATGCTCTGTTATACAGATAGCTAGAATCTCAGCTGCTATAAAGCAGAGTAATTGGCAAGAATGCAGTGCTTCCTTGGTTTATGGTAAAAATTATATTTATAGATATATTAAGATAAGAGACAGTGATACTGTAACCCATGGCAATCAATCATGCATTTGCATTCATTGTGACAGTATGGAGCCAATGTGCCTTTGAGATTACTTAGAATTAAATGTTTTCTAACTAGAGAGTATTGCTTAATGAATAAGCATGGAGTGTAGATAAATAATACATGCAAAATAACAAGATTATCGCCAAAGCAGTGTAGTCCTTACCATGACTAGAGCCTCCATTGTAGCGTCACTCAATGTGCCGATGCTCTTTAGGATATGGCAGGTGCCAGTGAGTGTTCTGACTTGTACCCAGGCCACAGGCATTTATAGGCAGTTCATTCCGTGTTGAGACTCGCATTGTGTATGTTGTGCTCTGTTTATACTGAGACTGATGTTTTATAGATGTTTTATTCCCAGCAGATATGTCATCACTGGTCTACACAAATTAGGGAATGACAGTGATGATGATGATGATGATGATGATGAAATAAAGAGCAAGTCTCCTGCCCCTGGAACTGTAATAACTGATTAACGCAGATAATCACTGCAAGTCAAATACTGTAACCTAGTGCTATAATAATAGGTTTCCAGATAACAGATCACATATATTTGCATTCAGATAAAAACCCTCCACAACATACTGTAACTAGCACAGTTATATCCGAAAACTAACTTAGATGTTAAAATTAGAGCAATTGTAGCACGTGACTTAGAGGTTTGGATTCAGTAAGTGTATATATATATATATATTGATATAAAATCTGCACAGAGCTCTAAACTTCTACAAATAACCCTGCTCTGTCATTTTCCACTGTATAATGGAGTTATTCTACTTATACACTGGAGTCATTGTGTCATTACATGCTGGGCTCACGGTGCCATTCTATACTGGGCTCACGGTGCCATTCTATACTGGGCTCAATGTGCCATTCTATACTGGGCTCACGGTGCCATTCTATACTGGGCTCACGGTGCCATTCTATACTGGGCTCACGGTGCCATTCTATACTGGGCTCAATGTGCCATTCTATACTGGGCTCACGGTGCCATTCTATACTGGGCTCACGGTGCCATTCTATACTGGGCTCAATGTGCCATTCTATACTGGGCTCACTGTGCCATTCTATACTGACCTCACTGTGCCATTCTATACTGGGCTCACTGTGCCATTCTATACTGACCTCACTGTGCCATTCTATACTGGGCTCACTGTGCCATTCTATACTGACCTCACGGTGCCATTCTATACTGGGCTCACTGTGCCATTCTATACTGACCTCACTGTGCCATTCTATACTGGGCTCACGGTGCCATTCTATACTGGGCTCACTGTACCATTCTATACTGACCTCACTGTGCCATTCTATACTGGGCTCACGGTGCCATTCTATATTGGGCTCACTGTACCATTCTATACTGGACTCACTGACCTCACTGTGCCATTCTATACTGGGCTCACTGTGCCATTCTATACTGACCTCACTGTGCCATTCTATACTGGGCTCACGGTGCCATTCTATACTGGGCTCACTGTACCATTCTATAATGGACTCACTGACCTCACTGTGCCATTCTATACTGGGCTCACTGTACCATTCTATAATGGACTCACTGACCTCATTGTGCCATTCTATACTGGACTCACTGTGCCATTCTATACTGGGCTCACTGTGCCATTCTATACTGGGCTCATGGTGCCATTCTATACTGACCTCACTGTGCCATTCTATACTGGGCTCACTGTACCATTCTATACTGACCTCACTGTGCCATTCTATACTGGGCTCACGGTGCCATTCTATACTGGGCTCACTGTACCATTCTATAATGGACTCACTGACCTCACTGTGCCATTCTATACTGGGCTCACTGTACCATTCTATAATGGACTCACTGACCTCATTGTGCCATTCTATACTGGACTCACTGTGCCATTCTATACTGGGCTCACTGTGCCATTCTATACTGGGCTCATGGTGCCATTCTATACTGGGCTCACTGTGCCATTCTATACTGACTTCACTGTGCCATCCTATACTGGGCTCACTGTGCCATTCTATACTGGGCTCACGGTGCCATTCTATACTGGGCTCACTGTACTATTCTATACTGACCTCACTGTGCCATTCTATACTGGGCTCACGGTGCCATTCTATACTGGGCTCACTGTACCATTCTATACTGGACTCACTGACCTCACTGTGCCATTCTATACTGGACTCACTATGCCATCCTATACTGGGCTCACTGTGCCATTCTATACTGACCTCACTGTGCCATTCTACACTTTATGTTATATGGTTTGCTGGCTGTGTCTACTCTTGTTTGGCAGATGCATTTTAAAGGGGATTTTGGAGGCTATTTTGAACTGGACAGTTGGTATTTTATTTCTATATTGGACTGCAGTACTTTTCTGTATGATATTTTAGCTGCTCAGATCCCATCAGTGCAAACATGAAGTAATGAGCCAGATTCAGCAACTGCACCTATTAAGAGGGGGCATATCACTGATTGACTGTAGCCAGTTATATATTCCTAGCATTGGAATGTGGGCAGGAATGTAATGCCCTGTGTAACCCATGGATTTACTTTTAGAAACATCCATTCACAAAACAGGTCACAAAAATAGGATTTCCCCTCTTGTGCTTCACGGATCCTGGGAAATGGAATTTATATATATTTTGGCCACCTTGTGTTAGATATCCGTGATGTAATCACCTAAAATAGCAAGCTCTTTCCGGCAGCAAATGCCATTAGTACATGGGATGAGTGATTGTCTGAAGCAGAATGAACTAACTCGGCCTCAAGTAAGTTCACCCTGGATCACCGTAGCCACTAGGAGTGGAGTAGAACTGGCCAGATGCAATAGTAGAGATGCATTACTGAACGAAACCTTTAAACTTTTAAGACATTATATTTAGAGAGCTGAAAAATAATTTGATGCATGCGTTGTTTGTAACAATGGGTTCATCATATATAACTGCATCAAACCCACACTTTCTTTCTATGGTTTCACATCAAAGAAGACTAATAGATCTTTATTCTGCAATTTATGGCACTGGTTTCTATAACAATGGGATGACTCACAGCTGAACCGGGCCAGCACCTTTATGTATCACTGTGGTTAGCCATGGATGTCACTGTGAGATATATTATCACTGTACCTGGAAAGCATTTTCAGTTGGCAGAATGGAAATAAAAAACTGTCACCCTGCTATAGTTCCAGGGGTACCCAGGGGACAAATAAGCACTCACCCCAAATCTCCCCCTAACTGGCCTTCAGGATGGATCCCCTTAGCTCATAACAAGTGACAGATATATAGAAACATTGGGGTAACAGTCACCTTGATATAGTTCCAGGGGTACCCAGGGTACAAATAAACACTCACCCCAAATCTCCCCCTAACTGACCTTCAGACTGGATCCCCTTAGCTCATAACAAGGTTACAGATACATAGAAACATTGGGGTAACCGTCACCCTGCTATAGTTCCAGGGGTACCCAAGGTACAAATAAACACTCACCCCAAATTTCCCCCTAACTGACCTTCAGACGGGGCCCCCTTAGCTCATAACAAGGTTACAGATATATAGAAACATTGGGGTAACAGTCACCCTGCTATAGTTCCAGGGGTACGCAGGGTACAAATAAGCACTCACCCCAAATCTCCCCCTAACTGACCTTCAGACTGGGCCCCCTTAGCTCATAACAAGGTTACAGATATATAGAAACATTGGGGTAACAGTCACCCTGCTATAGTTCCAGGGGTACCCAGGGTACAAATAAGCACTCACCCCAAATCTCCCCCTAACTGGCCTTCAGACTGGGCCCCCTTAGCTCATAACAAGGTTACAGATATATAGAATCATTGGGGTGTCACCCAGCTATAGTTCCAGGGGTTCCCAGGGTACAAATAAACACTCACCCCAAATCTCCCCCTAACTGGCCTTCAGTCTAGGCCCCCTTAGCTCATAACAAGGTTACAGATATATAGAAACATTGGGGTAACAGTCACCCTGCTGTAGTTCCAGGGGTACCCAGGGTACAAATAAACACTCACCCCAAATCTCCCCCTAACTGACCTTCAGACTGGGCCCCCTTAGCTCATAACAAGGTTACAGATATATAGAAACATTGGGGTTACAGATATATAGAAACATTGGGGTTTCTAACAGTCACCCTGCTGTAGTTCCAGGGGTACCCAAGGTACAAATAAACACTCACCCCAAATCTCCCCCTAACTGACCTTCAGACTGGATCCCCTTAGCTCATAACAAGGTTACAGATACATAGAAACATTGGGGGTAACAGTCACCCTGCTGTAGTTCCAGGGGTACCCAGGGTACAAATAAACACTCACCCCAAATCTCCCCCTAACTGACCTTCAGACTGGGCCCCCTTAGCTCATAACAAGGTTAAAGATATATAGAAACATTGGGGTAACAGTCACCCTGCTGTAGTTCCAGGGGTACCCAGGGTACAAATAAACACTCACCCCAAATCTCCCCCTAACTGGCCTTCAGACTGGGCCCCCTTAGCTCATAACAAGGTTACAGATATATAGAATCATTGGGGTGTCACCCAGCTATAGTTCCAGGGGTTCCCAGGGTACAAATAAACACTCACCCCAAATCTCCCCCTAACTGGCCATCAGGCTGGGCCCCCTTAGCTCATAACAAGGTTACAGATATATAGAAACATTGGGGTAACAGTCACCCTGCTATAGTTCCAGGGGTACCCAGGGTACAAATAAGCACTCACCCCAAATCTCCCCCTAACTGACCTTCAGACTGGGCCCCTTTAGCTCATAACAAGGTTACAGATAAATAGAAACATTGGGGTAACAGTCACCCTGCTATAGTTCCAGGGGTACCCAGGGTACAAATAAACACTCACCCCAAATCTCCCCCTAACTGACCTTCAGGCTGGGCCCCCTTAGCTCATAACAAGGTTACAGATATATAGAAACATTGGGGTGTCACCCTGCTATAGTTCCAGGGGTACCCAGGGTACAAATAAGCACTCACCCCAAATCTCCCCCTAACTGACCTTCAGGCTGGGCCCCCTTAGCTCATAACAAGGTTACAGAATATAGAAACATTGGGGTGTCACCCTGCTATAGTTCCAGGGGTACCCAGGGTACAAATAAGCACTCACCCCAAATCTCCCCCTAACTGACCTTCAGACTGGGCCCCCTTAGCTCATAACAAGGTTACAGATATATAGAAACATTGGGGTAACAGTCACCCTGCTATAGTTCCAGGGGTACCCAGGGTACAAATAATCACTCACCCCAAATCTCTCCCTAACTGACCTTCAGACTGGGCCCCCTTAGCTCATAACAAGGTTACAGATATATAGAAACATTGGGGTGTCACCCTGCTATAGTTCCAGGGGTACCCAGGGTACAAATAAGCACTCACCCCAAATCTCCCCCTTCAGGATACATGACCTTGTGCATGAGGACAAAGGCTTGAGTGGAAATCTTTCAGACAGTGTAGCCGTGGGTTTGCCAGACATACAGATTAGGCACTTGTCTCGCTGCCATAATCACAATATACACACAGATACAATCTGCAGTATGTGCTGGGTGTGTGTGTTTCATATTTACTTTGAGGTTGAAGAAACAAACTGCATTTTGTTATAGGAGAGAATAATACCTATAAATCGTGGGTTTCTCTGCCAACATTAACTCTCTTATTGATTACCTGGCGACTCCATTACTACGTAACCTTTTTCAAGGGAAACATTTACAAGTTTGATTTGACCTATTTTTATTTTAAAACCCGTTACTACTTCCCGACACAAAGAAAATACCAAATTATTGAAACTGTTATTTATTCATGGAGTTTCATAACAAATGTATAACGCATATAAATAAATGTAAAAAAAAAATCCTGCATTCGTTGCAGTGAGAACTTCAGTCTAATAAATACAGTAAATATTATTATTATTATTATTATTATAATAAATGCAACGTACATTGCTACACAGATACCTGCACTGTACAAGTGCTACTTTATAACGAGCATTTTGCTCCAATTGAAAAATAATTTAAGACGGGCTCGTTATTGTTGTTCTTTGACTTCGGGGCGAACACAGGTACATCCAACCGTGACCATCTTCTTCTCCAGCTTGAAACTTGGGGTGCAGCCTTTCATCTCCCGGCGCAGAACCAGGATTTCCTGTTTGATGGGAACGGAGTTGACGCTCAGGTCCAAGTTACCCTCAGAGTCCAGACAATTGTTGTAGCGGCATTTGGCCTCGGCAATCATAGTAGGAAACCTGTTGTGATCCATGTCGTAGCTGGTGGGAAAAATGAAAGATCCAGTGTGAACACATTGAAGTATAATTATTATATCTGTTTCTATACCATGATATGTCATGTAGTATTGGAAAATTGCTTGGAACATTATTGTTTCATTCATTGTGCAAAAGCAGTTGGGTAAAGTTACCCTTTAAACTTCATATACAGTTATGGAACCTGTTATCCAGAATGCTTGGGACCTGGGGTTTTCCGGATAATGGTTTGTAATTTGGATCTTCATACCTTAAGTCTACTAGAAAATCATGTAAACATTAAAGGGATACTGTCATGGGAAAAAAACATTTTTCAAAATGAATCAGTTAATAGTGCTGCTCCAGCAGAATTCTGCACTGAAATCCATTTCTCAAAAGAGCATTTTCAATTTTGAAATCGGACATGGGGCTATTAGTTTCCCAGCTGCCCCAAGTCATGTGACTTGTGCTCTGATAAATTTCAATCACTCTTTACTGCTGTACTGCAAGTCGGAGTGATATCACCCCCCTCCCTTTTCCCCTCCAGCAGCCAAACAAAAGAACAATGGAAAGGTAACCAGATAACAGCTCCCTAACACAAGATAACAGCTGCCTGGTAGATCTAAGAACAACACTCAATAGTAAAATCCAGGTCCCACTGAGACACATTCAGTTACATTGAGAAGGAAAAACAGCAGCCTGCCAGAAAGCATTTCTCTCCTAAAGTGCAGGCACACGTCACATGACCAGGGGCAGCTGGGAAATTGACAAAATTTCTAGCCCCATGTCAGATTTCAAAATTGAATATAAAAAAATCTGTTTGTTCTTTTGAGAAATGGATTTCAGTTCAGAATTCTGCTGGAGCAGCGCTATTAACTGATTCATTTTGGAAAAAAATTTTTTTTCCCATGACAGTATCCCTTTAAATAAAACTGGTTTTGCTTCCAATAAGGATTAATTATATCTTAGTTGGAATCAAGTACAAGTTACTGTTTTATTATTACACAGAAAAAGGAAATCCTTTTTAAAAATTGATATTATTTGTATAAAATGCAGTCTATGGGAGAAAGCCTTCCCATAATTTCTGGATAACGGGTTTCCGGATAATGGATCCCATACCTACGCTTTAGTATTTGCAGGGAGTAAATAATACAAACCATAGTTTTCCCTGGTCCCATAATTAAAAACAATGAAAGGGATATTAGCTTTCCATAATCTAACTGCAGTAGATGGGTAAAGACTTATTAATGGTTATGGGGTAAACTATGTCAGACAATATTATAAGTGAGTATGGGGCTTAAAGGAGAACTAAACCCTAAAAATGAATGTGGCTAAAAATGGCATATTTTATATAGTGAACTTATTGCACGAGGCTAAAGTTTGAGCTTGTCAATAGCAGCAATGATCCAGGACTTCAAACTTGTCACAGGGGGTCACCATCTTGGAAAGTGTCTGTGACACTCACATGCTCAGTGGGCTCTGATTGGCTGTTGAGAAGCTAAGCTTAGGGCTCGTCACTAATTATCCAGCAGAAAATGAGCTTCCCTGGCTGTAATATAAGCTGATGCTACAGGTTTGCTGATTATTAAATGCTGATGCTAATTGCAAGAATGAAGATTTGTTCAAACGATCTCCACCTGTGTAGCTCACTTTCCTACTTAGGCCACACCAGCCAGGCCAAACTTGTACTCATGCAGAAAATTGTAGGATAGGAAGGAGCATTACAATCCGCAGTCTTAGCCGCAAAATTCCTTTATTGTCACAACATGTTTCGGATCATCATGGATCCTTTTTCAACAAAAAGGATCCATGATGATCCGAAACATGTTGTGACAATAAAGGAATTTTGCGGCTAAGACTGCGGATTGTAATGCTCCTTCCTATCCTACAATTTTCTGCTGATGCTAATTGCACTGGTTTCTGTGCTGCCATGTAGTAATTATGTGTATTAATTACTAATCAGCCTTATATTGTGACATTTCTATTCTATGTGTACTGTATATTGTGAGTGGGTCCCTAAGCTCAGTAAGTGACAGCAGCACAGAGCATGTGCAGTGAATCAGCAGAAAAGAAGATGGGGAGCTACTGGGGCATCTTTGGAGACACAGATCTTTACTGCTAAAGGGCTGGGGTTGCACTACATTCCTAACCATTGCTAATAAAAACATCCATTGCCTATAAATGCCTTTAAAATTAGTTTACATTCCTTCTGCCGACTGTACTGAGATACAATGAGCATTTACTGTTTAGTGCAAGGGGGCCATTACCTGTAGTCCCAAGGAGCCAGGGAGCGCTTGCTGATATCTTTGCCCAGAGTCTGAGACTGACCACTGATGTTCAGCGTTACTTTAACAGCTTGGTTGAGATTGATGCCCCTCGGGGGCGGGCATCCTTTGCTGGGATGGTGCAAGTCCAACCCATGAACAGAGACCATTGTGCTGATTCCCAGGACAAACAGCAGCAGGGTAAAGTGACACTGGGGGGAGGAAGAAAATATTAGAAATATTAGATTTGCCCTGTTTGTTACTTTATTCATTGTGTGGAATGGACAGAATTAATTTTGTAAGTACAAAATTACTTTAGTGGTCACAGAATTAATTTTACAGTAGAATTAAAGGGCAGCAGACAATCCACTTATAGGCCAATAGTTTCAATTTGGTAATTCATTTCAGCAGTGACTTGAGCCGCAACTCGAGTTTTATTGTGTTGGCTGGATATTAAAACATAATCTCCAGCCAAACAAAAAAAAAAACGAATATTTTATGTCTTGAAAGAAAATGTTATTTTAGGCAGCTTTCCAATATACATTGAAATAATGTTAAATTTACTTGTAAATGCAATTGTTGTTGAAAGCGATGTCTGCCCATTCCTGCTATCTATCTAACACAACTCGTTCTGAGACCATGTGGGAAGAATCAGCTCACAGTTCCATATTTCTGGAATCACAGAACGTGCAAAGCATTGTGGGAACTGGAGTCTGGGCCGGAGGAGAGCTGGATTCTGCTACATTGTTTCAAGAGTCAGGAGGAGCAGTGCAGAAAATAGAGAGAGACAGATACTATTTTCATTGGCCTCTACATTTACAAATTTTTTTTTACAAAAAAAAAAAACACTGACGTTCAATTAAGGAATTTTGGAAGGTTTCTTAAATTTACTTTTCTTACATTTATAATGTATTCTTACATTTTTTATAATTAAATAATTAAATAATAATTATTATTTTGATGATTATGATAATTATGATGATTATCAGTATTATTATTATTATTATTAATAATAATAATAATTATGATTATAATCTACCAAATATCTAATGAGCAATACATTTACTAACTGTACATAAAGTTTGAATACAAAGACATACTAGAATAGCTTTAAAAGTCAAAATACATTTTCCAACAAAGTAGTAGTACATTAAAGCGGCGGTTCACCTTTAAGTGAACTCTTAGCATATTATAGATATTCTAAGCAATTTTTCAATTGGTCTTTATTATTATTTTTTTATATATTTTTTGACTCTTTCCAGCTTTCAAATGGAGGGTCGCTGACCCTGACATCTTAAAAACAAGTGCTCTGCGAGGCTAGAATTTCATTGTTATTGCTACTTTTTATTACTCTTCTTTCTATGCAGACCTCTCCTATTCATATTCCAGTCTCTTATTCAAATCAGTGCATGGTTGCTAGGGTAATTGGGTAAAGGAGTTGTAATTTCAGCAATCTGGTTGCTAGGGTCCACATTACCTTAGTAACCATGCACTGATTTGAATAAGAGACTGGAATATGAATAGGAGAGGCCTGGATATAAATATATATAATAAAAAGCAGCAATAACAATACATTTGTAGCCTTACAGAGCATTTGGTTTATAGATGGGGTCAGTGACCCCCCATTTGAAAGCTGGAAAGAGTCAGATGAAGAAGAAGAAGAAAACAACGAACACCAATTGAAAAGTTGCTTAGAATTGGTAATTCTATAACATACTAAAAGTTATAGTGAAACCACCCCTTTAATGTTTTTTAGGGATGCAACGAATCCAGGATTCGGTTTGGGATTCGGCAAGCCTTTTTCAGCAGGATTCGGCCGAATCCTTCTGCCTGGCCGAACCTAATCCGAATACTAATTTGCATATGCAAATTAGGGGTGGGAGGGAAATCACATGACTTTTTGCCACAAAAGAAGGAAGTAAAAAATGTTTTCCCCTTTCCACCCCTAATTTGCATATGCAAATTAGGATTCGGATTTGGTTCGGTATCCGGTCGAATCTCTCACAAAGGATTAGTGGATTTGGTGCATCCCTAATGTTTTTTGTTGGCTCCCCCATATCATAGGATCAAAGCAACATTATGTAGAATAAGTGAATTATTGGCCAACTACAAACTCAACCCTACCTACAGGCTAATATTAGTCTTGGAACATGGGTAATATCTAAACATAAACATTACGTACAGTCGGATGACCATTAATCTTAACCTAAAGGATAAACAATGGTCAAAGTCATGAAAAAGGGTTGATCATTAACCCGACTAGAACGAGAATATTAAAGAGCTTGTTCACATTCCAAACACTTTTTTCAGTTCACCTGGTTTCAGATTGTTCCCCAATTCAATTACTTTCCATTATTTATTTTTTACTGTTTTTGCAAAATCTAATCTAATGTAAAGTTGAATGTCCCTGTCTCTGGTGTGTGAGTCCGGCAGCTCAGTAATTCAGATTGTGTTACAATTTTACAACATTGAGTTGATCCATTTCTCAGCAGCATCTCTGGAGTATTAGTAACTATTGTATCAATTCTAACAGCTGCCGGTAATGAAACCCAGAGATTCTGCTCAACATTGACAACGATATGAACAAGTATCCACTAAATGTATCCATTTAGAACAGTGTACAGGGTCGGCGACCCCTCCTCCCAGAGCTGCTTTAGAAGGCAAAACACTTTACACTTCAATATTAGAAAAACTGTGACACATAGAAAATAGGAAGTAATTGCAAAAAGTTGTTAATTCTGGAGATCTATCTGAAAACAAGTAGTTGTTTGAAGGTGAACAACCCCATTAAGTGCAGGTAGAACACTCACCAGCATTGGCCTCCCCAGGGTACTAGTGAAGCTGAGCATCTTCTCTCTACTTCTCTCTACTTCTTCTCGGTGAGATTAGGAAGGTGCAGGCGACTGATCTGATTTCTGCCTCTCGAGCACCTGATATTTTATAGGGTGTTCACATCCCCCCCTGGGGTTTCCACTGAGCTCTGCTGTGGTTTATGGCAGAAAGCCACTGGTTTTCCTCTTTGATTTTTACTCTACATGTCATCAGAGCTGCACAGAGAATAGGAAATGATGAGGTTACAAATCAAGATCAGAGAGGCCTGAGTACCTGGAAATTGCATTCTAATCGATTAGCCAAGTCCCTTTATTTTTACGCTGATCAGGGATAGAAGATTTGCATACGAAATGGAACTGAGGTTTTTACTTGCGGGTGAAGAGTTCAAACGTGAATCTGAAAGGTTTCACTTTAAAGTCATATTCTGTCTACAAGTAAATGTTCCTTGATAGTGCCAGAAGTACTCGCACCCTTTAACTAATTGTCTCATTTTACTAAGTAACACAATTTTAATACAAAGCACAGATTATGCCGGTCAAAAGCTGAAAGGGACGTTTGCCAGGGGATAAGGGGTCCCACAATCAGCATCAACAGCTATAACCATGGACAGAAATATGGTGGGCCTGTCACTTTAATCCACAGGAAAAGCTTTACAACATGATTCTATCAAAAGAGATTGTAGGGTAACGGCTTTATTGTGCTAGAAAGACAATAGAGGTATGGGACCTGTTATCCAGACTGCTCAGGACCTGAGGTTTTTCCAGGCATCAGAGATCTTTCTATAATTTGGATCTTTATTCTTTGTCTTTTCAAAATCAAGTAAACATGAAATAAAGCCAATAGGCTGGTTTTGCTTCCAATAAGGATTAATTATATCTTAGTTGGGATCAAGTACAGGTATGGGATCTGTTATCCAGAATGGTTTCTGGATAGTGAATCTTTCCATAATTTGGATCTTCATACCTTTAGTCTACTAGAAAATCAAGTAAACATTAAATATACCCAATAGGCTGGTTTTGCCTCCAATAAGGATTAATTATATCTTAGTTGGGATCAAGTACAAGCGACTGTTTTATTATTACACAGAAAAAGGAAATGTTTATTTTGATAAAATGGAGTCTATGGGAGATGGCCTTTCTGGATTTCGGAACTTTCTGGATAAAGGGTTTCCAGATAACGGATTCCATACCTGTAACAGGTTTCCAGATAAGAGATCCTGTACCTGTACAGATTTACAGTATATGAAACTCTCCAGTGCAAAAAAAAATAGAATAGTACAGAAATGGAACCTGTTATCCAGAATGCTCGGGGCCTGTGGTTTTCCTGGATAAGGGATCCTTCTGTAATGTGGATTGTCATATCTTAAGTAAAAATCACGTAAGCTTTAAATAAACCCAATAGGCTGGTTTTGCCTCCAATAAGGATTAATTATGTCTTAGTTGGGATCAAGTAAAAGCTACTGTTTTATTATTACACAGAAATTGAAGTCATTTTTAAAAATTTAGATGAAATGGAGTCTATGGGAGACGGCCTTTCCATAATTCAGAGCTTTCTGGATAACAGGTTTCCGAAGAACAGATCCTATACCTGTACTACAGAAGTTGTTCGCCATTAAATTAACTGTTGGTATGATGTAGAGAGTGATATTCTGAGACAATTTGCAATTGGTTTTCATTTTTTATTATTTGCGATTTTTGAGTTATTTGGCTTTTTATTCGGCAGCTCTCCAGTTTGCAGTTTCAGCCATCTGGTTGCTAGGGTCCACATTCCCCTATCAACCATGTATTGATTTGAACAAGAGACTGGAATAATGAATAGGAGAGGCCTGAATAGAAATATGAGTAATAAAAAGTAACAATAACAATAAATGTGTAGCCTTACAGAGCATTTGTTTTCTTTTTAAATGGGGTCAGTGACCCCCATTGGAAAGCTGGAAAGAGTCATAAAAAGCAGGCAAATAATTCAAAAACCATAAAAAAGAAATGAAGGTCAGTTGAAAAGTTGCTTACAATTAGCCATTCTATAACATGCTAAAACTTGAAGATGAACCACCCCTTTAATAAATAATAATAATAATAATAATTAGTGCTAAATGTAGCAGTAATGACAGTAAAGGTATGGGACCTGTTATCCAGAATGCTCGGGTTCTGGGGTTTCCTAAATAAGGGATCTTTCTGTAATATGGATCTTTCTACTAGAAAATCATATAAAAAATATTTATTGGTGTTGCTTCCAATAAGGATTAATTATATCTTAGTTGGGATCAAGTACAAGCGACTGTTTTATTATTACACAGAGAAAGGGAATCATTATTAAATATCTAAATTATTTGATTAAAATTGAAACCCCATTCTTCAGTTCAGGAAAAGCAAACTGCCACCCATCCTTCTGCAAAACCCTCAAAAGAAGTCCAACCTGCTTATCTGACAAATTTTCCATTCCCATCCGCGTGCATGTGAGTGTATGTGGGGGCCTCAGTTGTCTTCGATTACAGTAAAGGAAGCGTCTGTGGTTAGGAAAGTAGTGCAAGACCTTCATGTGAGATGAATGACAAGGTAACCCAGCATGAACTTGTCTTCTAGTAACGGTATAATAAATAATGTCATGATGCTTCATTATAAATGGACAGAACTGGTTATTATTATTATTCTCCAAAGAAATGCACCTTTTAACAGACAGATTGGAATTCAGACACAATAGACCTCACTAGAAAGAAAGCTTAGCCTTCTGCCGTCATCATTTTTAGGTCAGAAAGACCATTAGCTCTGGGTCTCATCCCTTGGGAGGATGAAGGTAGATAAATGTAGCAGGTATGTATTATATTGTCACCTTCTTAGATTCCAGGGGCCCGGTCTCTCTTGTCTTCATCATCTTTTGGTCAATGGTTATGGTTCTCCAAAAGTGGTAGATCAGGTGTTGTTTGGTTATTCCTCTTTTCACAGGTCTCATTGTCTATGGTAGGTCCAATTGGAAAATACTGCAAGAGCCCATAATATCCAATTAGATATTTGCATTTAATATTCCAAATGCACCAGATAGACCAGTGATCCCCAACTTGTAGCTCATGAGCAACATGTTGCTCTCCAACCCCTTGGATGTTGCTCCCAGTGGCCCCAAAGCAGATGATTATTTTTGAATTCCAACCTTGGAGGCAAGTTTTAGTTGCATAAAAAACAGGTGTACTGCCAAACAGAGTCTCCTGTAGACTGCCAGCCACATAGGGGCTACCAAATGGCCAATCACAGCTCATATTTGTCACCCCATTTTTCATGCTTGTGTTGCTCCCCAACTTTTTATACACCTGAATGTTGCTCATGGGTAAAAATAGGTTGGTGACCTCTGAGATAGATCATAGTTTCCTCTCCTATCCTCAAAAAACCTTCCCTTGATCCCAGCTCTCCCACTAACTTTTGACCGGTCTCCCTTCTTCCATTTGCATCCAAATTACTAGAAAGGCTTGTTTACAAACGCCTGATCCAGCATCTCACTCACAACTCCCTTCTCGACCCCTTGCAATCTGGATTCCGCCCATCACACTCGACTGAAACTGCCCTCACCAAAGTAACCAATGATCTTCTACTGGCAAAGTCTAAAGGTCACTATTCCATTCTAATCCTTCTAGATCTCTCTGCAGCCTTTGACACAGTTGACCACACACTCCTCCTTGACATTCTACACTCATCTGACATTCGGGACACTGCTCTTTCATGGTCTACATCTTATCTGTCTGACTGTTCCTTTAAAGTTTCCTTCTCTAACTCTACTTCTACTACATTCCCTCTCTCTGTCAGAGTTCCTCAAGGCTCTGTTCTTGGCCCCCTGCTGTTCTCGCTCTATACAACTTCACTAGGAAAACTTAGTCATTTGGACTTCAGTATCACCTTTATGCTGATGACACCCAACTCTACTTGTCTACTCCTGATCTTTCTAATTCTGTCCTTTCCCAAGTCACAGACTGTCTCTCCGCTGTCTCCTCCTGGATGTCACAGCGCCACCTGAAACTGAACCTTTCTAAAACAGAACTCATTATATTTCCTCCAAGATCTTCCCCTGTCCCTCAGATATCACTCACCGTAAACAACACCACCTTTCATTCCACCACACAGGCTGCCTAGGAGTCATCTTAGACTCTCATCTGTCTTTTTCACCACACATTCAAACACTTGCAAAATCTTGCCGTATTCAACTGCGCAACATTGCTCGAATACGACCCTATCTCAGTTCAGAATCAACTAAAACACTGATTCAGTCTCTCATCATCTCCCGCCTTGATTACTGCAACTTACTCCTCACAGGTATTCCAACAAGTCACCTTTCACAACTCCAATCTATTCTAAACGCGGCCGCTAGACTCATTCATCTATCTCGCCGCTCAACATCAGCTGCTCCCATATGTATGTCCCTTCACTGGCTCCCAATCTCTTCTAGAATCAAATTCAAATTACTTACACTCACATTCAAGGCCCTTAATAATGAAACCCCTCCCTATATTTCATCTCTAATCTCCAAATACTCTCCTTCACGAAACCTACGCTCTGCTTCTGATCTTCGCCTCACTTCTCCTCTGGTCACTTCTGCCCATTCTCATCTACAAGACTTCTCTCGGGCTTCTGCTTTTCTCTGGAACTCTCTGCCACAAGCTGTCAGACTTTCTCCTTCCTTCCAAACTTTCCAGCGCTCCTTAAAGACCCATCTGTTTAAAGAGGCTTATTCAATGTACCTTAATTAATCATTGCTGTATCAAAAAATGACAAAATGTTTATATAATCCTAATGTCTCAATTGTACCCTAACCTTTAGTTTGTAAACTCTAATCTCTAGGTCCTTCTAACCCTATTGTACTCTGTAATCCTTGTTTGTTATCCACCATTTATTCCCTGTTTGCTATAACTGCAGTAAAGCACTGCGTATCTTGACAGCGCTATATAAATAAATGATGATGATGATGATGATGATGATGATAGTTTAATGCTGATTAGTGACTATGGGTGGCTGAACTAGTGAAAATCTGCACCAAATGGTCACAAAAGCTTCTTGACTTCCTAAACCTGTTGCCCCTCACTCTCCTAAACCTTCTAACCCTCCTAAATGTAACCAAATGTACAATCTGCAAATGGTATTGGGTGCCAGAAGGTCTCAACCACAAATATTCCTAAGAGTGAAGCAACAGCCCCTGGCCAGTTTCATTTTTCCGACTTCTGTAGACCAGTAAAGGCCAACTTGGCAGCTATTAAGGAACTATCACAGTTACCCCTTCTATGGGTTAATATTCAAACATTTGTTGCAGTTCTAGTACTCCATAGCAACCAACCAGCACACAGCATTTACAGATCACCTGTTTAATTTGAAAAATATCTAATTGGTAGTCATGGGTTTAAGAGAACTAGAGGCAGATTTATCAAGGGTCAAATTGTGTTTTTATTAAAAACGTTTATGAACAGAATTAATTTGACTTGATTATGACAACATTTCTCCACTTCCACCTAGTGAAAGTATTTGACAGTTTTTATGAATGAGCAGGCTAAATTCGTTATATCCTAAGGGCTAAATGGCTTTAAATTCAGTGGGCCAGGTAAAAATTCATGAAGAAAGTTAAAAGCTGTGGAAACCGTAAGCGAATGTTGAGTCTATGGGGAAACCAGCAGCCTTCCGCATTATTCTCTCAGCAGCTGATACAGATCTTCTGACAGTTACTTCACAGTTTCTTCATCTTCTAACACTTTCACTCGCATCGTTTTGCAGCAGTGCTTCCTCCATACACAAGCACATTGTCTTATTCAATTTCACATGACAATCCAATACCAGCAACATAATAATATAAGGGTTTTTTTTTTTTGCACAGTCAACAATTATATTGTGCTCCATCCCTAGAGGTGCAGACTGAAAAAGGAAGACTACCAAGTCCAAGGCCAATTTGAGAGGGTATTTTAGGATCTTGAGCTTAAAATATCTTTGTCATTGGTTTTAGGCAATATCTCCAAGTATCTACTTCAGTGACACTGCTAGCCCAAGCTAACCCAAAGTTCTTCTTGTCACCTCCTCCACCTTCACCAAAGTAGCTCAATCCATCCCTCATAGTTTTAAGCTGGGCAAACACAGGATAATGAGGTCCTCAAACAGATAAACTGACTTGGAAACCTAAAGCTGGACATGTGTATGGAGCCTTTCAGACTGTATTGTGTCCCATCTACCCTGAACAATATTGGTTAGTTCATGAATCGGGCAGGTTTTTAAATGTCAACAAAAACATGGTGCATCGGCACATGAGTAAGTAAATAGGAGCCACAACTCAGAACAGCAGAAAAGAATTCATATTATGTGTGGCCCCTCATATGCTCTACAACCAATATAAGGGGGCCTGGCAGTGCTGCAGTTTAGAAAGAGCCGGGTCCCTTGATAGCGCAGAAGATCTGTGGCCAGCCGAACAGCCGAAAATGCGGAAGTGCCGAAAAGCCGAACAGCCGAACTCCCGAAGCGGCGAAAAGACTCAAAGTCACGAAAACAGCCGGAATTGAAGTCCTGAACGGCGTAAAGTCCCGAAGTCACGAAAGGAGGCAAAGTTGAAGTCATGAAGCCACGAGATCAATTCTACTGAACACCAATGTGTGTTTTATTTATTTATTTATTTTAATCCCCTGGCCACCAATGTATTATTTTAATATTCTATAGGCCCCTGCGACCAGTTTTTTGGGTTTTTTTTTAAATGTTTTTTTAAAAAATATTTTTTGGGGGCCCCAATTTTTTTAACTTGTAAGGGGGGCCCTGGCACCAATGCTTTTTTTTTAAAAAAAATGTGGGGCTCCAATTTTTTTTAACTTGTAAGGGGGAGCCTGGCGCCAATGTTTTTTTTAAAAATATTTTTTTGGGGCCCCAATTTTTTTTACTTGTAAGGGGGGCCCTGGCACTAATACTTTTTTAAAAAAAAAACTTTTATGGGTGGCCCTGGCACCAAGGCTTTTTAAAGAAAACTTTTATGGGCGGCTCTGGTGCCAATGTTTTTTTTTTTAAACTTATAAGGGGGCACTGATCATGATTACCTTTTTATAACTTGTGTGTGTGGGGGGGTTACTTTTTTAGCGCTGATGTCTGTGTGGTCTTTTAACTGTGATGTGGAGTGGGCGGGGTCTATCATGGGGCTTTGGCGCCAGGGTGGGTTGGGCCCAGGGGGCCCCAAAAATGTTGTTGTACGGGGCCCCGTTATTTCTAATGGCGGCCCTGCCCAGTAGTGATGTGCGGGTCAGGAAAAATTCAACTCACACTGACCCTAACCCACACTAGCCCACTCCTGACCCTACATATATTAAATCAGATGCCTCTGGTTCCAAGAGAGGGAATCTTTGGGAGCAGTGAAGGAATGTACTTACCCAGTCTGACCTGCACCCAACCCTAACCCACAGGGTTGACCAAATTTCAACCCAAACCTGCCCAATTGATAGTCAACCCACAGGTCACCATGAGTTTCAGGTCAACCTGCACATCACCCAGTCCTGTCCTTCCCGTCCCATATGGCTATCATAGGCATTCCCATGTCATCGCTTGGACTACTAGAAGTTCTTCTACTAATCCTAGTAGTAAAAGACCACTTCCTGCTATTAAGTTCCACTACATAGAGAAGTTCACACGTTATACGAATGCCATTTTACCACATCCCAACGTTGTATTATGTACAAAAATTACACAGGAAGTTGGCCAGGCCTGGTTTTGGTTTGCTTGGCTTGAAAAACGCATGCAATTATAAAACAGTACAACTGCCATTGCCTTTACTTCTGAGAAGGCACTTTTTTTTTTTGCACGGGGGAGTGTACTTACTGGTACTTGTCTAACACCAGTTCATTCCTGGCAGAAAAAAAAAACTAAGCAGTCCTGTCTTACATATGGCAGCCACCCAACATTAACACTCAGGATCACAGCAATAGTCTCACAAGATGCAGAGCACCACAATACGAATCTCATTAACATTTAGAGCTGCGTTGGCCAGAGATGTCACAAATACTACTAGGATTAGTAGAAGAACTTCTAGTAGTCCAAGCGATGACAGTGTACCAACAAACTTTGTAAATGCTAAACTATATGAAATATGAACCTGTAATATGAAAATTATATATAACAATAGATTATTTTGTTGAAAAAGGTAAATTATACAAGTGATTACAGATTCGCTATATCCACACTACAACCTCTCAGCTGTTGCTGTTGATATAACTGAACTAAAACGTCCATCTGATTGAAAGTAGCTGATTGTTCTTCAGTTACAACTAAAGGGTACAGGTTGGGCAAAAAAATATATAGTATAGTTACCACCTCATCTTGCCCAACTGTCTTTATCTTACTCTACTGTCTCCATCTTGTCCTACCATTGCCATCTTGTACTGATGTCTCCTTCTTTCCCTAGTTTCCATTTTGCCCTACTGTCTCCATCATCATGTCCTACTGTTGTCATCTTGTTCTGTAGTCTTTATCTTACTATATGCTCTTGTTCTGTTGTCTCTATCTTGCCCAATGGTCTTCATCTTGCCCTAATGTCTCCATCTTGCCCTATGCTCTTCATCTTGCCATCCTGTTGTTTTCCTCCCCTGATGTTGCTATCTTGCCCTACTTTCTCCATCTTTCCTTACTGTCTTCATTTTGCCCCACTTGCCATCTTGTCCTGTTGTCCTTAGATCTCCCTGCTGTTTCCATATTTCCTTCCTGTTGCTATATTGCCCTACTGTATCCATCTTGTCCTGTTGTTGCCAAACTTGCCATCTTTTCCTATTGTCTCCATCTTGCTCTACCATCTCCATCTTGTCCTGTTGTCTCCGTCTTTCCATACTGTTTCCATTTTGGCCTACTGTCTCCATCATCATATCCTACTGCTGCCACCATGTTCTTTAGTCTATATCTTACTCTATGTCCCCCCTCCATCTTGTCCCACTTGTCCTCATCTTAGCCTCCAGTCTCCATCTTATCCTACTACTCTACTGTTGCCATCTCATCCTACTGTGTGCAAATTGCTCTACTGTCTCCATCTTGCCCTATTGTTTCCATCTTGTCCTGTTGTCTCTATCATGCTCTATTGTCTTCATCTTGTCCTGTTGTCTCTATCACGCTCTATTGCCTTAATCTTGTCCTTTTGTCTCTATCATGCTCTATTGTCTACATCTTGTCCTGTTGTCTCTAGCATGCTCTATTGTCTTCTTTTTGTCCTGTTATTTCCATATTGCTTCTTGGTCTTCATCTTGCCCTACTGTTGCTACCTTTCCCCACAGTTGTCTACTGTCTCTATCATGTCCTACTGTTGTTTTCTTGTCCCACTGTTGCTCTACGGTTTCCATCTTGCCCTACAGTTTTTCTTTTGTCATACTGCCTCTATCTTGCCTTACTGTCTTGACCCCCTGTCTCTATTTAACTGAACTGTCACATATAGTCCTACCGTCACCATCTTGTTTAATTGAATTTGTTAAGTTACTGTTGCCATCTGTTTCAGCCATCTTTCCCTACTGTTTAATTGTTGCCAACTTGCTCTACTGATGCCTTCTTTTGCCGCTGTCACCATCTTGCTCTACTGATGCAATCTTTCTTTCCAATTGCCATCTAGTCCGACTGTACCTGCTATCCCCCATTATTAAGGCAAATGCTATTCATTGGGGCCCCACATGTAAGTGAACGTAAGCCCTCTAAAGGCATCCCTGCAACTGTAATGAGCTTCAATGAGCTTCATGATATGATCTAGTGTTCAGTGACAATTTATTTTGACATAGCTGGTGGAAAATTATTTTTACGGTGGAAACTATTTTAATACTAATTCTCCCCCCCCTCAAACCACAAGAGGAGTTCATGTTGTGAGACACAGCCACAAATTTGCATGTTACTTTATTTAGATAACAGATTGGTGACCAGAGTTGTAATGAATTCAGGTCACATACACAGAACTGAGAAAAGCAACATTGATTCGAACTATAGTGTCATAACCACTGCAAATCAACATCATCTTAACAAGATAATAATTTAAAAAGTTTTTGGTTCCCCCTCCTGCTTCCAGGGTAGGACAACTGCCAATCAGGGAAGGGATATTTATAGGGATGCACCAAATCCACTATTTTGGATTCGGCCCGAATCCCAAATCCTTTGTGAACGATTCGGCTAAATACCGAACCGAATCAGAATCCTAATTTACATATGCAAATTAGGGGTGGGATGGGGAAATTTTTCACTTCCTTGTTTTGTGACAAAAAGACATGCGATTTCCCTCCCTGCCCCTAATTTGCATATGGGGCAGGGAGGGAAAGCATATGCATATGCAAATTAGGGTTCAGATTCGGTTTGCCCGGGCAGAAGGATTCAGTCGAATCCTGCAGAAAAAGGCAGAATCCAGGCCGAATCCCGAACCAAATCTTGGATTCGGTGCATCCCTAGATAGTAGTGTCTCTATATGAGACAAGACCAGTTGTCTATATTGGGAACCTAAAAATGTCATAATTTTCAGCAAAATTCTCTTAAAGGGATTGTTCACCTTTAAATGAACTATTAGTATGATGTAGAGAGTCATATTCTTAAACACTTTGTAACTGGTTTTCATTTTTTATTATTTGTGGTTTTTGAGTTATTTAGCTTTTTATTCAGCAGCTCTCCAGTTTGTATTTCAGCCATCTGGTTGCTAGGGTCCAAATTCCCCTAGCAACCATGCACTGATTTGAATAAGAGACTGGAATATGAATAGGAGAGGGGCTGAACAGAAAGCAGCAATAACAATACATTTGTAGCCTTACAGAGCATTTGTTTTTAAATGGGGGTCAGTGACCCCCATTTGAAAGCAGGGAAAGAGTCAGAAGAAGACGGCAAATCATTCAAAAACTGTAAAAATGAAGGCCAATTGCAAAATTGCTTAGAACTAGCCATTCTAGAATATACCAAAAGTTTACTAACTAAAAGGTGAACAACCCCTTTAATATTTAGTATATACCTGTGGATAAAAGGTGTAATAAATAAGGCTATTCCTATGCACAGGGCTAAAGGCTCTTTGTGTGAAGATGCTGACTAACCCTAACGTCATGAGTCGGAAGTCGCAGCATTGTGTGTGTGATATCAGCAGCGGAATGTAGGCCAAGATGCGCAGCTTGTCACTCATTTTCCTTTCCATGGTAAATATATTCAAATCAGAAGCTAAAATCTATATATATTAAAAAAAAGAATAACATTTGGACGTTTCTCCGTGTTCTTTAGTACCGGAAACATACTATGTGGAAAGTGTGTGCGAAAAAGACATTTTCAGGCATCTTGACGTCACCCCCATTTAATATTATTTTCCTTGTGGCATGTGCTCCATTAGAAATGGTGGAACAGTGATTAACATCAGAGCCTTGCAGAGCATTTCTTTAGTAATTTTGGTGTTTTCTGCCATTTAGGGAGCAGAGGGGGGCAGCTACGTGCCTCAGTCCACGTGTCCCTAATAAATACAGCACTCTCAAATGCAAGCAGGGTTGTATTCATTGGAAAGGCCTACGGTCTCCTTGCTCCAAGAGTTCAATTTGCCTATATGTACACACTGCCTTGCAGAATCTCAGCCATAAAGCAGGGTAGGACTGCTGCTTACAATGGGGATCAGATAGGATCTGTGCAGCCACTGGGACAGAATGTTCTGTTATACAGATAGCTAGAATCTCAGCTGCCATAAAGCAGGACAGGACTGCTGCTTACAATGGGGATCAGATAGGATCTGTGCAGCCACTGGGACAGAATGTTCTGTTATACAGATAGCTAGAATCTCAGCTGCCATAAAGCAGGACAGGACTGCTGCTTACAATGGGGATCAGATAGGATCTGTGCAGCCACTGGGACAGAATGTTCTGTTATACAGATAGCTAGAATCTCAGCTGCCATAAAGCAGGACAGGACTGCTGCTTACAATGGGGATCAGATAGGATCTGTGCAGCCACTGGGACAGAATGTTCTGTTATACAGATAGCTAGAATCTCAGCTGCCATAAAGCAGGACAGGACTGCTGCTTACAATGGGGATCAGATAGGATCTGTGCAGCCACTGGGACAGAATGTTCTGTTATACAGATAGCTAGAATCTCAGCTGCCATAAAGCAGGACAGGACTGCTGCTTACAATGGGGATCAGATAGGATCTGTGCAGCCACTGGGACAGAATGTTCTGTTATACAGATAGCTAGAATCTCAGCTGCCATAAAGCAGGACAGGACTGCTGCTTACAATGGGGATCAGATAGGATCTGTGCAGCCACTGGGACAGAATGTTCTGTTATACAGATAGCTAGAATCTCAGCTGCCATAAAGCAGGACAGGACTGCTGCTTACAATGGGGATCAGATAGGATCTGTGCAGCCACTGGGACAGAATGTTCTGTTATACAGATAGCTAGAATCTCAGCTGCCATAAAGCAGGACAGGACTGCTGCTTGCAATGTGGATCAGATAGGATCTGTGCAGCCACTGGGACAGAATGTTCTGTTATACAGATAGCTAGAATCTCAGCTGCCATAAAGCAGGACAGGACTGCTGCTTACAATGGGATTAATTGTTTATTGTAAAGCTGCTAAGAATTATATTTTCTTTCATTGGGCAATTAAATCCCTGTAATTTAAAACTGATGTTTCCCTTGAATGCAGTATTGGTGCCTGGGATACAAGAGAGAGAGCGAGAGCACAGTGGGAATAAATGATTAACTGAAGGAAAGGGAAGGACTTGGATTATTGTGCGGAGGTTCCACATTCTGAAAAAACTCCTGTAATCACAGAAAATTGCTCAGCAGTCAGTTTCGGAACAGTCCGGGCTGGATACACCAGAGAGAAGCAGAGTAGGGTGAGTGAAACCAGGAATATTCCTCAGGAAGGCCTTCGACTGCTGGATAAACATGGAATCTGCCCCGTTGCCCCACTGTACTATAAATAGGGAGGAGACGAGGCACAGAGGAGCAGAGCATCCCAGAATACACTCCTGGATTCAATGGCTTTCAGTATGGCAGCACTCATCTGGGTAAGCCTGGGGTCGGACATTTAGATCCTTATTGAAGGAGAACGAAACCCCTAAAAATTAATATGCCTAAAAATACCATATTTTATATAGTGAACTTATTGCACGAGGCTAAAGTTTGAGCTTGTCAATAGCAGCAATGATCCAGGACTTCAAACTTGTCACAGGGGGTCACCATCTTGGAAAGTGTCTGTGACACTCACATGCTCAGTGGGCTCTGATTGGCTGTTGAGAAGCTAAGCTTAGGGCTCGTCACTAATTATCCAGCAGAAAATGAGCTTCCCTGGCTGTAATATAAGCTGATGCTACAGGTTTGCTGATTATTCAATTCTGATGCTAATTGCACTGGTTTCTGTGCTGCCATGTAGTAATTATCTGTATTAATTACTAATCACTGTATTAAGAACTAATGCTTCTGATATTTAATGATACTGCTCAGAATCTCAGGAACAAACAGGCTGTGTTCTAGGCTACTGATACATTACCCCAGGCTGAATAATCAGCAGAGGCTCCTTCTTTATAATGTAAATCTAAGGGTAACATGATTATTTCTCTGCCAGTTAAAGTCTATAAAGACCCAACTAACAATGTCCTGACCATTCATTAGGTGATGGCGCTTGTGTCGGTGTGTAGTTCAGCCGCTGTACCAAATCAACACAATGCACACACAGCTGCCAAAGGGGCATTCCGACAGAGCCGAGTGGCTACCAAGTCCAGGGAGAGGTGCATTAGGAAAGGAATCCGGTGGTTCCCACATACCATTACTCTCAATACCAGTGTGGCACATGCCAGTCTCACAGAGGGATCAAGAGGGATTGAGGGCACCGAGGGAAGTTCCATTGCACCATGGGAATACAGGTATATGTTACTTATCTATCTATCTATCTATCTCTCTCTCTCTCTCTCTCTCTCTCTCTCTCTATCTATCTATCTATCTATCTCTAATCTATCAATCTATCAATCTATCTATCTATCTATCTGAATGTCTATCATCTATCTATTGATCAATCTGTCTGTATGCATCTATCTATCTATCTATCTATCTATCTATCTATCTATCTATCTATCTATCATCTAATCTCTCTCTCTCTCTCTCTCTCTCTCTCTCTCTCTCTCTCCATCTATCTATCATCCATCTATCTATCTATCTATCTATCTATCTATCTATCTATCTATCTCTATCTATCTATCTATCTATCTATCTCTCTCTCACTCTCTCTCTCTCTCTCTCTCTCTCTCTCTCTATCTATCTATCATCCATCTATCTATCTATCTATCTATCTCTAATCTATCTATCTATCTATCTATCTATCTATCTATCTATCTATCTATCTATCATCTATCAATCTATATATCTATCTATCTATCATCTATCTATCTATCTATCTATCTATCCATCTATTATCTATCTATCTATCTATCTATCTATCTATCTATCCCTCTATCTATCAATCTATCTATCTATCTATCCATCTATTATCTATCTATCTATCTATCCATCTATCTATCTGTCTATCTATCCATCTGTCTGTCTATCTATCCATTCATCTATCTAACTGTCCATCCATCTATTTATCTAATTGTCGGTCTGTCTGTCTGTCTATCTATCTATCCCTGTATCAATATACCTATTATCTATCTCTATTTCACTTTCTGTCTCTCCACACTTACACTCTCACACACACAAGGAGATGCAATGGATCTATAAATACAATTGAGATCAATGAACATACAAAACAACACAATGGGATTTTTCTTTGTATTACAGCCGTAATGTGGATCCAGACCGATATCCATCTGTTATCAATGAAGCCGATTGTCTCAGTTCCGTTTGTGTCGACTCCAGCGGGAAAACGAATCCCGACCTGATGTCTCTCCCTATCCAGCAGAATATTCTGGTTCTGCGCCGGGAGCAGAGAGACTGCAGCTTTGTCTATAGACTGGAGACTCAGCGCTTCACCCTGGGGTGCACCTGTACCAGACCTGTCTCCTTCTCCCTGGAGCACCCCATATCCCCATCGCTGGATTCTAAATCAAATACCAGAAACTAAAGACTGGAATTTTTACTTGTTAATAAAAATGTATTCAAATAATTTTTTTTCAGTAAAACGCATTAAAATATATAACATACTTACCATGATTTTTTGACTGTTGTTTAATTACATCAAGGTAAATCCCCTTACACAATCCCTTTATCTGTCAACCAAAAGGGGGGGGGTTTGTTTATACAGAACTCGCCTAATTACAAGGGAGATAGTAAGTGTGAAAGCTAAACACTACTACTTTATACTCATTTGATTAAAAGAAGGAAATTTAAAGGCAATTAAAAGAATATGCAGAAAGTACTTTTAACACAAGTTGTATTTATTTATACACGTTGTATGAAGGAGGCCACAAAGCATCCGCAGTACTGTGCTGCAAAACTTTTATTCCAAAATACACAACATGTTTCGAGTCAGCAAGGACCCCTTCTCAAGTATTTATTTATCTCATGTTGTAAAAATGTGTATATAGATCTACCCCTCTGCACCCTTAAAGAAAGGAAATTTATACAACAGCCATTCTTCCTCTTTGTGAAAAGTATTTGTAATAGGGTGCGACGCTTCCGTGTTTGCTCAAAGTTCTAGTAACCACCAGCAACCAGTCAGCTGGTACAAGTACGGGATTCGTTATCCGGAAACCCATTATCCAGAAAGCTTAGAATTATGGGAAGGCCATAGAATCCATTCTAATCCAAAAATTAAAATTTTCAAAAAAAATTCAGATTCACATTTTCAAAAGTTATATTTAATCCTTATTGGAGGTGAAATCATTCTATTTGGGTTTAAAGAGATACTGTCATGGGAAAACATGTGTTTTTCAAAACACATCAGTTAATAGTGCTGCTCCAGCAGAATTCTGCACTGAAATCTGTTTTTCAAAAGAGCAAACTGATTTTTTTTATATTTCATTTTGAAATCTGACATGGGGCTAGACAGATCGCCAGTTTCCCAGGGGCCCCTAGCTATGGTCTCTGATAAACTTCAGTCTCTGTGTACTCCTGCACTGCAAGTTGGAGTGATATCACCCCCTCCCTCCCCCCCCCCCCCCAGCAGCCAAACAAAAGAACAATGGGAAGGTAACCAGATAGCAGCTCCCTAACACAAGATAACAGCTGCCTGGTAGATCTAAGAACAACACTCAATAGTAAAATCCAGGTCCCACTGAGACACATTCAGTTACATTGAGTAGGAGAAACAACAGCCTGCCAGAAAGCAGTTCCATCCTAAAGTGCTGGCTCTTTTCTGAAATCACATGACCAGGCAAAATGACCTGAGATGCACCTACACACCAATATTACAACTAAAATATAGACTTGCTGGTTCAGGAATGACATTTTATATTGTAGAGTGAATTATTTGCAGTGTAAACACTGTCATTTAGAAATAAAAACAACATCAAAAAATCATGACAGAATCAGTTTAATTAATATTTAAATATATATTAATATGAAATAATTTTTTTATAGTAGACTTAAAGGAAAACTATACCCCCCAAACAATGTAGGTCTCTATTAAAAGATACTGAGTAAAACAGCTCATGTGTAAAAACCTGCTTCATCTAAATGAACCATTATCATAATAATATACTTTTTTAGTAGTATGTGCCATTGGGTAATCATAAATAGAAAATTGCCATTTTAAAAAATAAGGGCCGCCCCCTGAGATCGTACGATTCACTGTGCACACATACAAACCACATGTAAGGTCACATGAGCCAATTAACAGACAGAGTTCTGTCTTTTGCTTCCTCACTTCTTCCTGTTACAGTTAGTGTTGTAGTATTTCTGGTCAGGTGATCTCTGAGGCAGCACAGATAGAGTCACGAAATGGTGGTTCAAGGCAAGAGATGTAAAAGGACAATATTTATGTAAATATATATTCCAGTTTGGTAAGATTCTTTAATATGTCATTCAATTTGATATAAACTATCTGTTGCTTAAGTATTCTTTTGGGGGTATAGTTTTCCTTTAAGGTATGGAGACTGGAATTACGGAAAAATCCCTTATCCAGGAAAACCCCCGGATCCCGAGCATTCTGGATAAGAGGTCCCATAGCTGTACCATTTTCTGGTATTCTGATCAAAAACAACTTCCAGGCCTGAAGTAAATGTCCCATGTGTTATTTTAAATACATTTATATATTTTTCCTTGTTCGTGAACCTTTTTCCTACACCGTCTTACTCCCCTCTATTGTCATCCCACATTTTTAAGACCTGCTGTCCTCTTCTCTACATCACCATGAACTACAGATTTCTTAGGGCTTCTTCTTGGCCCATTCCCTGTTAGCCTTCTACACTCCACTAAATTCTATAGTAAAATCATTTTGGCTGGTTCCTGATGATTGGATGAGGAAAATCTATGGAAAAAACATTTTTGATGCACTTATTACAACAGTTTGCATAAGCTCTTGCACCATGTATAATTACAATCAAAGATTGTTTATTTCAAAAGTAATATAGACCCCATATGCATAGCCTAACGCGTTTCATGCTTTGCCAGCACTTAACCATAGGTAGCACTGAGAGCACTGAATATTAGGTGATCGTGTCTTTAAATTATTTCATCTTGTAGCCTAACCTTTAGTAAACTCTAATTTGTAGGGCTCTCTAATTCTGTTGTACTCTAACCCTTGTTTGTTATCCTCCATTTATTCCCTGTTTGTTATAACTAAGGTAAAGCACTGCGTATCTCGACGGCGCTATGTAAATAAATGATGATGATGATCTTGTCTTTTCTGCTGACTTTATTTGCTTCTGGAATCGGTTTAATAAGCAATTTTTTATGTGTTTAGTGGGCTCCACTGTGGCCCCATCCATAAGCATTTTTATATACAGGTATGAGGCCTGTTATCCAGAATGTTCGAGACCTAGGGTTTTCCGGATAACAGATCTTTCTGTAATTTGGATCTTCATACTTTCAGTCTACTAGAAAATCATGTAAACATTAAATAAACCCAATAGGCTATTTTATTATTACACAGGAAAAGGAAATCGGTTTTAAAAAATGTGGATTATTTGGATAGAATGGGAGACAGCCTTCCCGTAATTTGGAGATTTCTGGATAACGGGTTTCCTGATAACGGATCCCATACCTGTACATAAATAGATTTCCCTCCGCACTTTCGTACCCCAGCAACAAATATTTCATTTTGTCTTTTCTACTGACTTGATTTGGTTTTGGAAACAGTTTTACAACAGCATTTTCTAATGTGTTCAGCTGGTACCACTATGTCCCCATGTCTAGATGTACATCTCCTTTAACTCTCCTTCAATAGCAATGCCCCTTTCATATGTCAATGAAATATTATTTCTTATGGCTTCCCATAAAAACACTGTGTCTATAATACAGGTACGCTCTGTGTATGTTTTCCGTTTTTCCTTCTTTTATATATTCAGGTATGAAACCCGTTATCCAGAAAGCTCCGAATTACGGAAAGGCCGTCTCCCATAGACTCCATTTTATCCAAACAATCCATATTTTGAAAAAATAATTTCCTTTTTCTGTGTAATAATAAAACAGTAACTTGTACTTGATCCCAACTAAGATATAATTAATCCTTATTGGAGGCAAAACCAGCCTATTGGGTTTATTTAATGTTTATATGATTTTCTAGTAGACTTAAGGCATGAAGATCCAAATTACGGAAAGATCCATTATCCGGAAAACCCCAGGTCCAGAATATTCTAAATAACTGGCCCCATACCTGTATGTATGTACAGTATGTATATATATATATATATATATATATATATATATATATATATATATATATATATGAAGTCCCACACGCAAACCAAAAGGTAAAGCCAGTGGTGCTTGATCCAAATGTAGTTCATATATATGGAAAGAAGATCAGCACTCACTGTAGTTTTGGTGAATTCGTGTTGATTTATTTGTCAAAATAAAGATGTGATTTTTGACAAATAAATCAACACGAATTCACCAAAACTACAGTGAGTGCTGATCTTCTTTCTATATATATATATATATATATATATATATATATATATATATATATATATATATATATATATATATATATATATAGTTCAACAGTTGTTTCAGCACACCATTCCGAATAACAATAGAATAGGAGGCTATCTATTTGGCTTCCATACTATTAACATATTATTAAAATTAGATCAGGTCAACGTTTTGGTCTCCATTTAAGACCTTGGAGACCAAACGTTGAATTATAACAGTAATATTTTTTTAATCCTTTTTAAATCCTGGTGTGCATCTATTTTTTGAATATTTGTGTTTATATATATATATATATATATATATATATATATATATATATATATATATATATATATATATATATATATAAATATATTTCCCTCCATATGAAATTACTCCAACACAGGGAAAGGAGACACAAACATACACAGACCAATAAATCAGGCAGATTTTGGTACAGTAAATATTATAGGTTATTACATAGCACTGACATATAAAGCAACACAATTGTGTGAGGAAATTAGATATTCTGTAACTTGTCATTCACAAGCCTCCAAGATTTTAGTTCCAAAAAGAGTTCAACTTTGCCGATATTAACATGACCTAAACTATGATGTTAAACCGCTATAGTGATTTAGCAGCAATTGGAATAAAAGCGGAGGGCACTATGGGTCTTATGCAAATGCAAATTGACTCTTAGGAATTAGACGTCCATCATTTTCATGCGTGGCGGCCATTTTCCTAGCCACACCCACTTTAGAAAAAGAAGCAAGTGAGTAAAACTAGGAGTAGTTTGCATAGTACAGCTATCTCCCCTCAAATAAATTCTGTAATTATGTGGCAGATTGACTGATATGAAAGAAAACATTTTTAACCTTTTTCCTGGTTGCACTATAATTGTATTCCCCCCTACACGTCGAAAAACAAGTCTGCACAGTTTCACTCCTGAGTAAGACTTTCCCTTGAGAAATGTTCTCCCAGTTTGATAACCTTTTACATTGAGATTTTGGTAAAAGGCAGTAACACTGTTTACAAGTTGCAACAATGTGTTCCTTTATTTATATTATTATTATTACTATTAATGACAATAATGACCATAGATTATAATGTGTTCCCCCAGCTCAAAGCTTGCAAAAAAACCTGTGGGAAATTCAATGCCAACTGCCCCTGAGGAAATAGGATCCATTATTCAGAAACCCGTTATCCAGAAAAGCCATCTTCCATAGACTTTAAACAAATACTGTAATTCAAATGTTTACACATGATTCCCTTTTTCTCTGTAATAATAAAACCAGTGGCTTAACTATAGGGGAAGGTCTGTTTGCTTCCTCTAGAGCTAATAAAAGAAAACTCTCCTCCCCAGTCGCTCTCTTACCTGCAGCAAGGAAGGGGGTGCGTTCGGTGGGAGTGGGTGGAGTCTAGGCAGGAAGTGGGTGGGGCAGAGGTGGGACTTGGGTGGGCAGAGGCCGGGACAGTAAGTGGGCGGGAGTACGGGTATCGGAGTGCTCCGGGCTACATCTGAAGATTTTTTTGCAGGGGGGGACCAATGCACTCCAGTTTGTACTTGATCCCAACTAAGATATAATTAATCCTTATTGGAGGCAAAACCAGCCTATTGGGTTTATTTAATATTTACTTGATTTGTAGCAGATTTAAGGTGTTGGGTTCCAAATTATAGAAAGATCCCTTATCCGGAAAGCCCCAGATCCCGAGCATTGTATTCTATGATATATATATATATACCATTTATAATGATTTAGAAAATTACACAGCATACACACAAATATATTACACGCAATTGAATAAACGTGTAACTTGTGTGCCTCTCTGTTGCCATCTAGTGGGGGTGGATATGAGCACAGGCAGACTTGCAGTATTGCTAAGCTACTAAATAGTATTTCATTTGGTCTCGTTATAGTGAATATAATACACAAAAGCCATGAAGAACCTGTAAATTATATCCTTTTAAATGGTGACTAGTGATGTCATCGGTTATAAACGGTGAGTTCTGATGTCATCAGTTATAAACGGTGAGTAGTGATGTCATTTTTGTCACATGACTCTCTAAAACATGTGTATTATAATAAATAGTTCCCAATGACAGAAAAAATAGAGAACTGCGGAATATTAAAAAAAAGTCATATACATTGTGACATTAATCATTAGCTCTGTTATATAAAAGGGATAATCCTAATCCATCCCATTCCCAGAGCCATAAATAAGGATGGTCAGTTTTTATAAAACAGGCAGTTGGTTGGCCAGCAGGTCACATGGGCTTGGGAATGCCAGTCAGTGAGTAGAATAAACCAAGATCAGAATTGGACAGGGGCTTCCAGAAACTGGGAAGCAGGGTGGGAAAAGACATCAGTCCAGTATGGAAAGCCCATCTATTCGTGTAGATTTTATAAAGGGGGATTTTGGGACTATGAACACCAAGTTCTTCAGCAACACAAGCAAGGACAAGAGCAGGAGCAAGAGAGAAAGAGATAATGACAGTCAGAAGCTTCACTTTACTGACTTTGGTAAAATCATCTTAATTGTATATATTTTGTGTTACAGGGGGAAGTGTTGACTCATTCATATTGTATTATCCTCCCCATGAAAGCAACGGGGACATGGTGTGAGCTGCATCTTCTAGAGTGAAAGAAGGTTCTTCAACATCAAGTGTGATGGACCTTGATCATGAGGGATCTCTTGGCAAGAGCTGGTTATGTCAAGCTTTGCTCAAATAATGGTGCAAGTAGATCAATGTTCCTTCCACTAAACAGGCAAGAGATATGATATTGGGTGGAATTGTTTCCCCCTATCTAGGTAGAACCAAGGCACCATTCTACAGCTGGACACGGTGGTCTATGCCTGACACATAGACTTTTATATATACATCCTGGGAAATGAATGTTTCATATTCATTTGTTTATACATAGGGTGGCTCTCTGTGGTGAAAGGAAGGGGTGCTCATAAATATTCTCACCTGTATTTTTAGGGTACATTTCAGTAAAATAACCTATTTCAATCGCCCCTGTAATGAATCTGGATCTCAGTGTTCCTAGAGGGTTTAATGGGAGAAGGTCAGAGATAACCTGGTAGCACATCTGCCATTAACACAAATTTGTTTTATGGAACAGACGGCTCTTTGGGTTTCACAAGTGACTTCGGCATTCCTACCTGAAGGATATTTCCCACTGGATGAGCCTCATGGGGAACTGACTTCACAAATTACAGAGAAATGTGATGGCAAGCCCAGCAGAATGGGGATTCGTAAGAGTGTGAACCTCGATATCAGCATCATTGACACCAGTAACATGCAAAGCCTAGTGGCCATCACTGGTATTGACAGTCGCTCTCTAGCTCCTTGGCAATACAGGTATGAACTGTATACAGCATTGGCTTGTATTTACCATATCTTGTACCCCCTACTGTAAATGATAAGGATATTAGAAGTCACTGAGGGGTTGTTCTGTGACCATATAAAGACACAAGGCTGCAGGCTGAGTTATACAGGGAACTCTGAGTATCACTCATGTATTATAAGTGATAATGTACCCCCTACTGTAAATGATAAGGATATTAGAAGTCACTGAGGGGTTGTTCTGTGACCATATAAAGGCACAAGGCTGCAGGCTGAGTTATACAGGGAACTCTGAGTATCACTCATGTATTATAAGGGATAATGTACCCCCTACTGTAAATGATAAGGATATTAGAAGTCACGGAGGGGGTTCTGTGACCATATAAAGGCACAAGGCTGCAGGCTGGGTTATACAGGGAACTCTGAGTATCACTCATGTATTATAAGGGATAATGTACCCCCTACTGTAAATGATAAGGATATTAGAAGTCACGGAGGGGGTTCTGTGACCATATAAAGGCACAAGGCTGCAGGCTGGGTTATACAGGGAACTCTGAGTATCACTCATGTATTATAAGGGATAATGTACCCCCTACTGTAAATGATAAGGATATTAGAAGTCACTGAGGGGTTGTTCTGTGACCATATAAAGGCACAAGGCTGCAGGCTGAGTTATACAGGGAACTCTGAGTATCACTCATGTATTATAAGGGATAATGTACCCCCTACTGTAAATGATAAGGATATTAGAAGTCACTGAGGGGTTGTTCTGTGACCATATAAAGGCACAAGACTGCAGGCTGAGTTATACAGGGAACTCTGAGTATCACTCATGTATTATAAGGAATAATGTACCCCCTACTGTAAATGATAAGGATATTAGAAGTCATTGAGGAGATACATGACTATTTACTGTGCATATATCATACTGTCACATTGGCACCAATTTAGGCAAGATAGTCTGGAATTGAGGACCCTCAAAGGGAACAGGGTTTGGTAGAAATTTAAGCAGGTCCATAATTGTGTGCGGTCGGAGTCTAAACCATCCCAGCATTTGATTTTGATGTGTTGGGCAGTTCGCCATATACAGGTCATGGGACATGGAAGGAAAATGTAACACTCAGTAAATTTCCAATATGCTTTCATTAAAATGCTCATGGCAGATATATATTGTGAGAAATCCTGGCTGGAGGAGAGTTTGCTTCAGCTAAATTGCAGAGAATATAAGAAGTTATAATTACGTTTACAAAACACTTTAAAACCCAATAAAGTGTGTCATAAATACTTGAAATTTGCTTAGAATTACATTTTTCTTCACTAGTGAGACCTAAAATAAATTGTGATTTCCTTCCATAGACTCGATGTGGATCCGGACCGATACCCCTTTGTTATTGCCGAAGCGAATTGTCTCAGTTCCCTTTGTATCGACTCAATGGGAAGAAGATTCCAGGCCTCGAGTCTCTTCCGATCCAGCAGGATATTCTGGTTCTGCGCCGAGAGCAGAGAGACTGCAGCTTCGTCTATAGACACCTGCGCCACACAGCTTGCACTCTCTTAGATATTCTAGTCAGGTTAAAGGGGTTGTTCACCTTTAAATTAACTTTTAATATGATGTAGAGAGTGATATTCTGAGATTATTCGCAATTGGTTGTTTAGCTTTTTATTCAGCAGCTCTTCAGTTTGCAGTTTCAGCAATCTGGTTGCTAGGGTCCAAATTCCCCTAGCAACCATGCACTGATTTGAATAGGAGACTGGAATATGAATAGGAGAGACCTGAATAGAAAGATGAGTAATAAAAAGTAGAAACAATAATTAATTTGTAGCCTTAAAGAGCATTTGTTTTTAGATGGGGTCAGTGACCCCCATTTGAAACCTGGAAGGAGTCAGAAGAAGAAGTCAAATAATTCAAAAACGATGAAAAAAAAAAAAGAAAAATGAATGAAGGCCAATTGAAAAGTCTCTTAGAATTAGACATTCTATAACATACTACAAGTTAACTTAAAGTATAACCCCCTAGGCAAGTGCTTCTAATGTCAGTAGCAGTAACCCCAAAAGTACATTCGGGAGGTAGTGGTCTGTTTAGTGGCGTTTTTTGTTGTTGTCAAGAACGTATTAATGTGGAACTACAATAACTCTATGTGAAATAAAGGAGGTACAAGAACATTGTGAATTTGGGGGGTTCGTTGCATTTCATCTGACCAGGGCTATTTCGCTCCATATTTAATGGGCGTGGGGGTGTATGTACATGCAGCAGAGATGTTGAATTAAAACTACACTGATGCAAAGGATTAAACATAATCAGCAAAGTCTGTCAATGTTGTATAAATAAAGTCTAATAAGGTCGGATGTGGGTTAAGTTGCCCTTTCAGCTCTTTCCTGCAGTAAGTGGCTGCTGCAAGTATTTTTAATCTTCACATTCTTCTTAATTGTCCTTAACAATGATATATAAAATACTGATGATGATAATAATAATAATAATAATAATAATAATAATAATAATAAAAATAAAGGGGCTCCCCAGTCCTGCAGCAGTCAGGCATCAGGGTTCAGCTGGAAGCTGCAGAATTTGTTGTTAAATAAGTCACATATCTGCCTACCCACGTGAGCCAAGTGTCAGCTGTTCAGTAACAGAGCTGGCTCCCCTGCTAACCACAAACTGCACGGCAGGAGGGCTGCCAGGAACCCACTAGCAATGACTCTCCCTAACCTACATATACCTGTACACTACACCTGTATATATACCTGTACACTACACCTGTACACTACACCTGTATATATACCTGTACACTACACCTGTATTTATACCTGTACACTACACCTGTATTTATACCTGTACACTACACCTGTATTTATACCTGTACACTACACCTGCATATATATACCTGTACACTACACCTGTATTTATACCTGTACACTACACCTGCATATATATACCTGTACACTACACCTGTATATATACCTGTACACTACACCTGTATTTATACCTGTACACTACACCTGTATTTATACCTGTACACTACACCTGTATATATATACCTGTACACTACACCTGTATTTATACCTGTACATTACACCTGTATATACACCTGTACACTACACCTGTATATACACATGTGCACTACACCTGTATATATACCTGTACACTACACCTGTATTTATACCTGTACATTACACCTGTATATACACCTGTACACTACACCTGTATATACACCTGTACACTATACCTGTATATATACCTGTACACTACACCTGTATATATACCTGTACACTACACCTGTATATACACCTGTACACTACACCTGTATATACACCTGTACACTATACCTGTATATATACCTGTACACTACACCTGTATATATACCTGTACATTACACCTGTATATACACCTGTACACTACACCTGTATATACACCTGTACACTATACCTGTATATATACCTGTACACTACACCTGTATATATACCTGTACACTACACCTGTATATATACCTGTACACTACACCTGTATATACACCTGTACACTACACCTGTATATACACCTGTACACTACACCTGTATATACACCTGTACACTCAGGCACCTGGGGGCTACAGCATAGGATGCATAGGAGAGACTATGAATGTCAAACTGGGGTGGATTTTAACCCTTTCTGCAAGATCTGTGAGTAGTAAGATTTGCATGACAGGTCCCTCCCATCAGTGATTAACCTTCAAAGGGGGTTTGAGGAAAAACAATGGGTTTTGGTGAAGCCACATCACAATGATCGTTGTTTTTATGAAATACTAACTTGTGAATGAACTGTTGCCCTCCCAGCATACACCCCCTGTAGATTGCGCCTCAGACAGGGGTCACGCAGCAACCAAGGGCTCAAACCTGTACCAATCAGGGGAAGATTTAGTAGTGAATTGTACCCTTTAGAACTAGTTTAAAGGGAAACTGTTATGGGAAAAATAACACATCAGTTAATAGTGCTGCTCCAGCAGAATTCTGCACTGAAATCCATTTCTCAAAAGAGCAAACAGATTTTATTTATATTTAATTTTGAAATCTGACATGGGGCTAAACATATTGTCAGTTTCCCAGCTGCCCCCAGTTATGTGACTTGTCCTCTGATAAACGTCACTCTTTCCTGCTGTGCTGCAAGTTGGACTGATATCACCCCTTCCCTTTCCCCCCAGCAGCCAAACAACAGAACAATGGGAAGGTAACCAGATAACAGGTCCAGGTCCCACTGAGACACATTCAGTTACATTGAGTAGGAGAAACAACAGCCTGCCAGAAAGCAGTTCCATCCTAAAGTGCTGGCTCTTTCTGAAATTACATGACCAGGCAAAATGACCTGAGATGCACCTACACACCAATATTACAACTAAATACACTTGCTGGTTCAGGAATTAAATTTTATATAGTAGAGTGAATTATTTGCAGTGTAAACAATGTCATTTAGAAATAAAAACGACATCATAAAAATCATGACAGAATCCCTTTACCTTCCACTGATGGAAAATATAAATTATTATAATATATATAAACAACATCAAATATATAGTGAATAATGTAACCACCCAATTGTAAAATATAAGGATTAATTTCCAACAAGTTCCGTGACCAGGTCCATGACCTCCTATTTTACAACGGGGGGGGGGGGTTAATCATTTATTATAATACACGCTCTTCAGTGAGTCATGCGGCTCAAATGACTGATTCTAACTGATGACATCACAAAGCCTCATTTATAACAATATAGTTTACAGGATATTCATGGCTCTTGTTTATTATAGCCTTATAATATACAAGAGCCATGAATATCCAGTAAATTATAGCCTTATAATCAGAGCTTAGTGATGTCATTAGTTATAATCGGAGCTTAGTGATGTCGTTTCTGTCACATGACTTACTGTGACTTGTGTATTATAATAAATAAAGTACCCCCTGTTGCAAAATATGATGATATTAGAAGTCACCTTGGGATTCCTCTGTAACTTATAATATTATTATTTATTTTTTACAAGATGAGGTACTTTATTTACTCTATAAATTATGCTTATTGATGTCATCAGCTAAAATCAGTGCTAAGTGATGTTGCTTCTGTCACATGACTGTGATGTTTATACAGCTGGCCAATAGACCATAATGTACAATCACATGACCTATCTCTATATTGTGTGCAGGTTAGAAAGACATTCCTGTTAAATGTTTAAATGGCTAAACTAATTCTCAACAAAGAATAAGGCTAGAAATGATGCAACTTATGTTTCAGGGTTCTGTACCAGACCAAAACCCCTACAGGTCTTTAGCAGTAAAGATCGGTGCCCCCAAAGATGCCCCAGTAGCTCCCCATCTTCTTTTCTGCTGATTCACTGCACATGCTCTGTGCTGCTGTCACTTACTGAGCTTAGGGACCCACTCACAATATATAGTATATGAGTATCATTTAGATACAATGAGTATAGTTTAGATACAGCAAGTATAGTTTAGATACAATGAGTATAGTTTAGATACAGCAAGTATAGTTTAGATACAATGAGTATAGTTTAGATCAGTGATCCCCAACCAGTAGCTCGTGAGCAACATGTTGCTCTCCAACCCCTTGGATGTTGCTCTCAGTGGCCTCAAAGCAGGAGCTTATTTTTGAATTCCAGGCCTGAAGGCAAGTTTTGGTTGTATAAAACCCAGGTGTACTGCCAAATAGAACCTCAATGTAGGTTGACAATCCACATAGGGCCTATCAAATGGCCAATCACAGCCCTTATTTGGCACCCCAAGAACATTTTTCATGCATGTGTTGCTCCCCAACTCCTTTTACTTCTGAATGTTGCTCACGGGTTAAAAAGGTTGGGGATCCCTGGTTTAGATTCAACGAGTATATTTTAGATACAACGAGTATAGTTTAGATACAATGAGTATAGTTTAAATACAATGAGTATAGTTTAGATACAACGAGTATAGTTTAGATACAACGAGTATAGTTTAGATACAGCGAGTATAGTTTAGATACAATGAGTATAGTTTAGATACAATGAGTATAGTTTAGATACAACGAGTATAGTTTAGATACAATGAGTATAGTTTAGATACAGCGAGTATAGTTTAGATACAATGCGTATAGTTTAGATACAATGAGTATAGTTTAGATACAACGAGTATAGTTTAGATACAACGAGTATAGTTTAGATACAATGAGTATAGTTTAGATACGAGTATAGTTTAGATACGAGTATAGTTTAGATACAGCGAGTATAGTTTAGATACAGCGAGTATAGTTTAGATACGAGTATAGTTTAGATACAATGAGTATAGTTTAGATACAACAAGTATAGTTTAGATACAATGAGTATAGTTTAGATACAATGAGTATAGTTTAGATACAATGAGTATACTTTAGATACAATGAGTATACTTTAGATACAATGAGTATAGTTTAGATACAATGAGTATAGTTTAGATACAATGAGTATAGTTTAGATACAACGAGTATAGTTTAGATACAACGAGTATAGTTTAGATACAACAAGAATAGTTTAGATACAACAAGTAGTATAGTTTAGATACAATGTTATCATTTCCCACGGTTAAAGAGGTGAGAATGTCAACTGGGGGTGTTTTTACTTCTTTCTAGTGCAGAAGTGTGTCGCGTTTCATGCCGATGTTCTGCGGGTTCTGCTGCTTTGCATGACTTTTCTAAACTCTTCCCTCTCTGCTACTTAATGCTGCTAATTGCTGCTAATTGCTGAGATTCTATATGTTTGCTGTATTTAAATACATGAGAATGTTTGCACAAAGATACATATTAGTAAATGTCACTGGGGGTCATTTATTAACACTGGGCACCCAAGTCAGCCAATCAAGTTGTTGCATTCATTGATCTACCTGCAGATGCCTTTAAAAAGCCAATCATTAGTTGGTTGCTATGGTAACTGCCCGTGGGCAAATCTGCCCAGTGTTGATAATTTAAATGAGCCCCACAGTGTACAAGACTTGTGATGTGCACAGAGCACTTTCTACATTGCTTGGAGTGTGATGCCGACCTTATATCAATAAATCTGCTCATATGGCACGGCTGTCAAACCAGCAGATCTTTCTCCAATATGCTCACCTTCAGCTGGATCATATGGGACTGAAAATCTAACTTGCCAGATAGATATCAAGACAAATTTTGGCCAGGCCCATCAGCTCACCTCATAGCCTGTACAGAGAGATCCCATAAAACTATGGCAGCATAGGTATTCCCCTGTACTAAGCACAATTCAGCAGGAACAGCCCCCTAAGTTTGCTTATAGTCTGTACAGAGAGATCCCATAAAACTATGGCAGCATAGGTATTCCCTGTACTAAGCACAATTCAGCAGGAACAGCCCCTAAGTTTGCTCATAGTCTGTACAGAGAGATCCCATAAAACTATGGCAGCATAGGTATTCCCTGTACTAAGCACAATTCAGCAGGAACAGCCCCTAAGTTTGCTCATAGTCTGTACAGAGAGATCACATAAAACTATGGCAGCATAGGTATTCCCCTGTACTAAGTACAATTCAGCAGGAACAGCCCCCTAAGTTTGCTTATAGTCTGTACAGAGAGATCCCATAAAACTATGATAGCATAGGTATTCCCTGTACTAAGCACAATTCAGCAGGAACAGTCCCTAAGTTTGCTCATAGTCTGTACAGAGAGATCCCATAAAACTATGGCAGCATAGGTATTCCCTGTACTAAGCACAATTCACCAGGAACAGCCCCCTAAGTCTTACGCTGGCCATAGACGCAAAGATCCGATCGTACGAATCAACGTACGATCGGACTTTCCCATCTCCCGACCCTCCACTAACCATTCAGATCAAAGTCTTACCATTCCGATCAAATAAAGTAGTAAAAGAACAGATCAGCCGATGTTCTGCCCCTGACAGCAATCGTACGATAGTTATGTCTGACAAAGCTAGTGACAGTCTCCCACTGAAAATCGTACGATCGGCAATACACGCAGAGATATTATCGGCAGCCGACAAAAATTTTCTAACCTGTCCGATCGACCAAACGACCGATCTCCGCCGGACGAAATATGTCTGGACTCTCCACACACGGTCCGAAAATCGTACGAATCCACAATTCGTACGATCGGATCGTTGCGTCTATGGACTCCCTTATAGTCTGTACAGAGAGATCCCATAAAACTATGACAGCATAGGTATTCCTCTGTACTAAGCACAATTCAGCAGGAACAGCCCCTAAGTTTGCTCGTAGTCTGTACAGAGAGATCCCATAAAACTATGGCAGCATAGGTATTCCCTGTACTAAGCACAATTCAGCAGGAACAGCCCCCTAAGTTTGCTTATAGTCTGTACAGAGAGATCCCATAAAACTATGATAGCATAGGTATTCCCCTGTACTAAGCACAATTCACCAGGAACAGCCCCCTAAGTCTTATAGTCTGTACAGAGAGATCCCATAAAACTATGGCAGCATAGGTATTCCCTGTACTAAGCACAATTCAGCAGGAACAGCCCTCTAAGTTTGCTCATAGTCTGTACAGAGAGATCCCATAAAACTATGGCAGCATAGGTATTCCCTGTACTAAGCACAATTCAGCAGGAACAGCCCCCTAAGTTTGCTCATAGTCTGTACAGAGAGATCCCATAAAACTATGGCAGCATAGGTATTCCCCTGTACTAAACACAATTCAGCAGGAACAGTCCCTAAGTTTGCTCATAGTCTGTACAGAGAGATCCCATAAAACTATGGCAGCATAGGTATTCCCCTGTACTAAGTACAATTCAGCAGGAACAGCCCCTAAGTTTGCTCATAGTCTGTACAGAGAGATCCCATAAAACTATGGCAGCATAGGTATTCCCCTGTACTAAGCACAATTCAGCAGGAACAGCCCCCTAAGTTTGCACATAGTCTGTACAAAGAGATACCATATATTTATGCATGCAGAGGTATTTTCCTGTACTAAGCACAATTTTGCATAGTAATTAGAATATAGTGGCTTTTTAATGATATGATCTAGCACTCACTGTTTCCTATCGATGGGTGTGCTAAAATATATAAAATGTGCACCAGATACATTAATATAGTCGGCTCCATCTGCCTGTGACTGGGGACTTCATATAGATTTGTGAATAATTTAAAATGAATCTTTATACTGTATTACCAATTTATTGACCCTTTATGGGCATCACTGATGCAGCCCCAACTTTTTATGAATGTTTTGTGGTCACCCCATATGCAAAGCGGCTGTTGCTATAGCTCCTCTTTCCAGCCGACTGCTGCTTCTGCTGCTGCCCTGTATTTCCTCCCACACATTCTCACTATGAAACAGTTGCCCTTAGACTGCAGTTGCGGTCACATGATCGTATCTGTCAGTTTCCAGAGGTGGTGTCCTGCAGATGAGTGCGGTCGCCAGTTTGATATGATTGTGGTTAGACTTGATAAGAAGGCAGGGGGAATTGCTAATCAGCAGGTTTATATTTAGAGGGAGCAGTACCTGGAAGGCAACAAAAGGCATTTTATAGAATACACATAATTTTCTGTAATTAAGATTGCAACAGATAACGCCCATGAAGCGATGGCGTAACTTGATGTTTCTGGATCCAAAAAATAACCTGTTTTACCAAAACATGTTCATTATTTGGGGTCCCCTATACCTCCTGGGCCCACTGCAGCCGCAGTGTCTGCTTCTGCATTGGTCACACCTGTAATCATTTTCTGGCACACACTTCTAGAACACTCCAGTATATAAGTACCACTCCTTGGCTATAGGCAATTGCTCTAGTTTAGCTGGCGTACACACAAGACTTGTCCTCACACAGGGGCCACATGTTTGCTCTCCTCCCATTGATGGTCCATCTATAGTGCCGACACTCCCAACAGTAGCATTGGTTCCATAAAGCTTGAAGGCTGGAGATGGGTGTCTCCGGGGCTGCCATCAGGGGGGCACAGTGTGTACTCTTGTATCGGGCCCAGCCTAAAGGGGGGGCCAGCTATACTGCAGTTTTCAAAATAGCTGGGCTCCACTTGACAGCGCCAAAGCCATGCCAAAAAGCCAAAGTCCTGAAGTCCTGAAGCTGCAAAAAGACCCGAAGCCATGAAAGGAGCTGAAGCTGAAGTCCTGAAGCCACAAGTTCAGTTCTACTGAGCACCAATGAGTTTTTTTTTTTTTTTTATTAAACCCTTGGCCACCAATGTATTATTTTAATAATCTATAGGCCCCTGCCACCAATGGTTTTTTTTTAAAAAATATTCTCTGGGGCCCCAATGTTACTTTTTATCTTGTAAGGGGGGCCTGCTTCCAATGTTTTTTATATAAAAAACTTTTATGGGGGCACTAGCGCCGTTTTTTTTTTAACTTATTGGGGGGCCCTGACCACCAATGTTTTTTAAAAAAACTTTTATGGGGGGCCCTGGTGCAACACATGTTTTTTTTTTTTTTTTAACTTATAAGGGGACCCTCACCATCAATGGATTTTTATAACTTGTGTGAGGGGTTTACCATTTTTAGTGCTGACGTCTGTGTGGTCTTTTAACTGTGCTGTAGGGTGGGCGGGATCTGGGGTGGGGCTTGGGGTGGGCAGGGCCAAAAAAATGTTGTTGTTGTATGGGGTCCTGTGATTTCTAATGGTTGGGGCTGGGTGTCTCTGTGTATCATATCTGATGATGCTGGTGAGTGGGTGGGTGTGTATATAAATAATCAACAGCAGATGACATTAGGCACATATCAGGGATCACCATTGTCAGCCACCCACCACCCAGGAAAATAAAAATGTAATTAGCCAGTCCAAACCCACCCGACCTTCTCATAGGTATCTCCGGGACACTTCAGTCTGCCACAGACACAAGTGGAGTCTCTCCAGCTCTCAAACACTTCTTCACAGGTCAGGTGACAGTTCCGCTCTCAGGGGCAGGGCTTGCACACTGGCGCACAAATGCAGCTTATGTGCCGCTAACACTCTTAGGGGCAAATTTACTAAAGGGAGAAGTAACGCTGGCGAAAATTGGCGTAATTTCGCTACTGAAGAAGATAGACTCTAGCGCTACTTCGCTCCCAAACACCAGGCGAATTTGTGCTCTGGCGAATGTATGTAACTACGCAAATTCACTAAGATGTGGATTTTACTGAATGTTCCCTCTTGCGCCAAAGTCCCAAAAAATGCTGGCGTCTTTTCCATTTTTCAGGGTGATAGGCTGCAAAAGTGCGTACAAATTGTTTGGGATAACTGGGTTCCCCCTACATCTCCTAACATATGGCACATAAACTATACACTGGGCTCATGTGTAGGGCAATATAACAACTTTATTTTATTTTATTAAGGTTTCCCGGGTAGGGATGTAGCGAACGGCGGAAAAAATGTTCGCGAACATATTCGCGAACTTGCGTCAAAAATGCGAACGGTTCGCGAACGTCGCGAACCCCATAGACTTCAATGGGAAGGCGAATTTTAAAAGCTAGAAAAGACATTTCTGGCCAGAAAAATGATTTTAAAGTTGTTTAAAGGGTGCAACGACCTGGACAGTGGCATGCCAGAGGGGGATCAACGGCAAAAATGTATCTGAAAAATACATTGTTGACACAGCGCTGCGTTTTGTGCTGTAAAGGGCAGAAATCACACTACGTCACTCAGGTGATGTTTCTGGACACGGAATGTGAAAAAGCTCACACAGCTAGGTGGCACTTGGTTAAAGACTGGGCAAACAATGCCTGCAAGGGCAACGTATACAGTAGTGGATACGGAATATATTATTGCTGCTGTAAAAACATCACTCAGGTGATGTTTACGGACACGGAATTATTATTGTTATTTAGACAGAATGTGAAAAAGCTCACACAGCTAGGTGGCACTTGCATACCTCCCAACTGTCCCTTTTTTGACCACTCAACCCCCTGTCCCTCTTTTGTACTGGAAAGTCCCTCTTTTCTCTGCACTGAACAGCCAGAAAAAAACCAGTTTCTAACTTAATTGGCTTTTGGCAGAGAGCTCAGAACAGCTAACAGGTGCAAATAAGATACTTTGTAACAATTTTGACTCTGGTTGGTGCTGGTAGTGGTGAACTACTAGGAGGAGCAGCACACCAGTCCCACTCCCCAACACAGCTAGACTAATAGCACTGGGCTCTTACAGTAGCAAAGTAAAAAAAACAAAAAAGAAAATAAAAGCAGTCCTTACAAGGACTATTGGGTTATTACAGCAGTCAGCAGATGAGATCAGAAGCAGTGCCCACAGCAGCTACATACAGAGCACTGCAGTAGAAGGTAGATTACTAGTCAGCAAAACTAACTAACCTAAACTCACTATCCCTCAAATCCCTGCAGAGTTCTGTCCCTACAATACAGAGCAGTATCAAGTAGATTACTAGCCAGCAAAGTTACTATCAACTGTCCCTCAAATCACTAACAGCTCTCTCCCTACACTAGCTCTTCCAAGCACACACAGGCAGAATGAAAAAACGCTGCAGGGCTTCAGTTTATATATGGAAGGGGAGTGGTCCAGGGGGTGTGGGGGTGGTCCAGGAGGGAGAGCTTCCTGATTGGCTGCCATGTATCTGCTGCTCTGGGGTGAGAGGGCAAAAATAAGCGCCAGCTAAGGCGAACCCAAATTGGCGAACGTCGCGCGACGTTCGCGAACATTCGGCGGACGCGAACGGTCGATGTTCGCGCGAATTAGTTCGCGGGCGAACAGTCCGCGACATCCCTATTCCCGGGCTTGTGTAATGTATTTGCGGCAACATATAAGTCCATTCAACTTTAACTTCACGCCGTATGCAAATTAGCCAACGCTAGCGCAACTTCGCTTTGCTTGGCGCCGTAGCGCTAGCGCACCTTCACCAGCGTTCGGTGCCCCGGACGCAACTTCGGATTTTAGTGAATTAGTGTTGTCCAGGCGAATCTACGCCTGGTGAAGTGTTTCACTGTGAGCGAAGCCGTCGCTGGCAAATTTTTGGATGTTAGTAAATTTACACCTAAGTCTGACATCATATTATTTGGGTGATAATGATCCAGTTCTAGATTTTTTTTAAACGTAATTCCTAACTCTACTTAATGGTAACATGGAGTAAGCAATTTACAGAATACAGCTGCCCCCTTATGAATACTGAGCTGCCGAATGAAATAAGTGATACATTTCTAGATGCGAGTCTCTGCTCTCCAATTTGAAGTCTGCCCGGTGACCCATAAACTGTTCCAGGCTCTGATCAACAACCTGGGTGCAAAAAAAAAAACACATAAGAGAGTCTGCAAATTAATTCTGTACAAGGACATGGCATGTTAGGGACCTTCCAAAGTAATGAGGAAAACGCCGGCTAGTCTTGTACACACCCTGAAGCAGGAAATTGGTCAGCTTGAAAAACTGCATCTGAATTTCATAATAAAAATAATTAACACATCGTCAGACTGGGGTGTCTGGGGCCCACCGGTGCTGCTACCTCAAGGGCCCTCCTCCCGATGCCACCCCCACCCAACACCACATACTTCCATGCCACATACCTTTTAACCCCTTCCCGACTGTGATCAGGGGAGAGGGGGAGCATGTGGCTGTGATCAGGGAGTGGGAATGGGTCGGCGGGGACCACTGGGTTTTTTCCCAATATCAGAGCTGTCAACTTTTGATTAAAGGTGTACTGTAAGGGGGAATTGCGGTTTATGATTTCACGGGAAGTGCAGCCAATCGCATGCGCAGAGCCTCTCCTGGAGCCAAAGAAACCGCTCTGCTGACGTGACTGAAGTAGTCTGAGCATGTGCACCTGATCCCACAATGTCCCGCCACTCCAGTCTGGTCATTATGTCAACATGTAGCTGAAGTGGCTACCAACTAACTTAGTGGCTAAGTAAAGGGGGCTGAGAAGTAACAAGATCACCCTGTGTATCCAGCACTCTCCATCAATTACTAGTGATTGTAATTGGTTGTGATATTATCCAGGGTCACCATATACTGGCACCATCTCTCCCTACTATACCTGCTATCCCACAGTCACACTCCCTTCCCAGAGACTATTATCCACTGTTACTATAGGCACCATCTCTCCCTACTATACCTGCTATCCCACAGTCACACTCCCTTCCCAGAGACTATTATCCACTGTTACTATAGACACCATCTCTCCCTACTATACCTGCTATCCCACAGTCACACTCCCTTCCCAGAGACTATTATCCACTGTTACTATAGACACCATCTCTCCCTACTATACCTACTATCCCACAGTCACACTCCCTTCCCAGAGACTATTATCCACTGTTACTATAGGCACCATCTCTCCCTACTATACCTGCTATCCCACAGTCACACTCCCTTCCCAGAGACTATTATCCACTGTTACTATAGGCACCATCTCTCCCTACTATACCTGCTATCCCACAGTCACACTCCCTTCCCAGAGACTATTATCCACTGTTACTAGAGACACCATCTCTCCCGACTATACCTGCTATCCCACAGTCACACTCCCTTCCCAGAGACTATTATCCACTGTTACTATAGGCACCATCTCTCCCTACTATACCTGCTATCCCACAGTCACACTCCCTTCCCAGAGACTATTATCCACTGTTACTATAGACACCATCTCTCCCTACTATACCTGCTATCCCACAGTCACACTCCCTTCCCAGAGACTATTATCCACTGTTATATAGACACCCATCTCTCCTACTATACCTGCTATCCCACAGTCACACTCCCTTCCCCAGAGACTATTATCCCACTGTTATATAGACACATCTCTCCCTACTATACCTGCTATCCCCACCGTCACACTCCCCTCCCAGAGACTATTATCCACTGTTTACTATAGGCAGCCATCATCTCCCTACTATACCTGGTTATCCCACAGTCAACACTCACTTCCCAGAGACTATTAATCCCATGATTACTATACTGGCCCAATTCTCTCCGCTACACTACCTGCTAATTCCCACAGTCACACTCCCTTCCCTAGAGACTATTAATCCACTGTTACTAAGGGCACCATCTCTCCCTACTATACCTGTTCTCCCACAGTCCACACTCCCTTCCCAGAGGACTATTATCCCACTGTTACTATAGACAACTCATCTCTACCTACTATACCTGCTATCCCCCAGTCACACCGCTTTCCTTCCCAGAGAACTATTATCCACTGTCTACTCATAGGCACCATCTCTCTCCCTACTTATACCTGCTATCCCACAGTCACACTCCCTTCCCAGAGACTATTATCCACTGCTTACTATAGACAACATCTCTCCTAACCATATCCTGCTATCCCACAGTCACACTCCCTTCCCAGAGACTATTATCCACTGTTACTATAGACACCATCTCTCCCTACTATACCTGCTATCCCACAGTCACACTCCCTTCCCAGAGACTATTATCCACTGTTACTATAGGCACCATCTCTCCCTACTATACCTGCTATCCCACAGTCACACTCCCTTCCCAGAGACTATTATCCCACTGTTACTATAGGCACCATCTCTCCCTACTATACCTGCTATCCCACAGTCACACTCCCTTCCCAGAGACTATTATCCACTGTTACTTGGCCAAGGAAAGTCATCCAGTAACAGTTCATATTCCAATAAAGGGAATCACATCACATGGGGAAGGCATTTGATTTGGGTGGCAATTATAAAACTTATCTAGTATAAGTCAAATGTTTCTATTGTGTATAAATGAATGTACTGTATATAAACACATTTGCACTTTGTGTCAGATCTAGGAAATGATGATTCTTAGAGGGGAAGCCTTGTGTATCACATACCTTGGTTGCAGTTAAAATGAAAGTTGATGCAATATAAGATTTTTTTTTTATTGTGGTAAATGTGCAAAGTCTTTTTTTTTTGCTACTAATTTTGGTTTGGGGTATTTCAGCTCAGATGCAGTAAATATGTCTGGGAAATGGGAGGGAGGAGACAAGCAGACTCTTATAAACCACCCGCCCAGACTGTGAGTGGGATCAATCCTCTCATACGTTGAGTCCTCCAATACAACAAATGGCAAAGCTGAACAAGAGGCTCCTCCTGGGGCAGGTAAGGCAAATGTTCTTTTTTGTTTTTTAATTACAATTTGTTTCTTGAGATATGAAACCACCTTGTCCAACCATAAATATATAGGGTTGTTCTCATTTGAATTGAGGTGAAGGATGTTGCAGATGGAAGTCACTTGGAGCCAATTTGCAATTGGTCTGTTTGTATTGAGGTTTTTTTTTATTACATGTCTGTTCTAATATGTATAGTCATAGAGATGGAGAGGGAGGCACTGCAACGAGGCTGGGGCCTCAGAATTTGGTTGTGAATTATATAATTGAGGGACAGACATCCTGAGACCTTTCAGCTGTTGATCATCAACTCCCACTTTAAAGCCAGTCCTTTCTATCCAAAGAGCAGCTTTTCACTCAGGGAACTTGGAAATAGTTTTAGGGTATCACAGGCTACATCACTTATTGCAGAGGTTTTCAGTCTTGGTTCAACCCCATCCTTGGATGTAGAAAAATACCCCAGGACCCCTCGGCAGACATCAGTTTACTGAAGTTCAGCCATTCAACTGTAGTTCCAAGATTGTTTAGGACAACAAATAAGTCTACAATTAATTATGTTGGGGTTTTAGGAGTATCTAGGAGAGCCTAAATTTCAGTAGGTAGAAAGGCAAAAAAGGACCGCACATGCTCACCGCTCTCCCCTCAGGTCAGGTGCTCCGTCAAACACTGTCCCCACTGTAAACACGACAAAAACTCAAAAGGTAGACGGCACTTCTGAAAATAGGGTTTATTGGAATACCTGCTGGAAAAACCTAACGTGTTTCGGGAGTTATCCCTTATTCATAGGTATTCCAATAAACCCTATTTTCAGAAGTGCCGTCTACCTTGCGAGTTTTTGCCACCTAAATTTCACCTTCAGACTGGGCCTCCAGTCCACATCTCGTGGCTCTCTCAGGCAAGGGGCAAACCCAACGTTTGAAAACCACTTCTTTATTGGCTATATCAATTTCTTTGCATAATGGGACAGTTATGGTTATTTCAATCATGTCATACAAGGCAGTCTGTTGGGGTCTTGTGTTCTCCTGGAGGCCACACTAAGTCCTACAACCATTTTATAAATTAACATCCTTCAAGTTTCAGCAAAACAATGAAAAGTATTTACTTGTAGTCCCAACTTTTTCTATCCAGTACATAATGTGAAATTATTTTATTTGATATAGAAGTGAAATGCATTTATATAATTCCACCAATCCTGAGCTTCATTGTTTCCAAAGGAGAAGTAATGAATGATCATAACCTGGGCCAAAAAAACTCTAGTAATCTTGCTATAATGCTTCCTAGAAATGCAATAATAATGCAAAATGTATAGAAATGCATACAGGGTGTTTGTACATATATTTGTATTTGATCTACCTTTTGAGGTTCACTGTGGCTCAGCCCCCCCCCCCCTTGGCTCATAGCAATATTTTCATCCCCAAGTCTCTCTACAATTAACCTCTAAATTAGGCTTCTAGTACTAAGCAAGAGTAAATAAATGGCAGTGTATTGGGAGTTTCCTTAAATGAGAAGGATCTAGGTGTCTTTGTAGATAACACGTTGTCTAATTCTGGGCAGTGTCATTCTGTGGCTACTAAAGCAAATAAAGTTCTGTCTTGTATAAAAAAGGGCATTAACTCAAGGGATGAAAACATAATTATGTCTCTTTATAGGTCCCTGGTGAGGCCTCATCTGGAGTATGCAGTTCAGTTTTGGACTCCAGTCCTTAAGAGGGATATAAATGAGCTGGAGAGAGTGCAGAGACTAAGTGCAACTAAACTGGTTAGAGGGAGGGAAGAGTTAAATTATGAGGGGAGACTGTCAAGGTTGGGGTTGTTTTCTCTGGAAAAAAGGCGCTTGTGAGGGGACATGATTAGACTTTACAAGTACATTAGAGGACATTATAGACAAATAGCAGGGGACCTTTTTACCCATAAAGAGAATCACGTACCAGAGGCCTCCCCTTCAGACTAGAGGAAAAGAAGTTTCATTTAAAGGAACAGAGTAGGGGTTCATCACAGTGAGGACAGTGAGGTTGTGGAATGCACTGCCGGGTGATGTTGTGATGCTGATTCAGTTAATGACTATAAGAGGGACTTGGATGATTTCTTGGACAGACATAATACAAAGGCTATTGTGATACTTAACTCTATAGTTAGTATAGATATGGGTATATAGAATTTAATTAAAAGTAGGGAGGGGTGTGTGTATCGGGCTGGGTTTTCATTTGGAGGGGTTGAACTTGATGGACTTTGTCTTTTTTCAACCCAATTTAACTATGTAACTAACTATGTAACTGTGTAACTATGTAAATAGGCATTTCACCCATCTCTGGACAGCAGGAACGAGTGTTTGGGGATGGACATGCAAGCTTAGAAAAGGGGCACAGACATTATAATCAAACTTCTCACCTGAGACTCCTGCCCAATCTGCCTCTAGGTCTGGCCTAGACTGTGTTTTCATGTAATTCCCAAATGAGGCAATGGTGGCCAAAACATGGTGCTAAAACAGTTGAACTCTTTCCGTTTACTGCTGCCTGCTGAAAACATATTTAAAGTGATACTGACACTAATAATTGTATGTTCAAAGTATTAATCTACATGAAAAGTTACCTATAGGCATTTTGATTTTTCCACTGATAGGTCTGCTTTTGAAGTTCCTAAACCAGACTGTTTTGTCAACTTGTCAGTTGGAGTTTCTAATGCTAAGGGACTCCTGCTGCACAAATATGGCAGCCCTCTCACAGGGAAAACAGGGGGTAAGAAAGATAATGTAAAAGCATCGGGCAGATACTTTTATGGCAAAACTATAAATAGCATTCAAAGATAATGTTATGATAGATATTAAAAAAGTTAATTTTCTGGTGTCAGTTTCACTTTAAAACTTCTGCTTTCTCTCTGTTTCCACTAACCAGCTCAACATTGTCACTTAGTGGAGCCTCAACTTTTTTTTTTTCTATCCCAAATATCACCCTAACTGGGCTTCAGACCAATACCCCCCCCAACCCCAATGCCTTGGGGACCCCATTAAAAATGTTTTTTCCACAATACCTCTATTTAGCCACCAAGCTTGCTACATATCAATGTGACCTTTGCCTGGCTGTGGTTTAATGTTAGTATAGTATTGTTAAGATAAGTAAGTGTTCTTATCCCTAAGATTTCTTAAGGTAAGTTGCCCTTATCCTTCATAGTTACTAAAGGACCTCTCTTGTTTTTGCAGTTTTTCCCCCTTCTCAGGTGGGGGTTTCTACATTACCAGTGCCATTCCTATTTCCGAATGCCAGAGCTGGTCATTCTTCATAGGCAGGTTTTGTTTGTTAATGGCTGGTTGCAGCCTTACAGCTTGGGTAAAAATAAATCATGTCCATAGACTTTTTACGCCTTCCTCTGGATCAACTGGCAGTTAGGCAGGTTAAAATAAGAGTTCAAATGTTGAACTTGATGGACGAGTGTCTTTTTTCAACCTAACTTACTATGACTTGAGTGAGACATGAGTAGGGCGCATTTACTATCAGGCGCTTACTTGAAAATTTGCTGGTAGAAACCACTCAATTTTATTTTTCTAGTAGGCGGCTAAACACCAAGAGAAGATTGATCACTACAGGCAACTGCACTTGTTAAGTTCAGCACCTATATTTGTAAATCAGACCTTCTATTCTCCCCCGGATGACCTAATTCTCATGAAAATGGCATAATCTTACATCTATGAGTCTGCTTGTTTTGCAATGGGGGGGGAAACTCCTACACAACTAATACGGTTTGCAACACCCATAAATATCTTTGAGATTTTAGGTTTAGCACATTCCAGTAACTCCTAGTAACCAATCAGCCGGTAGCTTTTATTAGTCTACAGTTTAAAAGCAACTTCTGATTGGTTGCTAGGAAGGTTACTGAACCTGGTGTTACCTTTGTTATAACGATACTGCTGAACTTGATAGAAATTGTGTTATTTTAGCTATAAAATTTAAAATTTCTTACATTTTTGTTGTTTCTGTTAAAAATTGTAATTTTTTTTTGTACGTTGTGTTTCTCTAGGCGCTGGCACTGGTCATTCTTGTGCTGATTATAAGCCCAACAGATGCAGGTGACACAACGCCTTTCTTAAGAAAGAAAAAGGACCGGGTTGGGAAAAGAAAAAGCAAACAGCCCCAAAATAAGGACTGTGAACGTTGCATTCTTGTGAAGATTGATATTAATAACCCGCGGGCCCCAGAGTCACTGCTGTACAGCGCCAGAAACATCGAGAATCGTTCCATTGTTCCCTGGAGTTACACGTAAGTTCCCCACTAATCTCATTTTTATGGAGGCTTCGCCCTCCAAACCAACACCAATAAATTGGAGTGGGGTATTGTATATAATATTGGCACTACATTTATCCTGCAAGGTGTTCTGGGGGTAATAGACAGGGAATTGGATACTATGGAGGATCTGTGAAGGCAAAATTATATAAAAATATAAAAAAGTATTCATTATGGGTAAACTGATAGTCTAGTCAATGGTTTGCACCCCAAATACATAGTAACATAGTAAGTTAGGTTGAAAAAAGACACACGTCCATCAAGTTCAACCTTAAAGGGCATGTAAAGGCAAACAAATAAAATCCCATTTGTACTTTCTTTAATGAAAAAGAAACCTATCTCCAATATACCTTAATTAAAAAATATGTACCGTTTTTACAAGAAACCTGAATGTATGCAATTAAATTCTCCTTTCATTTACTGCTGTGGATAGGAATTGTCAGACAGTCCCTAACTGCTCTGCAGGGAAACAATCCTACTTATGTACAGCAGGGGGAGTCCCCGCCTTACTTCCCAGCCATGCAGAACTCAAGCAGCTTTGTTTATGACGATCCCTAAGCAGCCCAGACCACACTGAGCATGTGCACAGTCTTGGTCTTGCAAAGATGTTTAACAAAGTTACAAGATGGTGACCCCCTGTAGCCAAATTTTGAAAGCATAAATTATTTGTTTAATTAGGCTTGTGGGGCAGTAAGTTCATGTTTATATTTAGTATACAAAATACAGCATTTCTAGCCTTATTCTATTTTAGACTTTACACGCCCTTTAAGTCTTTATATAACCTGTCTGTCAGTTGATCCAGAGGAAGGTGAAACCCCATCAGATCAGACGGGACCAGTCCCTGGATCAACTTGTACTATGAGCTATCTCCCATATCCCTGTATTCCCTCACTTGCTAAACACCATCCAACCCCTTCTTATACCTATCTAATGTATCAGCCTGTACCACTGATTCAGGGAGACAATTCCACATCTTCACAGCTCTCACTGTAACAAACCCCTTCCCAATATTTAGGAGGAACCTCTTTTCTTCTAATCGGAATGGGTGACCTTGTGTCAGCTGGAAAGACCTACTGGTAAATAAATCAGAGATTATTATATGCTCTCCTTATATATTTATACATAGTTATATCTCCCCTTAAGCCCCTCTTCTCCAGCGTGAACAATCCCAATTTGGCCAGTTTTTCGTCAAATCTGACCCTATGTTAATTTCAGGCCAGGTTTCCAAATGTATCGAGGTCTAACTAACCTCCAGGACACCCACACAGTTTGGGAACCAATGGTCTAGCCTCTAGTAATCAATCACATTTGATTTCCTACTTGTATCATGTGCAATAGGCCAGTTAAATTAACCTTCTGATTGGTTGCCTGGAGCACACATGGAACTCCATTTGCCCCTTAATTGCTGGAACACTAGTTAAGCCAACTCTTCCATAAACAAAGGTCATAGTAAAGCCAAAACATTTCCATCTTCCTTTTCCTGCAGGCTCATCAAGGACAATGAGAGGATCCCCTCCATACTGCACAACGTCACTTGTTTTCACCACTGTGTAGGGTACGAGAGAACGCTGAACGCTGTTCCAATACACAAGCAAATCCCAGTGCTCAGGAAAATAAAGGGAAACGTGTACACTCTGCAAACCATGGTCCTGACTGTAGGCTGCACTTGTGTCCAACCAGAAATCATCATGGCAAATCCATGACAGGAGGAGAAAAAGCGGGTGCTGGAGATGCAAGAAGATTTACACAACCAGAAAGATGAACCACAGAACTTCCAACTGTCGTTTGACTAAACCTTACTGAAGGAATGTCTTTTCTGTCTTCTTGTATCTGCAGCAACCCTTCAAGTCAAGTTTCTCATCTTTGAATTAAGCAAACCCCTTTTTAAGTTGTCCATATAGAGGCCAATTTCATTGGGTTGGTATGAAAAGGCCAAAAGGACTGATACCAGGTAATGGCCAGCTCAAGTGCATCCGAGAGGGGGCCACTGACTGAGCAGAAATGGGTGACTGATACAATAGAACTGTCCTAACAGTCACTCCAAGGTGCCATCCACAACATGCTGAAGCTGTAGTAACTGTGCCTGGCTTAAGAAAAGGTAGTAAAGGAGAAGGAAAGCTTATTGACAATAGTTTAGCCACAATAGTGCAAGCTATAACACCAGATTTATTCTGCAGAATGCTTTACCATACCTGAGTAAACAGCTCTAGTAGTGCTCTTGGATAGCAGCTGCCATATTAGCTTGATGTGACCACTTCCTGCCCACTCATAGCAGGGAGGGAGGAGCAAACTGAGCATACGCAAGCCCTAGCCCTGGAGGTTTAAGCTGAAAACAGGAAGTCTGATACAGAAGCCCATGAGTACACAATAGAAGGAAAGAAATGTGGTGTTTCTTTTGACAGAGGACTCAGAGCAGCATTACTTTGAGCGTTTACTGGTGTATTTATATAGACCTTTCTGATTTCTCCTTTAAAAGTTATCCATAGCCACGGCATGCTTGCAGATGAACACTCACTCACTTTTTATGTACAGATCAATCAAGCCACTCAGAGGGTGAGATCCTCTAAGCACAAAGGGAAATAGTACATTCCCAATAACGCAAGACTCTGCCCATAACATTAATGCTTTGTTACACTGCTGCAGGCAAAAAACTATACAAGCCTCTCTAGTAGGGATGGGCAAATTTTTCGCCTCGTTTTGCCGAAAAAACAACGCCCATAGAAATATGGTGGTGTGCGTCAAAAAATAAAATTAAAAAAAAAAAAAGCCCGTCAAAAAAATTTCACCGCACGACAAAATTATTTTGACGCCCATAGACTTTAATGGGCGTTTGCAACATTTCACGGCGGCGTATTTTTGGCAAAACAAATCGGGTCAAATTCGACCATCCCTACTCTAGCAATAATAATTCTCACTCATAACCAAATATATACATGGGGTCTAATGGGCTTGGTCAGCAAATATCACCTTTATATTGTTACTGCTGTACATAAGTTATATTTATTTATTGATTGAAATAAAGCAACAGAAGCACAAACCTGTCCCTCTGATTAAACGAGAACAAAGACTAAAGTTGCCAACTGCCTGCTGTGAAGTTCCCCTTAAAGAGGAAGATAAAAATGAGGTAGATCATACTGAAATAAGAAATTTTGTAAATACAGGTATAGGATCCCTTATCCGGAAACCAGATATCCAGAAAGCTCCGAATTACAGAAAGGTAGTCTCCCATAGACTCCAATTTATCCAAATTTTTTAAAATGATTTCCTTTTTCTCTAATAATAAAACAGTAACTTGTACTTGATCCCAACTAAGATATAATTAATCCTTATTGGAAGCAAAAACAGCCTATTGGGTTTATTTAATGTTTATATGATTTTCTAGTAGACTTAAGGCATGAAGACCCAAATTACGGAAAGATCCATTATCCGGAAAACCCCAGGTCCCCAGCATTCTGGATAACAGGTCCCATACCTGTACTATCAATTATATGTTCATCATTTCTGAAATAATCAAGTTTTTGTTCAGTATTCCTCTCTCAGCATCTGTTTCTCTTCATTCTGTCTTCATGCAGCAGTTGGGTGTCAGATATTCACTGACAGTTAGATCCAATATATCTTATAGGGGGGCTCCTTTCCTAGCAGATGTATTAGAGCTCACTCAGAGCTGGTACAACCAAAATGTAACAAAATAACTGCCTTTTGCACAAATCCTGCATGTAGAGAGACATGATGTCTGGCAATTTTAATTAATTAGAGTAAGCTCTAATACATCTTCTAGGCAAAAGGAGCCATCTTATAAGATATATTGGATCTGTCACCCAACTGCTGCATGAACAATCAGTTATATATTCATCATTTCTGAAATAAGAAACTTTCTAAATACAATCAAATATTCTGCATTGTTTCTGAAATAAATCAAGTTCATGCAGCAGTTGGATGACAGATCCAATATAGCTCATAGGGGGCTCCTTTTGCCTAGAAGATGTATTAGAGCTCACTCTATTAAACTCACCAGACATCATGTCTCTCTACATGCAGGATTTGTACAAAAGGCAGTTATTTTGTTACATTTTGTTTGTACTGGAATCGGTTGAGTGAGCTCTAATACATCTGCTAGGAAAGGAGCCCCCCTATAAGATATATTGGATCTAACAGTCAGTGAATATCTGACACCCAACTCCTGAATGAAGACAGAATGAAGAGAAAAGATGCGGAGAGAGGAATAGTGAAGATTAACTTGATTATTTCAGTATGCTGAAGATAAAGTATAGAGTATTATGACCATACTGTTATAGTATTTACATGACTATCTCCAACGGGCAAATGATCTGTTCCCTGCCCAGTGCATTACGATCTACGGGAGAGGCGGGTTCACGAGTATGAAACAGGCTTTTATTTTATTTATGCGTTTCACACGTATTTGAGTGCACCTACGCGCATCAGTTAATGGATACCAAGGACAGAGACATTGTGTGCCTTAAGATGGATTTATTGCAGAGAACCTTTAATAAGGGTGATGCTTTTTTTTTGTATTTGAGCATTGGACAGAACCCCCAATACACCAACAACACTAGGGTCTATAGTCTTTAGAACTGGCTCCCCGTTACGTCTATTACAGGCTACAACAATAAATGCAAAATACGGTACAAGTTGCAATGGAATTCCTGAACTGAAGCTGTGTATAGTAGAAAATAGATATGCAATATAGTTCCCAACGGGTTTTATTTAGGATCTTCGGAAGGTACAGACGGCTCTATTCACTTTTTGTTCAAAAGCCAGATCTTAATTTTTTTTAAAAAAAATGACATTATTGCACAAAGCTTTGTGAAGGCACCAGCTGCAAATCACTGGCAGTTAAAAAAAAATCTGTATATATTCCTACAATACCTACAATTTATCAATGAAAAATGTAACTATTAAAACCGGAAACTCTGATAAAACAGTCCATATTTATACCTCTTCAGACAGAAGTAAAAACCATAAAAAAAACTTAAAAATCAATACTACTTGTGTAGTAAAGGCCAGATATGACTTGTGGCTCTCAGCAGTCCCCAATAAAACCCATATACAGACATTATTCTGCCATATGTAACTGCAACATTTAAACACTTGTGTAAAAGAAGAATATATACATTGTGAAAGAGACATACATAAAATGTATGTATAAGATCTGTTCCTAAAATGCAGAACATTAAAAGCAATAAGGGGCACCTCGGAGCTTAAAGGCAGGTCTGAAAAGTCAACTGTGTCAAATGCTCCGGTTCCAGATAGATTCGGTGATAACTGATCCCCGGGCCAAGTCTTTTGCTGCCATTTCAGATTAAGAAGACAATGTTATCGGAAACCATGATGTGGTTGGCTTCTTCCATAAGTTCCAAAGCCGCCTTCACCTCAGCCTGGGAGAAGGGAGAGTCGTTGTTCTTGTTAATGGCCTCCATCATGGCCGCCATGGCGATGGACTGAGCATGTGCAGCTTTAAAGGCATCCAGCAGGGCAGACTTAAAAGCTTTCAACCTGGAAATAGAAACAAAAGCCACATTAGATTAAAACAGCGCATCTTCCACATGTTCCCTAATGAACTGAAACTTTCCAACCATTCTCATAGGGGCATAATAAACCATAATTCAACAGTTTAGGCCTTGTTTGTTACACCTGTATGAATACAGAAATGCATGCGTTTTATTTCGTGTATGAGCTTATGCAGAAATGCAAGATGAAATTTTTTTTCAGTTCTCTGGTTCAATTTTGCCTTCCCAGCTGAACCTCTGAGTATCTGCTTATCATTAAGTCTGAGGCAGTGACTGGGGGACAGAAAGGCTTGTTTATACAGAACTCATTAGGGGTCATTTATCAACACTGGGCAAATTTGCCCATGGGCAGTAACCCATGCCAACCAAATTGCTGCATGCATTGTTCTACTTGCAGCTGGCTTTAAAAAGCTAATCACTGATTGGTTGCTATAGGTAACTGCCCATGGGCAAATTTGCCTAGTGTTGATAAATGAGCCCCATTATCTTATCAAACTGCCCTGATTAAGGCAGGAGTTAGTGTTCTTAAGGGTAAGGGCACACAGGCAGATTCGGGGAGATTAGTAGCCCTGGTGACTAATCGCCTCTTCTTCTGGGCGACAATCTTCCCACCGGCTATAATGAAAAATCGCCAGCGGGATGGCAGTCGCGTCACTTCGTTTTCTGAAGTTGCCCTAAGTTTCCACGTGAGGCAACTTCGGAAAACGAATCTGTGTGAGTGCCATCCCACTGGCGGTTTCTCATAGTCGGCGGGAAGGCAGATCAGGGAGATTGTCGCCCGGACAACTAATCTCCCTGAATCTGGCATTACCCTAAAATACATTAATCCCTGTATAATATTTTTATGTTAAAAAAAGGCAACAGTACAAATTACTTTGCTATAGCTACATACTATCCCATAGCACTTTTATACAAGATGGACTAAATATCAAGACACGCACTAGTCCTTACCTATCACCAGACAATCCAGGTTTTGCAGAGGAATCTGTTTCCATCTCTTCTTGCCCATTCACAGGTGTTTTAGGTGTATGCACTAGGGTTAAAAGAAAAATAAGGACATTAGAATGGTTTAAAAATACATACATATACATATATTATATACATACATACCTCAACCGTACAAATGATAATTTCATAGTTACGTACTGTTATACTAGCTTGCCCCTTGATTTGAGGGTAAACATGCATTTAACTTGGCTTTAAGCAGAGATTTGAGTAATAAATGGTCAAAACACTTTGCCTAAAACTAGTCTTAGAGCTATTCACCTGTTGAGAGGAGATTTATTGTGACTAATTTCACAAGAAAACTTCGGGCAACTTCAGAAAAAGCATTACGTAAGTTTTCCCACCAGTGATTTACTTTATTTCTATTAATTGGGCGTGTGACCCTTTTTGTAACTGAAATGCCAAGGCCTAGTTTGAGTCTGTCTCGTTAGATCAGAGAGATCCTATCCCAGGAGGCACAGCAGGGAAAGACTTAGAGAACTAACCCCTAAAAATGAATAGGGCTAAAATGGCATATTTTATATACTGAATTTATTGCACCAGCCTAAAGTTTCAGCTTGTCAATAGCAGCAATGATCCAGGACTTCAAAATTGTCACAGGGGGTCACCATCTTGGAAAGTGTCTGTGACACTCACATGCTCAGTGGGCTCTGATTGGCTGTTGAGAAGCTAAGCTTAGGGCTCGTCACTAATTATCCAGCAGAAAATGAGCTTCCCTGTAATATAAGCTGATGCTACAGGTTTGCGGATTATTAAATTTGGATGCTAATTGCACTGGTTTCTGTGCTGCCATGTAGTAATTATGTGTATTAATTACTAATCAGCCTTATATTGTGACATTTCTATTCTATGTGTACTGTATATTGTGAGTGGGTCCCTAAGCTCAGTAAGTGACAGCAGCACAGAGCATGTGCAGTGAATCAGCAGAAAAGAAGATGGGGAGCTACTGGGGCATCTTTGGAGACACGGATCTTTACTGCTAAAGGGCTGTGGTTGCCTTGGGCTGGTATAAAAGCCCAACACATAATGTCCAACATTTCGAGCTACTTCTTTTTCTAGGCTTTAGTTCTCCTTTAACAGAGGGACGCCATAAATCTATAGCAGCACATATGCCCCTGAAAGTTCTGCAAAGAAATGCAACACTGCAGTGGCCCAGCAAATTCCAGTTAATTTCCTATTAGCAAGCTTTAACCTACTTTTACATCTGTAAAAACACAGAGACAGTCCTAAAAGCTGTGCAGGCTTTAGTACAGGCCAACTTACATTTCTTTCAGAAGCTCTTGTATATAAAAGGGGACATGGATACAGTAATGCACATAGAGCTCTTCTACATCAAGACAAAAACCACAACCTCTACAGATTAAATTAAAAATCACCACTTTAAGCAAAAATTGCATAACTATCAGATGTGGGGCAGAGGAAATGCAGTCAGCAATAATTGGGGAGATTAAAAAAAATATATATATGGTTCCGGTGCATTATACCAAGAATCCAAAAAGCATCTGCAAAACCATCTGCTAAAAGGGAATCTGTCGTGTTAGGATTGCTTGATGTGTTGCATTTATCCGATTAGTTGCATTAACATAATTTCTTCATTGAGCACCAGTGTATTTTATGCATGTACTTCATGGTGGGGCCTCCATTTAGTTTACAACTTAGACCAGCTTTCTGCATAGAGTTACATTAGAGCCTTCAGGCAGTTGACCAATTCTGAAGGTATAGATTTCAGCTTCCAATCAACCGTTGAAAGCACGTTTTTTTAGAGCCATCGCAAGGTTTTAGGTGCTTCTCACAAAGCTATGCTAGAGAAGGAAATGCCCTGTGGTGCCATAACCCAAAGTCAGACAGACAGTCGGCTCACAAACATTAATGTGGTTTCTTGAAAAACACAATTATATAAAAATAATTTATAGCACCTACTTTGTAACTGGCCTGGAGACCACAGTTAGAGCAATGACTGGCAAGAACTATGCTTCTTTCCTGCAGGAGCTGCTCAAATCTACAGCAGCCAATAGAAGTCACAACATTTTAGAAGAATTAAATTTCCCAGTATAAACCACCTTCTAGTGAGTGGAGGTCACTGGGAATTGAAATGCAGCTGGTCCAGATGTCTAGGTGCTAGCAGGTAGACACGCTGTAACTTAGTAAAATTTACTCAACCCTTAAACAGTGTCTTGGGGGAAGGCCGGTATCTATTTACAAACATGGAGGCTTTAAGAAAGAAAATAAAATTAAGGAAGTCATCCCAGACAGTACAAGGATTTATAGGACATTGCTCGGGGAATATCACTCCTCGAGAAGCACCTCTGCTTCCATCTGGCAAAGCTGATCCACTTCTTGCTTCTGGACATGCTTTACTTGAGGGGATTTATAGCTCTCCATGAGGGGATTTATAGCTCTCCAGAGCCTATCGGATCTTTCCATTGCTCTGTGAGGCTACAAGGTTATTGTTATTACATATAGTCAGTGCCCATGCTTTTTGCAGTCTCTTATTCAACTCCCTGCCTGATGAAGTCCAATTTTAAGTGAGCTACATCAACTACCCATTTAAGTAAATATGTGGAGCGTAGTAGAGATCCCACATTGGTCTTAGAACAGCAAGGGACAGATATTGTGTGGGATTTCTTTCCCCTTTCTCTGTGTTTGTGGATCGGATTATTAATCCCTATGTTAAATCACATAAATCATATCTTAAAGATACAGGAGATTTTTTAGATAAGATCAATAAATGTACAGATTTAGGGGATGATATACTTTTGGTTACACTTGATTTGAAGAGCCTCTACACCTCCATCCCTCATGATGGGGGTGTGGAGGCGGTATGCTTCGCGTTGGACCTAGATCCAGCCATTGATAATGCTCAAGGAAAATTTGTTATACAATGTCGAACTGGTCCTATACAATAAATTCTTTATTCAAGGATCACTACTACATGCAGATACGGGGTACAGCAATAGGATCAAATGTGGCCCCGTCCTACGCAAACATCTTCATGAATAGGTTCGAGTAACAATACGTTTATAACAAGTGGGTCACCAAATTCTGCCACAAATGGTTCAGATTCATCGATGTTTTTGCCATTTGGACGGGTCCACATTGGACCCTAGAGAGGTTTGTGGGAGAGATGAATTCTGCATTATGTTGTGTAAAATTTACCCTAGCATCCAGCGCGGAATGTATCCCATTTTTGGATACAAGGGTATCAAGATGTGGTGGATCCCTGTCGGTGGATTTGTACGTCAAGCCAACTGACAGGAACACTCTACTCCATTTTGATTCCATTCACCCACAGCAGGTTAAAAAGTCCCTTCCAAAATCAGAGTTTAGTAGGGTCAACCGGATTGTAAAGGACGAGTCATTACTTGACTTGAGATTAACTGAGATGCAGGACAAATTTAAAGAACGGGGTTACCTTAATAATATGTTAAAGGAACAATGTAAGGAGGTAGAGAAAAAAAAATTAAGAGAGTGGGCCAGGTAAAAAATTAAGAGAGTGGGCCAGGTAACTCAACAGCAAGATCGTATTCCCTTTGTCTCGAAGTTTAACACCTTATCCCACAATGTTTCTGATAGTTAAACACTGAAAAAATCTTGAGGGAAGGTCTTCCTGATGTGACTAGTTTTCAAAACTTTCCCATTATGTCTTAAAAGTAAAACTCTAGCCTCAGTACTTGTAAAATCTGATATAGGCAGCCAAAAAATGAAACAAGGCACATTACGGCCAATAAAAAAATGGTACCGTTCCATGCCTTGAGTGTAACTGCAGCTCCAATTGCCAAAAAGGTGAAGTAGTTCATCATCCCCGACGGGGGTATTATACATGCGCCACAAGTTTCGTGGTATATAGCATTAAATGCCCCTGTGGCCTATTAAACGTGGGTCAAACATCACGTCCCATTCGAGAAAGAATTAGGGAGCATAAATCGGCAATTAGAACAAAAAAGACAGAACAAGCAGTTGCTGCCCATTTTTTAGAGGCTGGACATGGGATACACCAATTGAAATTTCAGGTATTGGATCATATACCAATACCCAGACGAGGTGGGGGATTGTGTAAAATTTCTATTAAAAAAAGAAGCACAGTGTATTAGGAGACTCGGGACACTGTCCCCACATGGACTGAACAGGGAATATGATCTACAAGCTATTTTTCGCTGAGCTTGTTTTTATATAGATTTTAACTGGTTGTTTAATTTTTTGTTTTTCAGATAACACATAACATGATTGGTCTGTGACCTACAAAGAGTTAACTACGATACTTATTGATCTGAACTGCTTAGCAACAGTATGTAATGTGTTCTTTAATTCTCAAATGTAGCCAATAGGTGGCGCTTAAGTGATACATTTCAGTCACAATTGTAACAATATGTATGTAGTTTGTTGCTATTACCACCATATAACCAGTAGATGGCGAAAATTTCACCCACATAAAAGGGGTGTTCCAAAAGGGTGATTATAGAGCTTGATAAAAGGCCTGAATGCCTGAAACGTCACGGACCAGGCTGTTTGCCATGTAATGTATTAATAAAGGCATTTTAATCTACTGGTGCTGTACGAAAACCTTCCTTTAGGGACAGATATTGCCCAGTTTAAGAAAGAAAAACCTTGGTTGGACTGCTTACAGGGGAAGTCACCTTGGGGAAAGTCAAACCAGCAAAGACGTATTTGATGTTTGCTTAATTCCCGGTTTAGGGTAGAACTACATGGGCGATTTCCACGCGTTTTCGGCAGATTTCCACACAGTCTGCATCCAACAGTCGTGACAGATGAACGCTGTAACACCATCCTACATTGCTGTTGCTTACATTATTTTCCATCGCTTCCGACTTGATGCAGCACATCGGATCCGCCAAAAACGTGTGGAAATCACCCTTGTTCTACCCTTAAAGGAAAACTATACCCCCCAAACAATGTAGGTCTCTATTAAAAGATACTGAGTAAAACAGCTCATGTGTAAACCCTGCTTCATGTAAATGAACCTTTATCATAATAATACACTTTTTTAGTAGTATGTGCCATTGGGTAATCATAAATAGAAAATTGCCATTTTAAAAAATAAAGGCCGCCCACTGAGATCGTAAGATTCACTGTACTCACATACAAACCACATGTAAGGTCACATGAGCCAATTAACAGACAGAGTTCTGCCTTTTGCTTCCTCACTTCTTGCTGTTACAGTTAGTGTTGTAGTATTTCTGGTCAGGTGATCTCTGAGGCAGCACAGATAGAGTCACGAAATGGTGGTTCAAGGCAAGAGATGTAAAAGGGCAATATTTATGTAAATATATATTCCAGTTGGGTAAGATTCTTTAATATGTCATTCAATTTGATATAAACTATCTGTTGCTTAAGTATTCATTTTGGGGCTATAGTTTTCCTTTAATCAGCACGCTTCTAAGAGAAATGAATGGCAGGAAAGGCTTACCGACAGGAGTTTCATCTTCTGTATCACTAAACTCATAGGGATCATGCGACTCCCCGTCTTGTGCACGACGCTTCTTCCTACAAAGCCCCAAATACTACTGATTAGTGAACCAAGTCCCATAAACGGATATGCATTCATTTACTGCGCCTAGTGTGTACTATTAGAACATAAACTGACCTTCTCTTCTTGCCTTCGCCATCAGGCTGGGTCTGCTCCTCCTCTGTGTCAGACTCCCCCTCCCGCCTTCTCCGCTTCTTCTCTTTCTCCAGTACCTACAAATCACAGGCCTCAGTAAGTTTTGGCTACAAAAGTGTCATTACTATCTGAATTTATTCGTATCGCCCTCTCAGCAATCTGTATCATAGTCAGTTACAGTGGACAACTAGTTCTAACACAACACATTGCCTAGATGCTGCCTAGAGTGGTCAATACAATGTTCTACATCTGATGAAAGCCTGGATGTAGCCCAGTTGCTGAGAAGAGATAGAGAGAAAACAAAGATTATATTCAGTATTATTTCCATGAAATTACCCTTTGTTCTTTTGATGTCCTTTTTATTGATTTTACTTTAAACTGCAATTTCTTGTGTTGACCAACAGGCGTATCCAATAAGATACTCACTCTGCATCATTGTTTAACAATAAGAACCTTTGAGCTAGGTAATGGTAGTTATTGATTTCCTGGTATTTAGGGGCTTTAAAGAGATTATACATTTAAATCAGTTCATGTCCCAGTGGAGCTTACAATCTATCACACACCAGGCTGCCCCCCATGTGCAGAATTAAAAGAAAGCTGGTGAATACAGCAAACAGGTTTATAAAGAGCCGACGAGTGCTCACCTTCTTGAAGTATGCATACTGCACAAGCTCCAAAGCAGCCTCGGCATCCTGTAGTTGCACAGTCTTACTCATTCGCACTTTTGCATGTGCTGTGGACAGACGGATTAGGGTTTCCAAACTACGTGCAGTTACAGGGGAGGTCTGGGAGAGAGAGAGAGGATAAAGATAAAATGCCTTTATTTTGCCATGTACAGAATTGCTTTCATATCTTGGTTCACATTTGGATGCTTCACACATATTGAATACACTGGGATATCTGCAGTTTTTCTGCAGCACGTACCCTTGCAACATCTGTGCTCATCTGATCTTGATTCCGCAGGCGTGTATACTCCTCTGCAATAAAACTGGCAGCCTCTTGCGTCAGCACAGGTTTGAATATTTTGGCTACATGGATGTATTTTCGCATAAATTCCATGCTGAGGACTTTCTCCCTTCAGATGTAAAAATACAAACATTAAAAGGAATTCTGTCGTGATTTTTAGGATGTTGTTTTTATTTCTAAGTTACACTGCAAATAATTCACTCTATGATATAACATTTAATTCCTGAACCAGCAAGTGTATTTTTTAGTTGTAATACTGATGTGTAGGTGCATCTCAGGTCATTTTGCCTGGTCATGTGCTTTCAGGAAGAGCCTGCACTTTAGGATGGAACTGCTTTCTGGCAGGCTGTTGTTTCTCCTACTCAATGTAACTGAATGTGTCTCAGTGGGACCTGGATTTTACTATTGAGTGCTGTTCTTAGATCTACAAGTGAGCCGCTATCTGGCTAGCTTCCCATTGTTATGTTGTTAGGCTGCTGGGGGAGAAAGGGAGGAGTTGATATCACTCCAACATGCAGTACAGCAGTAAAGAGTGACTGAAGTTTATTAGAGCACAAGTCACATGACTGGGGGCACCTGGGAAACGGACAATATATCTAGCCCCATGTCAGATTTCAAAGTTAAATATAAAAAAAATCTGTTTGCTCTTTCCAAAAACAGATTTCAGTGCAGAATTCTGATAGAGCAGCAGTATTAAGAGATTCATTTTGAAAACTGTGCACATTTTTCTATGCAATAAACACTTACCGTCTCTTCTTAACCCCATGGAGAAGACTATCATGTTTCTCATACACCTGCAGTTCCTGCTGTTCCTCGCTGGTAACGTTGGGATCTTCAGTGGCAAGGATATCCACTGCACTGCCCAGAGGCAAAGCTGAAACGTACCACAAATGTTAGCATTAACAGCACTCCAGGTCTGAAATTAAGCAACAATTGAGAAACTGTAGATCAGCAGCAGCCAAACTGCATTATTATATTGTAAGCTCTTTTGGGCAGGACCCTTTAAACCATTTGTATTGGTTACTGGTGGTTCGTGTGTTCTACTTTATATACCCATTTAATGTACAACGCTGCAAAATCTGTTGGCGTCTTTTAAATACAGGTTAATAGGCAAGTTTCAGACAGACTTATTAAATATAACCAAATATACTAATACAGGAGCTCATATGCAACATGGTACAACCAGTGCAGCCAGTGTTAAAGCACCACTTCATATTTTGTTTGAATTACTATACCTCAGACATTCATACAGAGCTACAAAATACCCATGCTGGCAAGGTTTTTTTTTTTTTTCTTTTTTTTAATTTTAATATGTCTAAATGCACTTTATTAGCAATTAGTTCTGTTGTCTGTCTAATAAAAAAAGTACCAACTCTGTAGGAGGTGAAAAGTAGCTGGGGCCAGCATAAGAAGTGTAAGGCCTAAAGGACAGTCCACACAAGCAGATTCGGGGATATAGTCACCCCATCAACAAACCGCATTCTCCCTGCCCCCCTCCGGCTAAAGTGAAAATTTACGCACGTTGCTTCGTTTTCTGAAGTCGCCTCACAAGGAAACTTTGGGCGACTTTGGAAAACGAAGAAGAGGCAATTTGTCGCTAATCTCCTCGAATCTGCTCATGTGGCCTCACCCTAAAAAAGGTACTTAATCACACCAAAGTGACCCACCTATGAAAATGCCTGAGGCCTTTGTGCCAGAAGCTGCAAAGACAGAAGCTGGGAAGGAATAAAGAACTACTGATGCTGGCTCAGCAGTTCAAAGCACAGTTAAAGCCCACGCAAACTTACCATCACCATCCTGCTCTCCAGCAGATCTATATCGGTGCATGCGCAGAACATGGTCAGATATCTCCCTGTCGTGTTCTGGGTCCATCTGATCCAGCATAATGAAGAGGAGATCAAAACGAGACAACAGAGAGTCCTGCAGGCCAATGTTCTCCATGGGAGTTTTATACTGGTCATACTGTAAATGCGATGGAAATACAAGTCAGTAAAGTTTAACGGATCAATTTTTTTTATACAGTTGATGGTAAACAATCCTTTTCCCTATAAAGAAAAGAAAATGTAAACTAATAATCTCAGCGAAATCAGAACCTTTCTAAATATAATCAGTTAAAACATTCTGTAGAGTTTATGAAATAACCAAGTTACTCTTCACTGTCCCACACTCAGCAACTGTTTTTTTTTCTGTTCAAGCAGTGGGTGGAGTCAGTTAGGTCCAATATATTCTTGGGGGGTGCACCTTTTGCCTAGACGATGTCTAGCTATGTATTAGCGCTCACGCTTTTATTCTTTTAAAGAGTTTAAAATAACCAGCTCTGATGGAAATGCCTGCAGGGAGTTGGTCAGTTATTTTGTTAGCTTTTGTTTGTGCTGGAGTTGGTTATTTGAGTTAAGGTGGCCATAGACACGCAGATCCGATCGTACGAATCGAGGATTCGTACGATTTTCGGATCGTGTGTGGCGTGTGCCGACATCTTTCGTCCGGCGGAGATCGGTCGTTTGGTCGATCGGTCAGGTTTGATTTTGACCCGACCGATCCCGCCGGAGCTCATGGCACATCGTAATCTGATCGTTCGGCTATACGGCCGAACAATCAGATTACCCCCGATATAGCCATGACTGTTAATGGCATAACGGGGAAAGATCCGCTCGTTTGGCAACATTGCCAAACGAGCGGATCTTTGCATCTATGGCCACCTTTAGCTGTAAAACATCTGCTAGGAAAGGGAGCCCTCCCTGCCAAATGGTATTATACCTACCTGTCAATCAATATCTGACCAAGACCCCTGAATGAGGAGAGCACGGATTGCCGAGATATACTGAAGTGTAACCATTTATTTTATAAACTGTACAGAATTTTTTATTGATTATATTTAGAAAGTGTCTTGTATTGCATTTTCATCTCTGCAATAGATTCCCTTTAATCCTTATAGTGTCTTTTCTGCTCACCAGCTAGGGAGTTTTAAGACCTAAACAACTCTACATTGCCAAGTACTTGGGAGAGGTAGCCAGTAGATGAAAAGGGTTAGCAACCAAAATGTATCTAAGTATCAATACAAATTCTATGTATACTTTACATAACTACTCTATAGGGCACCACTGTTGATTGTGCACAAAACAGGCACAATTACCCTGCGCTTTTGGTCAGACATTTTTATTGCATCATTTCTCAGTTATGGAGTGCGCAAACCCTTAATTATGCAACCAAGAGGGTGTCGGGTGCTCAAACTGGATGACCTTTGCCTGCCCTTCAGGTCTTGCATTCCATTTAAAATAAAACCAGTAGCACTCTGATAAAAGTGAAAAAGTTAAATTTATTTAGCCCATATGCATACAAATCAAGGGCAACGTTTCGGGCTCCACTGAGCCCTTTATCAAGCCTCTTTAGTGCAGTAGAAATATATCAGGGTGAGAAGGCAATACACTGCAAATATTTAAGTTTAACTCACCCTTCCATAGACTGGATTGGCAGCAGCCAGCACACTGCAGCGGGCATTTAACCTGGCATGAATACCAGCTTTAGCGATGGTCACACGACCCTGTTCCATGACTTCATGGATTGCTGTGCGGTCCATATCAGACATTTTATCAAACTCATCAATGCACACAACTCCCCTGTCTGCCAACACCATGGCGCCAGCCTCCAGCCTTCTTTCACCTGTTAGACGGGGGGGGGGAAAAAAAAGCAGAGCCGTTAAGTTATTATTCTGCCTTCTACAAAAGACACTGTACGTTGCCCATTCAATACAAAAAGAATACTTATAAAACTGTATAGGTTTCTAACAGTTTCCTCTGCACAAATTAAGCAAAGTATGGCTCTGTGGTGCACAAGGCCATCAGAAAAGGTCAACTAAACCCTAAAAATGCAATGTTTTATACACAGAACTTATTGCACCAGCCTATCATCTTGATAATAGCAGCAATGATCCAGGACTTCAAACTTGTCACAGGGGCTCACCATCTTGGAAAGTGTCTGTGACACTCACATGCTCAGTGGGCTCTGAGCAGCTGTTGAGAAGCTAAGCTTAGGGGTTGTTGCAAAAGGTAATATCAGTTGAAGTGTAAAAAGAAGAAAATGGTAGAAAATAGCAACTAGCCACTGCAATAAGAATTGTAGCCCATGTTCCAATTACACAGATGGACCTGCGATTCAGTGACTTAGAGGATTTCCTCAAAGGAATAATATTTTTGCGTGGTTATCCTAACCTCCATGACAACACAGCTTTGTTTCCATACTGAAGAATTATGCTCCTTATAGTTCAGTACACAGACACACACAGGGGCAGATTTATTAAAGGTCGAACGGAAAATTACCCCAACTTGATTCGAATTTAAAAAAAATATCAAATAAATTCCATGTTAAAGGAAAACTATATCCCCCAAACAATGTAGGTCTCTATTAAAAGATACTGAGTAAAACAGCTCATGTGTAAAACCCTGCTTCATGTAAATGAACCATTATCATAATAATATACTTTTTTAGTAGTATGTTCCATTGGGTAATCATAAATAGAAAATTGCCATTTTAAAAAATAAGGGCCGCCCCCTGAGATCGTAAGATTCACTGTACTCACATACAAACCACATGTAAGGTCACATGAGCCAATTAACAGACAGAGTTCTGCCTTTTGCTTCCTAACTTCTTCCTGTTACAGTTAGTGTTGTAGTATTTCTGGTCAGGTGATCTCTGAGGCAGCACAGATAGAGTCACGAAATGGTGGTTCAAGGCAAGCGATGAAAAAGGGCAATATTTATGTAAATATATATTCCAGTTTGGTAAGATTCTTTAATATGTCATTCAATTTGATATAATCTATCTGTTGCTTAAGTATTCATTTTGGGGGTATAGTTTTCCTTTAAAATAACTCTGTACTCACCAGTCTCCTGGTCAGTAGTGACTGCAGCCGTTAAACCCACACCAGACGATCCTCTACCAGTGGTGGGAATAGCACGGGGGGCAGTGAACAGAACGTATCTTAGGAGCTGGGACTTTGCAACAGAAGGGTCCCCTAGAAAAAAAAAACAACAATGTAGAAATCCTGATTTGGATTGTCATGATCAGAGCTATGGAGTTTGAGTCGTAATTAATTTTGGGTATCTAGAGTAAGTCGCAAAAAATTTACTGACTGCGACTCAAACTTTAAATATAAGCACTGAAAATAATCCACTCAGATTTAAGAGTTTCTATGAAGAAGGATAGGACATAAGCAATTCAGTTTATAAGAGCAATACTTTGGTTAATTTTGGATTGTATTTAACAGCTATATGTCAGCTTCAATTCATATAGAAGTTGTCTTGGGCTCTCCAATAGTTTTTGGTTTATGTCGTTTAACTTTGGTTTTGAATTACCAACGGATACGGGTTTATATTTTTGAGCTTTGTCGGCAATAAAATGCCTTGTATGTTGTGTACTTTACCATGTTGATTGAAAGAAGATAAAGGGGATGTTCACCTTCAAGTTACTTTTAGTATGTTATAGAATAGCCAATTCCAAGCACTTTTCAATTGGTCTTTATTATTTATTTATTTATTTTAATATAGTTTTTGAATTCTGTGCCGCCTTCTTCTGGTTCTTTCCAGCTTTCAAATAGGGGTCGCTGACCCATTCTAAAAACAAAAGCTCTGTAATGTATTGTTATTGCTACTTTTTATTGCTTATTTTTCTATTTAGAACCTCTCCTATTTATATTCCAGTCTCTTATTCAAATCAATGCATAGTTGCTAGGGTAATTTGGACCATAGCAACCAGATTGCTGACATTACAAATATAAATACAGGTACCGGGTCCATTAAGCAGAAAGTTCTAAATTACAGATAGGCAGTCTTAAAACACATTTTTTTTTTAAAAAAAACGATTTCCCTTTTCTCTGTAATAAAACAGTAGCTTGTACTTGATCCCAACTAAAATATAATTAATCCTTATTGGAGGCAAAACAAGCCTGTTGGGTTTAGTTAATGTTTACATGATTTACTGGAAGACTTCAGTCCCATACCTGTACATTTTATTTGAATTACTTTGATATGGAGGTACCATACACTAAGCCCGACTCAAATGATTTATGTACAGACTCCACAGCTCTGTTCATAGTTTATTTGCAAGGGGGAAGGCTGCGTGATCCCAAAACCTACTGTATATTTCCCCCACAAGTAATTATATGGTCTTCTTAAAGAAGCACAGACTTCAATTACCTATTAACAGCACGTTAATATCGCCTCTGATACGGGTTCCGTTGTCCAAAACTTTCTCAACCCCTCCAAGGAGCATGCAGAGTATTGCCTTCTTGATGTAACTGTGCCCATGAATACTCGGAGCAAGAGATCTAGACAGCTGCTCAAATACATCCTTAAATAGAAGGAAGGGAATAAATAACTATTTCCCACTGGACAAATATAAGCAGCAAGCTGGACCTTCAATAGATCATGTGATCAAGAGGTGAGGGTTATACCAGTACACACATTTGCTTCATTTCTTGCCCTTACCTTGCTATGGCTTTTGCTGAATTTCTTAATTTTGGCCAAGTCATCAGCTGAAAAGACTGGAGTCACCTCTTTACTCATTTGGATTACATTGCATGCAATCAGTATAGTCCTGGGGGAAAAACACAGAATAGTTACCAATCTAGTATTTCCAATAGTAAAAAAACTACAGTGTATAACAAGACTATACTGTTTTGAAGCAGAAAGGAACTAAGGGAGGATGGCCCAAACAAACTAAAGAAAACATTTGCTTTAACCTGCTCAAGTAGAATATGGCAAACAGTTTATGTGGACCACAAATGCAGCCGGGTCCTAATTTTATTCCCAGATCATAAAGCACAATACTTCTATTCTACAATCATAAGGCAATTAAAACGCTTACCTGAACGAGGCAGAAGTGTAGCCATTTTGTTTTGATGGCAAACAACGGTATGTGCCAATAACCTGGACACGGTCTCCGGGTTTTACTTTGTCCACCAGATCATCATCTAAAATGATGTCTACAGACCGAGGCAGCTGGCCAGCTGGTGCTTTTTCGGGCATCTCCTGAATTGTAATTGTTTGATGGTCTTTATATATAGAAAGGCCATACTCTGTCTCAAGCGGATTATTCTCTTCATCCTGCAAGACAAAATCAAAATCAGTTTTTGATCTTCAGCAAACTGGTTGCTAGGGTCCAATTACCCTAGCAACCATGCATCAAAAGGAGTAAAAGACTGCAATATGAATAGGAGAGGGCCTGAATAGAAAGATGCGTAATAAACTAGTAATAATGTAGTTGCTGTACAGAGGATTTGTTTTCTAGATGGGGTCAGTGACCCCCATTTGGAAGCTAGAAAGAGTCAGAAAGAAAAACTACAAACTATAAAAATTAGTCCTATAACATACTAGAACTTACCTCAAAGGTGAACCACACATTTAAACCAAATTCAGCTTTTAGATAATTGTTCAAAAGTGTGATAAAAAAAATAATAAAAGATACTCAAACAATGTAAAACCGAAGGCCCAGTTATTGTTACCTTTGTAGGATAGACAGCACTTGAAGGAAATGCCTCTAAACTGGTCAGGTCTGTGTATTTCCTCTCTATGGTCTTCTTCGTGGCAGGGCAATAATGGACACTCCGAACCACTTTTGGGCGGACCAAAGAACCTGTGAAATCAGGACAATGGCGAGATTACTTGTGATTAGTATATTCCCGGGCAGCCTGGACAAGAATTAAAACCCTGGTCCAGCAATTGGCAAACAGTATGGGAAACTTTCTGTTAAAGGGAGCCTGTCAGCCTAAGAAATAATTCCACATTCTCATCTACTGTGTTTAAGTAAAATAAAGTGTTATTACATAAACAAGCTAAATATTTGTTGCCACCTGCCTTTGTGTGTCTGGGTGACGGGTCCACTTTAAGAGCCATTCACCACATTTAATTTTCCAGGAATCCTTGCACCACTGTGGGCCAGTACACTACCTATTCTGACTATTATACTATGCATGTGCTTGCCTAGGGCAGCGCAATAGATCTGAAAACCAAATAGAACTGAAAGTTGATGGGTAAAAAGTACCCTAGGCCAGTACATTTTTAAAGGGAAAGTAAAGGTTAAATAAAGAAGTGGCCAGAGATGTTATTCATTATGTTTTGGGCTTCGGTACCAGCCCAAAGCAACCACAGCCTTTTAGCAGTAAAGATCTGTGTCTCCAAAGATGCCCCAGTAGCTCCCCATCTTCTTTTCTGCTGATTCACTACACATGCTCTGTGCTGCTGTCACTTACTGAGCTTAGGGACCCACTCACAATATACAGTACACATAGAATAGAAATGTCACAATATAAGGCTGATTAGTAATTAATACACATAATTACTACATGGCAGCACAGAAACCAGTGCAATTAGCATCAGAATTTATCAGCAAACCTGTAGCATCAGCTTATATTACCGGGAAGCTCATTTTCTGCTGGATAATTAGTGACGACCCCTAAGCTTAGCTTCTCAACAGCCAATCAGAGCCCACTGAGCATGTGAGTGTCACAGACACTTTCCAAGATGGTGACCCCCTGTGACAAGTTTGAAGTCCTGGATCATTGCTGCTATTGACAAGCTGAAACTTTAGCCTCGTGCAATAAGTTCAGTATATAAAATATGGCATTTTTAAGGTTTAGTTTTCCTTTAAGAGCAATGGCAATCAGGTTTAAAGTCACTGGAAACAAAAATGTGGGCTTAGTTGTCCTTTAACAAAGCATTATATACAAACATGAAGTGCCCCAACTGTGTCATGGTTAGTGTGCCCTAATCAGTTCACCAGAGAGAAATGCAATGACAGTTGAAAAAAATGGAAATGATTCCACACTCACACTTTGTTACTATTCCTTCCACGCAGACAACACTACTCAAGAAGCGGGACGTTAGGGTGCGAGGAGTCACATGTTTGGAGCCGAAGCTTCCCTCCAGGCCAATGTAGAAGTCTTCATATTGCTTGGCATAGGTGCCATCAATAGAGGCAACAAAGTCCTTTAGAGCTCGTTGGAATGCGATAAGACCCTCGAAGGCGTTGTTCATGAGCCTGTATTGGTGACAAAAAAGGCTTTAGTGTGAAGTCGATCTGATCAAGCTCAGTGTGCAATGCAGCAGCATAGGGATGTCTTGCTACACAAGCCAAAATATCTTCCTATCTGATCACTCGTGGAGTCCTACCCCAAGTCTAATGTTTCACCTTTCTAAAGCTGCTTTGGGGGGGGGTCGCCAACCCTATAAAAGGTCCCCAACCTTTTTTACCCGTGAGCCACAAATATAAAAAGAGTTGGGGAGCAATACAGGCATGCAAAAAGTTCCTGGGGTGCCAAATAAGGGCTGTGATTGCCTATTTGGTAGCCCCTATGTGGACTGGCAGCCTACAGGAGGTTCTGTTTTATGCAACCAAAACTTGTCCAGAAGCCTGGAATTCAAAAATAAGCATTTGGTTGGGGATCACTGCTGTAAACTGTTCTAAATTTGATACATTTAGTGGATACATTTCTTATCTTTGTCCCTGCTGAGCAGAATATCTGGGTTTCATTAAAGGCAACTGTTAGAATTGATACAAGAGTTGCTAATTCTACAGAGATGCTGCTGAGAAATGTATCAACTAAATGTTGCAAAATTGTAACAGAATCTGCACCTGAATTACTGATCTGCCAGACACATTAAACTTCAAATTTAGATTTTGAGGAAGAAAATAGGAAAGTAATTAAAGTCTTCTACAGTCAATCTGAAAACAACTGAACAAGCTTTTGGAATGTGAACAACCCCTTTCAGAGGCAAGAGCTTACAATCTACTGGGATAAAGGCGCTACGGCAGGGGGCAGCTACTGAAAGACACTTACAAGCTGGCTCTTTTCTCATTTTTCCTCCGGAGATCATTAATGTTGACAATCAAACGGTACTGATTCTCGCTGATCATGTCCCGCACTTTGCTTTGGTATATACCTTGGTCTTCCTAACAGGGAACAACAGAAAAGAAGTTATGCACAGACCTTAGAGTAAAGAAATACAGACATTAACATGCTTAACTTCAAACGGACTCAGGTTTCCCCCTATTAAAGGAGAGGTTCATCTTGGAAGTTAACTTTTAGGGCAGAGACAAACGCTCAGATTCAGGTGGATTAGTTGCCCATCGACATATCTCCGTTTCTTCAGGGCGACTAATCTCCCCAAACTGCCTCCCGCCGGCTAGAATGTAAATCCCCAGCGGGATGGCAGTCTGAACGCTTCCGTCTTCCGAAGTAGTCCGCAGTTACCCCATGAGAAAACTTTGGGCGACTTCGGAAAAAGAAGCATACGCGATTGCCACCCCGGCAGTGATTTACATCCTAGCCGGCAGGAGGCAGTTCGGAGAGATTAGTCGCCCTGAAGAAAAGGAGATATGTCGCTGAGCAACTAATCTTCCCGAATCTGAGGAGTCTATGCCCTTAGTATGTTATAGAATGGCCAATCAGAAACTTTTTAATCGGTCTTAAATTTTTTGCCTCTTCTGAATCTTTCCAGCATTCTAATGGGGGTCACCCCATCTAAAAACAAACGCTCATTAAGACTACACATTTAGTGGTGTAACTAGATGCTACTGGGCCAGACAGCAAATTATTTTTCAGGCCTCCAAAATGTCTAGAGATTGACCTGTTTTACCAATATTTATTGAAATTGTGTATGAATTAGGGCCTCATGGGGTCCATATACCTTTTGGGCCCCCCAGCAGCAGCATGGTCTGTTTCCTCTGTATTTACACCCCTGTTGTTATTGCTACTTTTTATTACTCTTCTTTCTATTCAGTCCTCTCCTATTCATATTCCAGTCTCTTATTCAAATCAGTGCCTAGTTGCTAGGGTATCTTGTAGAATGATCCAGTTGCTCTAGATTTAAATTCTAATAGATATACCATGACCTGATGAATGAAAACCTTTAGACACATGTTGCTATGGTAATTTGAACCCTAGCAACCAGACTGCTGAAACTGCAAACTGGAGAGCTGCTGAATAAAAAGCTAACTCAAAAACCACAACTAAAAACCAAATTGTCTCAGAATATCCCTCTCTACATCATACTAAGAGTTAATTTAAAGGTGAACAACCCCTTTAGCCCCATTGGTCCTGCACTGGCTGCTGCTCACATAAAACATTTGGTGATGTCGAATCTGTTGCCCGAGGGCTGCTGGGAGTTGCAGGCCTACACAAAAAGTAACAAACTACAGCTCCCAACATCCCCTGCAACTCTAGAAGCCATTTCCACAGCTATAAAGGCACAGGTTTGAGACTTATTGAAAACCACACAAATATCCCCCCAGTGTAACTGAGCAGCCGGTCATAGCCCATTCACGACGAGTAATTATCAAAGTAGCAAAACCTTGGCACATAGAGCAGGAGGGATTCTGGGAATTGTAGTTTCTTAACAGATAGCAGGCAACGAGTTAGTCAACTAAGCCTAGGGGAACAGGGATGGCCACAGAACAACTTCCACAACGTGGGACTCACCTCATCATCCAGGAAATCAAGGTATTCCCTCTGCGCCTCCCGCATCTCCTGATCGTCCAGCTCGGTAACTGCAGCCATGGCGACGAAACTAAGTTGTGAGGGAGAAAAACGCGTGACACAGACTGAGCTGAGACACGGACAATGTACAGCAATGGCGCGAAAACTCTCAAAGCCCCTCCTACTTTCCCGCCAAACTCTAACCAAGACGCCACCCTCAAAAGGTTTTGATTCGCTAAGCAGTTTGGCGGCAAAAGTGTCCTGGCCAATGGGTTTTTAGCAATCTCCCAGAATGGGCGGGACATAAACGTGTTGCTGAAAGCAGCCGAAAGAGACGAGGAGGATCAAATCAGAAGGGAGGTGATAGGAACAGGAAGTCGTAGTCACGTGAGCTGGCGCTCTCTATCGCCGCCATAATGTAAGAGGGCAGGACTATTCATGAAATGGCGCGGAATGTTAAAATATATTACTTATAGGGAAATCCCATAAAAATATAGGCAGGCCGGAATTTTTTTCCAGAAAAGGTGGCAACCGTGATAGTTGTATCAACACGTTGCTGTGGGCACTTTAGAAATCGCAGGGTCGCCAGGTTGGCGGGTTTACAGCCATTGGGCTACTAATTTAAATCCCAGGCGGGTTTTGAAAGTACAAACTAGCTATGGTACGGAATTGGGCTACTTTTTGAGCCTTTGGCTGGTTTGTATTTTGGAAACCAGCCACAAATGTTCTTACCCTAATGTGCCAAGCCTGAGTCTCCCAATGCATGTTGGGTAATGTAGTTTTTGTTTAACAATTTGCCAACTGACAAGTTTAATGTAAGACTACAATACCCAACATGCAATGGGACTGACTTGTGTAGAAGACGGGTGTTTACCAGATTTGGGCCTCTGCACCCCAGTCTCCCGTCCCTCTTAAGCATTCTCACATTTTCTGGTGATTTTACTCCATTTCAGGCAATTTTGGAGCAAAAATCTGCTGGCCCCCAAAATGTCTAGTGGTTGAGCTGTTTTACCAATATTTATTGTAATTTTATATGACTTAGGGCCTTATGGGACCCCTATACCTCCTGCGCCCCTCTGTACTTACACCCCTGGTGACCATTGAATCTGTCCTATTTTACTTCATGGAAAAATTTGCAAACCAGTGAAAATTAGAAAAAGTTGTATTTTCGCATATATTCATTTATTTTTTTTAGACTTTTTTTTTTTCACTGCACATATTGTGCTTCTTTTGAAGTGCCTCTTTGCTAATTTGGGGCTGGTTTTGAATATTAGATCTGGCGACCCTTATTGTAGGTTAACAGACTGAGGTAGTGGCTAAAACGAAATGTTTTAAAAAAGACACATGTTGATTTGCTTTGGGTTACTGGAGTGTGACAGAGTTAAACACTGGGAGTCTGCTGCTGATTCCATACCTCCCAACTGTCCCGTTTTTAGAGGGACACTCCCTCTTTTGACAGCTCAACCCGCAGTCCCTTGTTTGTACTGGAAATTCCCATTTTTCTCTGCCCTGAACAGCCAGAAAAAGAAACAAAGTTTCTAACTTCAACAGCCACAGCAGAAGATCAGATACTTTTGTAACAATTTCTAGATAAGCAAATAAGTAATTGTAACAATATAAGATAACCTGTCCCTTGGGAGAAGTTAGAAACAGCTTAAAGTGCAATTCACCTTCATTAGTAACACTGTAATAACAAAACAAAAAAACACAGAAATATGTTCAAACTTTCATAACCTGCCAAATTTTGTAAAATGAACATTAGGGGGTGTGGCCACAAAAAATGGGCATGGTCAACAAAATTTTCGCCACACACCAAAAATGTTGTCCCTCTTTTTATTTCCAAAATGCTGGGAGGTATGTGATTCTTCTATTTTAAATGTTGCCAATTTCCAGCGTTTTGATCTGAACAGAACTACAACAAAACACTCATAACTGACTGAACTGCCGGTTCCCGGGGCTGATTTATACCTAATACTCAGTGATAAGTAACCCAGCATAACGCCATTCTGATGGCAATATTAACCTAATGGACATTTGGACAGGATACAGCCATACTGGCTTTTACCACTCTCAGGCAAACAGTATTGGTTGGGAAAAATAAGTACGCAGAAATGCTTTAAAGGTACACGCATTCGAATAAAACATTTGAAAATAAGTGAAAAAAACCCATTATTTTACCCAATATACTTTTTGTTTTAAAATGTGTGAAAATGCAAACAAAAACATTTTAAAGAGTTGTTCACATTTACAAAACGTATTTCCATTCTTTAGGCAACATTTTTTTGTTTACCATCTTTTAATGGATTCTTGTATCTTGTATAGATGATTTTTGCGTTAATCTGTCTCCTGATCAGCCTTGTAGAAGCAAGTAATACTCCCAGCCATCATAGTGTGTAGTACAGATGTTTCACCACCAGAGGTCCTGAAGGTGACACACTGAATGCAAAGCCACTAAGATTGGTTTACTAGAAAGAAAGGCAAAAATGCAGCACTAATAGAAAAAAATTATTCTGTTTAAATGAGATTTTTTTTTTTTTTTTTTGCACTAAAAAAGTAACCGTATACATGAGTTATTAATGATAAGGAAATTAGAAGTCACTGAGGGGGTTCTGTGACCATATAAAGACACAAGGCTGCAACCTGAGTTATACAGGGAACTCTGAGTATCACTCATGTATTATAAGGAATAATGTACCCCCTACTGTAAATGATAAGGATATTAGAAGTCACTGAGGGGTTGTTCTGTGACCATATAAAGGCACAAGGCTGCAGGCTGAGTTATACAGGGAACTCTGAGTATCACTCATGTATTATAAGGGATAATGTACCCCCTACTGTAAATGATAAGGATATTAGAAGTCACTGAGGGGTTGTTCTGTGACCATATAAAGGCACAAGGCTGCAACCTGAGTTATACAGGGAACTCTGAGTATCACTCATGTATTATAAGGGATAATGTACCCCCTTCTGTAAATGATAAGGATATTAGAAGTCACTGAGGGTTTGTTCTGTGACCATATAAAGGCACAAGGCTGCAGGCTGAGTTATACAGGGAACTCTGAGTATCACTCATGTATTATAAGCAATAATGTACCCCCTACTGTAAAGGATAAGGATATAAGAAGTCACTGAGGGGTTGTTCTGTGACCATATAAAGGCACAAGGCTGCAGGCTGAGTTATACAGTGAACTCTGAGTATCACTCATGTATTATAAGGGATAATGTACCCCCTACTGTAAATGATAAGGATATTAGAAGTCACTGAGGGGTTCTGTGACCATATAAAGGCACAAGGCTGCAGGCTGAGTTATACAGGGAACTCTGAGTATCACTCATGTATTATAAGGGATAATGTAACCCCTACTGTAAATGATAAGGATATTAGAAGTCACTGAGGGGTTCTGTGACCATATAAAGGCACAAGGCTGCAGGCTGAGTTATACAGGGAACTCTGAGTATCACTCATGTATTATAAGGAATAATGTTCCCCCTACTGTAAATAAGGATATTAGAAGTCAGGGGATAATGTAATGGTAACCTATCAGTCACAGTGTACATATCCTATAATATGGTGCACACAATATGCATCTTGCACGTTCCATATAAAAATATACATTGTTTGTTGCAGTGTGTAGTAGAGGCTAGGACTGTGCAGAAATACTAGGTAACAGTTGGCTGCTCCATTCATAATTAATGGCTGCCTGTGTAACCAGAGATGTTGTGGCTCTTGGCTCAGACTAGTCACCGGCTGGATCAGAGTAAAGTGACCTAGTTGGGAAGGTCTCTGTCTTTCTTATCAGGAATTAATTAAGCACTTCATTCTGGATTCTCGCTGTCCCTGTGCCAAGTTATTTAGTAGACTCCTCTTACTATGAAATCAAACGTGACCCATACAGGGGGCATCTGTGCCAGGCTCTGAGTCTGTGATATGTTGTGTAGTTTTGGGCTCTGTTTCTACTTTTATTTCTGTGTAGATGTAACCTACACAACACTTCCTATAGTTCACAGTTTTTACAGTTCATGGAGAGGTTATAAGAGATGGGTTTCTGTAGTGATTTTTACCCATTATCTTTTCTATTTCACCAGCTTATTCTACATTTACAATAGACGTAGAAAGCTACGGCTCCATTGCTGTGGTGTCGCTGTCTGTACCCATCTATGTACTAACGAACATAATTCTGAACAGCCTTTGTCCAACCCATTTCCTTGGGCTCAGTCCATAATAGGGTTGCCAACTTTTCCTGAAAAGAATACCAGCTTTCGTATATATTTTTCTTTTTTCCCTATTAATAACATTGGGATCAGCCATCATTTTTACCGGCCAGGCCGATAAAATATTGGCCAGGTGCAGTGGTGTAACTAGATATTACTGGGCCCCACAGCAAATTATTTTTCAGGCCCCCAAAATGTTTAGAGGTTGACTTGTTTCTCCAGTATCTATTGAAATTGTATATGAATTAGGGCCTCATGGGGCCCCTATACCTCCTGGGCCCCCCTGCAGCCGCAGGGTCTGCTTCCTCTATAGTTACGCCCCTGGCCAGGTGGCAACCCTAGTCCGTAAGAGTGTAAGAAAGCCTATGAGGGATATTGGTAAGCACTGCACCCTTTTTTTTTTTTTATTTAATTAGGTTGTACTAAAGTAATACAATAATAAGCATGACTTTTATTCGGTTTATAGGATAAATAAACCTAAAAAAAAGCCTACGGCTTAAAATACTGTATTTTATATGCTGCCTATATGCTGTCTAGCAGAAGGTCAGGAATTTAGGAAACCCAGGAACACGATTCAGCAATTCCTATAATCCAGACATTGAACCCGTGACCTGGAAGTGGTTTTATTTTCAATTTTCAACCAGGCGTTTAACGGGGTTACATTGAGATTGGGTTCATAAAAAGAAGATGGGAAGCTACTGGGGCATCTTCAGACACACAGATATTCCCATCCCTGCTAAAGGGCTGTGGTTGCCTTGGGCTGGTATAAATTGTGGCTAGTAAGTGAGGAAAGGGCTAAAGCTGAAGCAGAGTTGTAATGCACCAAACCTATAGGGGTTTTTCACTTTTAAATTAACTTTTAGTATGATTTAAAAAGGGATATTCTGAGATAATTTGCAATTGTTTTTCATTTTTTATTACTGTGGTTTTTGAGTTATTTAGCTTTTTTTTCAGCAGCTCTCCAGTTTGCAATGTCATCAATCTGGTTGGTAGGGTCCCAATTACCCTAGCAACCATGCATTCATATGAATAGGGACAGGAATATGAATAGAAGAGGCCTGAACAGGAAGATAGTAAATAAAAGGAAGCAATAGCAGTACAATTGTATCCTTACAGAGCATTTGTCTTTTAGATGGGGTCAGTGACCCCCATTTCAAAGCTGAAAAGAGTCCGAAGAAGAAGGCAAATAATTCAGAAACTATCAAAAATAAAAAATGAAGGCCAATTGAAAAGTTGCTTAGAATTAGCCATCCTATATCATAATAAAAGTGAACTTAAGGGTGAACCATCCCTTTAAGTAACAGCTTAGCATTGTACGGAGAGTATTTAACTTTCCTGTGCATGTATATTGAGAGGGTGTCTTGGCTCCAGAAGGTGCTGGGAGTTGTAGTTCAGCGCATTACTACGGCCACTGTTTCGACAAACCTGAACTGTGTGCATAAGCATGGGGGTTGTAGTCTCTCATTGAGCCCCGTAGGGATTGTTTTGTTTGTGTCTGTTTGCTCTATGTGCCATTGTGATGAGAGCAGAATAAACACGGCAGCCTCCCACAGGCTTTCTTTTTCCATAAGATGTTTGTATTGAGGCGTCACCGCGTTCCTTCAAATGCATCAGCAGGAAATCAAATTAGGGCCCCAGCGTCTGCTCCATATTCTATGGCTGGTCTTGTTTCCTTTGCACGACTTCTAATGGGAGTAACATTATGAGCAGCAACATTGCCTGAACACCGTTTATATCTCGGTAAAATCATAGCCCTTATGTTAGGAAGAAGATGGAACCTACCTGCAGGAAAATGGCGTTTCTTTAGGCTAGATGTAGCTGGAGAGCTCCCAAAAGCCTTACAGCAGCGATCCCCAACCAGTGGCTCGTGAGCAACATATTGCTCTCCAACCCCTTGGATGTTGCTCCCATTGGCCTCAAAGCAGGAGCTTATTATTGGCTTGGAGCAGTTCGGGACTGGAAGGCCCTGGCATTCCAAGTACACAAAGGCCCAAGTAGTCCTCCACCAGCCCACTAAATAGTGACTGTCTATGAGATTTTACAGCAGCCCCTCTGGCATTTGCCAAAACTCACAGATTGCCAATCCAGGCCTGGCTTGGAGACTGTCAGGAGGCCTATCAGCTCCCATCGGGTGTAGTCCAGACCAAGGAGTAAGCCCAGGGATCAAAGTCCAAGTTAGCAGTACAATTAGGGATCAGGCAACATCGAGATCAATAGGCAGGCAGATAAACAGCAAAGTCAAGATTCAGGCAGGGTCAGAAGTCCAGAAATCAGTTCAGCACAAATTACAAAGCACCCAGGCATGTTCCAAACAAAACCTATAATTGGGCATTGAACCCATGACCTGGAAGGGTTTGTATCTTTGAATATTGAACCAATCGTGTGACGTAATCGCGCCTGCTTCAGGGCGTAGGTGTCAAAATGCTGCTGCTACCCACGTGGACGGACGCGCCAGCTGCTGGCATTCCTGACAGAGATAAGTTTTGGTTGCATAAAAATTAGGTGTACTGCCAAACAGAACCTCCTATTGGCTGCAAGTCCACAGAGGAGCTGCCTATAGTCAATCCCAGCCCTTATTTGGCACCTCCAGGAACTATTTTCATGATTATGTTGCTCCCCAACAGTTTTTTTACATTTGAATGTAGCTCATGGGTAAGAAAGGTTGGGGACCCCTGTTTACAGGTTATGTTGATCCTATGTGGGAGCATATAGTGTCCCATGGGACAGACAGGATCAAAGGACACCCCTTAAAATAAAGTGCCATGGATACCTCTCCAGGAGTATCTTCTGAATCTGAGGCAGGGGACCCCAGTAAACATAAAATTGAGGACCCAGCCAATCAGGTTTGTTGAGTTCTAGTTGCACTGCTGTTGTGCGGTTGCAGCACAAGACGGAGAACTTTATAAACCAGAAAAGCACGAGTGATTTACAGTATTGCTGCCTGAAGATGTGGCTGACACAATTAACCAAAGAGCAAGAGTAGGAGAAAGCTTAGCTGTGGAGGAGGAAACAAAACAAGCATCAGTAAAACCAAGACTAAAGTTGGCCATAGACGCAAAGATATTATCGTATGGACCTTTGTTTCGTACAATTTTCAGACTGTGTGGAGTGTCCCGACATTTTTAGTAACATGGCGATCAAACAGGTTAGAAGATTTCTGTTGGCTAACGATAATATCTCTGCATGTATTACCTGTCTGCTGATATCAATGGGCGACTGACTGTCATTACTATTTGTCGGCCAACACTTTAATACGATTGCCGTCTGTCAATTAATGGCCCAAGCATTGTGTTATTTGTTCTCTTTATTATTTTAATCTGAATGGTTAGTTGTTGGAAGATTAGCAAAAAAAATGAAAAGCCAATACCTTGATCAAATGTGGGGTGTTCCCAAATTTATTGTAGACACGTGAGTCATGTTCAGACGTTTCGGGACAAACAACTGCCGTTCCTCACTTTTGGCTTTTAATTTTTTTTTGCTATATGGATAACTGGCGGTGGAGGAGGCCAGTACCAATACCTTTCCCCATTACCTCGCAAATTTACATAGTTGTTGGAGATTGGCACAGACAGTTGTTCGTCCGACATAGGCTAATAACCTGTACTGTATGTCCATGACCAGCTTAAGTGCATGAACACACATGTGGATATTTGGCGCAGTCCTCGATGCAGTTTTTTAAAAAACTGACCACAGTGTATATACGCTAGCGTAATGTGCCATTGCCTAAGCTTGAAACCACTAAGCATATTTACACTTAAACTTAAACTGGTCATAAAGGTACAGGTTAGTAGCCTAAGGGCATGAACACACATGCAGATTTTCGGCGCGGTCTGCACCGCATTTTTTTTTTTTTTTTAAAAAAAGCCGACCACCGCATAAATATGCTGTTTCAAGCTTAGGCAATGGCACATTACGCAACATATTTAAGTGGCGGTCAGCTTTTAAAAAAAAAAAAACGCGTCACGGACCACACTGAAAATCCGCATTTGTGTCCATGCCCAGGTATTTGCTAAACAATGCTTAGGGACTGCGTTGAGGTGTCGTTTAAAAAACTTCCCCTTTAATTAAGACCATGGGGCAGATTTACTAAAGGGCAAAGTTGCCCTCGCTAGCTAAAATTCGCAAGAAATCCAATTTATTAATAAACGTAGAAAAAGAGACCATTGTTAGCGCAGTTTCATGCCCTATCGCCAGGCGAATTTTTCGCTCAGGCTAACGATAGTTACACTTAAGGTGCAAATTTTACAGAATGTTACCTCTTTCACAAGAGTTTCCTTCTCCACCTTAGACCTGCCAAACTGATATGATGAAGCTACATCCTCCTCAATCTTATGTCAGTGACATCATATCCTGTATGCCGAAAAGTCATAAAAATTCCACAAAAAAAAACGCTGGCGGTTTTTTTTTTTCATATTTTAATGCGGGATTGCCTTTAAAAGTTCTAACTGTTGAAGATTTTTGTGTTAACATTTTTTTTCCAACCATTTGAGGGGCATGCCACATTTATTTTAGGGGGGGGCTCATGTCTAGGGCATAAGAGGATCTCTTTTGTCTTTATTTTGCTTCCTTGGACATGTGTAATAATAAGTGGCCACTTCAAGCATTTGCACCAACATCTCTAATAAAGACACAGTATATACTGTATGACTTATATGTACTCACCCTATTCAAATTGAGTGTAAGTGTACTAAGTTTCTCTATGCAAAAATGAACATTAGCGAAAGTTCGCTATAAAATGCTCATGCTGGCGAATTAACGCTAGCAAAACTTCATCAGGGCTCGGATACCGAGAAACAAGGGAAAGTTGTACAGGAGCAGTGACCAGCTCCATGTTGTAGCTCCCACCCTTCTCAGCTATAGTCAGGTGATCCCACTGGTGTCTAATAAAAGGGCAGCCAAGTTTGGGAGTTTTACTTTGAAAGCAGCAAGTACCGTATATACTCGAATATAAGCCGTCCCGAGTATAAGCCGAGGTACCTAATTTTACCTCCAAAAACTGGGAAAGCTTATTGACTCGAGTTTAAGCCTAGGCCCGGGGTGAGAAATGCAGCAGCTTCTGGTAAGTTTCAATCAAAAAATTGAGGGTTTCTGCTCCCATTGGAGGTGCCGGCGTCTCGCTTTTGGATGCCGGCGACCATTCTTGGATGCCAGCGAATATTCTTGGAGACTATTCGTGGACGCCGGCGACTATTCGTGGACGCCGGCGACCGTTTTTGCGCTTGACCCGAGTATAAGCCTAGGTAGAGTTTTTCAGCATATTTTGGGGGCTGAAAAACTCGGCTTATACTCGAGTATATACGGTAAGTTGTAGGTAAAACTTAGTCCCTTTGTAAAATGTATAATGAAGCAATTGAATTCTTAATGAATCAGATGAAAATTAAGCGTAGGACTGGCCAGATATGGGATGACTTTGACGTAGTTGTTCAGCTTAAATATATTGCAATATATGGACAAACAATCCCTGTTTTGTTTAAAGGGTAAGGCATTTTTCAGTAGCAGTATGCACAAAATGTCTCTGTCTTAAATATATTGATAATTGGTTGAGTGCAGAGGACTCTTGTATCGGATACCGAGACACAACTTCGAATTTTAGTGAATTAGTGTAGTGGTTATACATTTACGCCTAGCAAAGTGGTGTGATATGTAGCAGATCCTGCGCTGGCGAAAATTGACCCTTTAGTGAATTTGCCCCCAAGCATCTACTAGAATTCACCCGGCGCTGGGCTGTGAGTTGCACAAGGACAATACAATCTCTGTACCGGCCTTAGGAAATTCTTTGGTACTGAGCCAAACTGGATCTCGTTGTTAAGAAAAGCTTTTTCTAACCCTTCCAGAGAAAATAAGGAAAATATAATAAATGCAGGAAGTGGCAAGAAAGTGAGGGAAGGGCTAAAGGTGAAGCAGAGTTGTAATGCAGTGAACTGTAGTTCAGTGGCAAATCAAACACTAGCCCAGTTATTTCCAGTACTGACACGACGGGCCCCTGGAGCAGCGCCAAGATCCAGGAGAATGAATGAAGTGTGGGAAGCGGAGCTCAGGCCCCACTAAAACATAATACCCCTTAGCTTTCTCTGCTAGTCCCAACAAAGGCACTGTGGGAATAAGCGGCTTAATAATGCTCTCTCAATGGATCTTTTGTGGGGTATTTAATCAACCCGAACCTATTTTATCCTCTGGGATTAATTCTCCGACACTGATCTTACTGTACACAAATAAGTAAAAATATGCAAGGTCAGCTTGGATCCTGGTTAACACGTAGCCCCTCCAGTTATATATTTATAGTGATCAAAACTGTATTTTTGCAAAAATTCATACATGATCCTCTTCATGTTATAAAACAGTCTAAATGACCCTACTCAACTTGCAGAGGTCTAGTTGCGAGTATGGGGTGGGTGGCCAGATCTCCCTGATAACCATGCCTTAACAGCAAGGAAAACCAGGAACAGCTGCCTAATATATCCTGCTTTCTAGGGTTTTTGCAACTGTCCGGCCACCACTGTCCATAGTTGGATATGGACAAATAAGCAACAGAAGAGCAACAGTGAGTTGCTACCCTTGTTATTTCATAGTTAGATAGGTTGAAAGATACACGTCTATCAAGTTCAACCTTTTCTTTTTTTTTGTATTGAAAATTTTTATTCAAAAAAGAAAGGTTGTGGGTGCACACCTGAGGCCAATTTCAAAAAGTCTAATTCCCTGTCTCAATGATTCAAGTAAAAATGCTAGTGCATATAGTTTTGAAACAGGGTTGTTTAGTTACAAAGTTATGATCATAAAATTGATAAGCCACCATACCACGTCAAGGTAAACCCCATACGGTGGTCCCTAACTTGTTTACCTTTAATCATAGTAAAATAGGTATCTTACCTCTCTTCTTAATAGCATTACTTTATGTGAACAGCTCCTATGCCTTGGTTTTAAACTGTGTGCTAAATCCTCCCCCGCCAACTGCTATGCGGCTTATGGGGTTTACCTTGACGTGGTATGGTGGCTTATCAATTTTATGATCATAACTTTGTAACTAAAAAACCCTGTTTCAAAACTATATGCACTAGCATTTTTACTTGAATTACTGAGACAGGGAATTAGACTTTTTGAAATTGGCCTCAGGTGTGCACCCACAACCATTCTTTTTTGTATTTGCTGGGAGCTATGGCTAAGCTCCATGTGGTTTGTTGCACCCTCATACCCACCCTTTTAGATTTTTGGTGGTCCTATTGTCCCTTTAATTATTTGCTTTGGTTTGTGCAATCACTCTCCCTTAAAAGCCGAAAATGCTAGCGGCATGGGAGGATCTAGCCTGAAGGCAGTCTCTCCCATTTAAAAGCCGCATAGCAGTTGGCGGGGGAGGATTTAGCTCACAGTTTAAAACCAAGGCATAGGAGCTGTTCACATAAAGTAATGCTATTAAGAAGAGAGGTAAGATACCTATTTTACTATGATTAAAGGTAAACAAGTTAGGGACCACCGTATGGGGTTTACCTTGACGCGGTATGGTGGCTTATCAATTTTATGATCATAACTTTGTAACAAAATAACCCCTGTTTCAAAACTATATGCACTAGCATTTTTACTTGAATTACTGAGACAGGAAATTAGACTTTTTTGAAATTGGCCTCAGGTGTGCACCCACAACCATTCTTTTTAAAATTTTTATTCAGTTTTAATTGCCAGAAAAAAGAACATTGCAACATATGGAACGAAGGAAGAGCATGCTAGAGATAACATACAAAACTGAAATCTAATTGTACCATTAGTCTGAAGAACAATATATTATCCAAACATTTCTATCCATGAATGCTAGAATGAGACATCTCCTGTCCCAATATTCCAGATTTAGCACACCGTGCTTCATTGTTTCTTTGTTGGGGGGGGGATTAGGAATAGGGGAGGACAATCAGAAAGAGAAGGGAAAGAAAAGGGGAGAAAGATGGAATAGTATCATTATCTAGTTATAGTAAATGATAGAACATCCTGCATTCAGCAAAACGTACCTCTGGTCTGCAGGTCATTCAAGTACTGGGCCCACGGATGCCACTCCAACTCCCCTTCATAGCTTCTATCTTGAATCCGTATGGATTCCATTGCTCTAATCCAGTTTATCTTTGATATTAACGCTGGACGCCCTGGAATATTTGGCTGTTTCCAATTTGCTGCTAATAGAGATCTTGCTGCTGTAAGAATGTGTGTGGTTAATTTGCGAGATTGTGGAAAGTGTATTGCTCGGATCTTCATCCCTAGCAAGAATGTGTGTGGTGTTGCTTGTATAGTGGTATGTAGAACCTCAGAGAGCAGAGTCGCTACCATTTTCCAGAATGCTTGAGCTATTGTACAAGTCCACCAGGTGTGCAAGAAGGATCCTCTATCCCCACACCCTCTAAAGCAGTTGGAGTGATCTGGGTTGCCACTTAATTTACTAATGCGTGTTGGAGTATAGTACCAGCGGAATATGATTTTATAAGCTCTTTCACTAGAGACTGCACATATCGATGTTTTTTTAGCAGTATCCCAAATTGCCATCCAAGTCTTATCGGAGATTGCTAGGAAGTTCAACCTTTTCAATTGATATAATCTGCCTAACTGCTAGTTGATCCAGAGGAAGGTGAAAAAAAAAAAAAACCCATTTGAAGCCCCTTTGTCTCAGAGGGGGGGAAAAATTCCTTCCTGACTCCAAAATGAAAATGGGACCAGTCCCTAAACACCATCCAACCCCTTCTTATACCTATCTAATGTATCAGCCTGTACCACTGATTCAGGGAGACAATTCCACATCTTCACAGCTCTCACTGTAACAAACCCCTTCCCAATATTTAGATGGAACCTCCTTTCTTTTCATTGGAATGGGTGCCTACATCCAATCTTTTCATGCAGTGTCCATCTGCTGATCTAACTGGAAAGCCACGTTTACTTTCCAGACAGACCAGCTAGGAGCCAGTGGGAATGCAGCCTCCTAAGATGGCCCATACTTGCACCAGTGGTGGGTCAGTAAGGCCTGATCTGCTATTCTAGCTCATGGCCGGTTTGAGCAGAATCCAACTATTGGTGCAGTCACAGCTACATAAAGGCTCATTCACCTAATGGGCAAAATGGGTTTCTCATAGGGATGCACCAAATCCATAATTTGGGATTTGGCCAAATCCCAGAATCCTTTGTGAAAGATTAGGCTGAATCCGAATCCTGATTTGCATATACAAATTAGGGCAGAAAAGGAAAAAGTGGAAAAACATTTCTTTACTTCCTTGTTTTGTGACGAAAAGTCACGTGATTTCCCTTCCTGCCCATAATTTACATATGTAAATTAGGCTTTGGGTTTGGCTTGGCACAAGGATTCGGCCAATCCGAATCCTGCTGAAAAAGGCCAAATCCTAGCCAAATCCTGAACTGAATCCTGGATTAGGTACATCCATACTTTCTCATACATTCAAGTCACTCTCATTATACGTCAATGGCAGATGAACAATGGCCATTAATGGCTGCTGCCTGATGTACAGCTAGATATCTACCCACTAAATGGTGGGAGATTTGTAATTATGGCACCTACCTGGTTGCATAGATGGAGATTTGTGATCCCCCCTTCCCCAACCATTCTTGCCCTGTTTTTTTTTTAGTCTAAAGGGTAAACGTAGCGAAAAATCAATATCATCGAGCTTTCAGAGCATGAATCGTATAATACAAAATAGAGACTTGACTTTGTAGGGCAGTTTGTAGCTTTCTTTTTACGTCATGTTGTGCCATTTGAGGTTCCTTTGGTTCTAACCAAGCCTTCAGCTACTCATAGCGAATATACTGTACAGAATTATCAGTCCTACCTCTGCTGGATAGTCCTTGCAAGGAACAAGTAGGAGGAATACAGAACACAGACTTTTGTACGCAAGGCTCAATCTGCAGGAAGAAGTATAAATGCTCTAGAGCAGTGGTCCCCAACCAGTAGCTCATGAGCAACATGTTGCTCTCCATCCCCTTGTATATTGCTCTCAGTGGCCTCAAAGCAGGTGCTTATTTTTGAATTCCAGGCTTGGAGGCAAGTTTTGATTGTATAAAAACCAGTTGCACTGCCAAACAGAGCCTCAATGTAGGTTGACAATCCACATAGGGGTTACCAAATGGCCAATCACAGCACTTATTTGGCACCCCAAGAACATTTTTCATGCTTGTGTTGCTCTCCAACTCCTTTTACTTCTGAATGTTGCTCACGGATTCAAAAGGTTGGGGATCTCTGCTCTAGAGAAGTAAGAGAAATACAAAGAGTATACAAAAGTGGGATATGGTGAGAAACTGATATCTCCTATATCCTATACTTTAGTAAACACATTTTTCCCAAAAATTCTAAATTTAAATTATTTGCATATTTGGCCATGCCCAGACCCACTCCCAGTCTACCCAATGATTTATCAAGGAAGATTGCACACTCTGAATACAAAAAGTCAACATATGATTTTTACAACCAAAAGTTGCAAGGTACAGTTACTCGCCCTACGTGTTTCCACTAAGTGATCTTCATCAGGGGCACAAAGCAAGAGCAAAAATAAAAATGCAGAACCGTACAGATGCGATAATCGGTTTGCCTTTTTATTTTTGCTATTGTTTTGTGTCCCTGATGAACATCACTTAGTGGTCGAAACGTGTAGGGCGAGTTATTGTACTATGTAGCTTTTGGTTGTCGTAAATTTTTTACCTTTTTTTTTCAGAGTGTGCAATCCTCCTTTTTCTTTTTGATTGTTACCCACTGATCAAGAAATCAGGGACAGTAGAAAACTAGTGAGCCTCCTAGTGTCCTGACTTCCAGAGAATTCTGGATATGAGGTTGCTGGATAAGGGGTGCAGTTTCTGTAAAACTTTTCCATTTGGTTAATCTACCATAAAGTACTAAATAGGTCCCGGAGATTTGGGAGAAGAGGGGAGAAAGGTCCTCTGCATCCCTCCTATCAACTCAAACCATAGTATAATTCCCAGGAAACAATATCTTAAAGGGATCCTGTCATCATAAAACATGTTTTTTTCAAAATGCATCAGTTAAAAGTGCTACTCCAGCAGAATTCTGCACTGAAATCCATTTCTCAAAAGAGTTAACAGATTTTTTTATATTCAATTTTAAAATCTGACATGGGGCTAGACATTTTGTCAATTTCCCAGCTGCCCCCAGTCATGTGACTTGTGCCTGCACTTTAGGAGAGAAATGCTTTCTGGCAGGCTGCTGTTTTTCCTTCTCAATGTAACTGAATGTGTCTCAGTGGGACATGGGTTTTTACTATTGAGTGTTGTTCTTAGATCTACCAGGCAGCTGTTATCTTGTGTTAGGGAGCTGCTATCTGGTTACCTTCCCATTGTTCTTTTGTTTGGCTGCTGGGGGGAAAAGGGAGGGGGGTGATATCACTCCAACTTGCAGTACAGCTGTAAAGAGTGATTGAAGTTTATCAGAGCACAAGTCATATGACTTGGGGCAGCTGGGAAATTGACAATATGTCTAGCCCCATGTCAGATTTCAAAATTGAATATAAAAAAATCGGTTTGCTCTTTTGAGAAATGGATTTCAGTGCAGAATTCTGCTGGAGCATCACTATTAACTGATTCATTTTGAAAAAATGTTTTTTCCCATGACAGTATCCCTTTAATCTGCCACTGCTGGGGCCAAAGGGCTGCTGTCTAAGGGCCCCCCACTCCTGCCGCAAAGCCCCCTCTGAGTCCCCCCACCGCAACCCCCTCCAATCTGCTCCCCACGCATGTGCCTTTTTTGTACCAACAAAGTCGGAACCTGTATGTGGTATAGTCATTGCTGTAAGGGTCTGGCCACACGAGCAGATTCAGAGAGTTTAGTCGCCAGTTGACAAATCTCCTCTTCTTCGTGGCGACTAATCTCCCCGATCTACCTTCCCCCTGCCTTCCACCAGCTAAAATGTAAATCGCCTGGGAGCAAGAACACGCATCGATTTGTTTTCTAAAATCGCCTGAAGTTCCTCGTGAGGCAAATATAGACGACTTCAGAAAACGAAGTGCTCCGTGTGCCTGTCCCCTGGCGATTTTAAGAGAATTAAGAGAATAATTCTGTTTTCTGATTGTTGCCTGTGAAAGATTATCCGCATTATCGTAGTGCTAACAAACCATAGCAAGCCTGTCTGTACATTTGAATCTGGGCAATAAAATAAAATCCAATTAGTTGCCAGAAAGAATTTTATTGTGCAAAACATAAATATATTTAATATTCCTCTATTTCATAGAGCAAATATGCCCCTGGCTCTTTATTCTGCAGAGAAATACACATTACATTATCATGTCAAAGATAAAAAGGAAGTTCAAAGTCTCACCTGAATAAAGCTATTTCCATAGAAACCTATAGCTTGGATCAACACAATGCACACAGTAAACAGACGGCAGGAGAAACCCCTCCTGGATCTCACTGTAGATATTAAGCCTGTGTGTTTAATAAGCAGCTGATACCCAGACAAAGGTGGGAAATGAAGATGAATATGTGTTCACAAAGCACCAATGGCAGGGAATGATCCACAAGAGATGCACAGTCCAGAATGTTGTGTGATCCTTAGAGCTTACAGTCTGTCCTTCCAACACATGAATGTGATGGGGCCCTTAGATTGTAAGCTCCCCTGGACTTATTTGAAAGAGGTATTATCTGTTTTATGAATATAACTAAAGAATAATTAGTTGTACTTCCAGAGAGGTTTGTCCTATGGATATTATATGATTTGTATCCATAAAATATTTCTCTCAGTCTGTGTCGGTGCCTGTAGAAAACAAACATTTGCAAACAAAGGATTCTATTGTGTCACTGGCACAATAATAGGATTCTTTCGCTGAACTGAAGAATACTGTATTACATTTTTACAGCCAATGGATAATAACAGAATTTATACAATCTTAATGCATTTTGTCATATCCAAGAACTGTTTTGGAGGAGTCAAGATAGGATCTGATGCTCAGGGTCTCATACAGTGTTGGGGGCCCAAAAACATACTCTTGCACAAGAGGGAAAGTAAATTGAAGAACAACCCTAGATGAAGGGTGGTACTTCTGAAATGTGGCAGTTGACAAGTTGAAACAAGGGTTGTGCCGATCCCTGTAGCACCAGGTCTACAGGAAGGCTAGGGTGTGCTGGGGAGTCTTGGTTGAGACCCATAAAAGTGGTAAGAGCGGAAGAGACAGGAGGTATAATGCGGTAAGATGGAGACAGTAGGGCAAAGTGGCACAGGTGATGGGCAAGTGACGTGCGAATTTATTCGCCAAGCATGGATTAGTGGCGAACCTCCGGATTCAGCCGATGGCAAATTTCTGCATTCAGCCCAACGGCGAAACTGCCGCCAAAATTCACTGTGGGAAGACTAGCTGAGACAAAAAAATTGACGCACGTCAAAATTATTCGGACACCCATTGACTTTAATGAATTTGGACAAAAGAGTCGTATAAAATTGCCGCGCTTCAAAATAATATACCGCCCATTGACTTCAATGTGCTTCTCAAATTTTTTACCGTTCCACATTTCTCAGCGAAACGGGACAGATTCGCCCATCACTACTGGTGGCACATTATAGCTTCATAGCGCCTGCCATCATTGGGGTGGCAGTTGGCAATGTTGGACTGGGGTGTCCATCTTGGGGCCCCCCACCACAGCCATCAGAGCTTCCAAATCCCCTGCGAGAGCCACCAACCCCTCCTGCGGCACATCACGTACCTTACTGTGTACTCCTTGTGGATACAATTGAGCAGGGGTAGAAGGCCACAATCGGTGCCTGCAGTTTCCAGCCAGAAGAAGAAGCAGACTTGGGTTGGCGGTCATCCATGTGTTTTCCAAGTGTCCCACTGGCCAAGTCCAACCCTGGAAGTTGAGACTCCTGTCAGAGGATTTATAGCAATAGGGGCAATGACAAATGTGTTGGTCAAATTTGTGGACTTGAAAGAAAACAGGGCTTGTTGGTGAATGGGAGAAGTCTGGGTGTATCATGGGCATGTTTGGGTGTGATAGAGTGGATCAGGATGGGAATGATGAAACATGTTAAATAGGGGAGCATTTGTTTTTAGTTGCCAGGACCTACCATCCAGGGCTAAAAAGTCAGTTTCCCCCACGGGATGGGGGGGGCTGCTAACTAATTAGTATAGGATCCATGATCTGCTTAGAACGCTTTGCAAAAGATTTCAGGTTTGAGCTCTTTATTTTATTTCTGATCGGCTCATTGCCATTGTGTACTATTCAGTGTTGCTATATCTGTTGTCTGTAAAAAGAAATATATATATTTTTCTTTTTTTTTTTTTTTTGAGCTATAGGGTTTCTTAGGAGGGCCAAGAGAAAAGAGACATTTTCCATGGCGCTCCAAACTTCCTTATCATCAGGCTGTAATCTATATACACAGCTGGAAGGGACGGGGCACCACGTGAAGTCCCATTGTCACACGCTGTTGTATTGTCTCTACAGAATGTCTCTTCTGAGTCTACTAATATAGCATCTCCTATTGTTCACTGCAGATCAGAATACATGGAATATTATGTAGTAGAAAGCATTCCTGTACATCGCTGTTGCTCTATTATCCTTGTCTCCAGAAAGGAAGCTAATTATGGCATCCTAATTAGAAACATTTCCTCCCATCCTTCCTATGTCTGTTTTCTGTCTTCACTGTTGGTATTCACATGGGTATTAAGCATTATTGTTACCAGGCTAGCCTACAGACAAAGGAGGACTTGGACTGGCCTGTAAGGGTACCAGGCAATCTACCGGCATGCCCAGGCCCAACTCTTTATTATTTATTTAACTCCTGTAACATCTTCTATATTTTGTCGTGTCTATACAGGATGATACTTTAAGTATGATGTAGAGAGTGATATTCTGAGACAATGTGCAATTGGGTTTCATTTTTTATTATTGGTGTTTTTTGAGTTATTTAGCTTTTTATTCAGCAGCTCTCCAGTGTGCAGTTTCAGCAGTCTGGTTGCTAGGATCCGAATTCCCCTAGCAACCATGCACTGATTTGATTAAGAGACTGGAATATGAATAGGGGCCTGTATAGTAAGATGAGGAATAAAAAGTAGCAATAACAATACATTTGTAGCCTTACAGAGCATTTGTTTTTTAGATGGGGTCATTTGAAAGCTTGAAAGAGTCAGAAAAAGAAGGCAAATAGTTCAAAAACTATAAAAAAAAGTATTGAAAAGTTGCTTAGAACTAGCCATTCTATAACATACTAAAAGTTTATCCCTTTAAGATTTCTACTTGATGTCCTTGCAGAGGATCACGCTTCAGGATGCAGAACGTTGCTCCCTTCCTGAACTCACTCTGCTTGGCTCAGAACTCTACACAATGTGGTTTATTAACCCATTCACCAACAGATGCTAGTAACCAGGCAGTATTGACAGCTAAAAGGAGAACTAAAGCCTAACTAAAGAAGTAGGTGGAAATGTTGTACATGATGTTTTGTGCTTCTGTACCAGCCCAAGGCAACCACAGCCCTTTAGCAGTAAAGATCTGTGTCTCCAAAGATGCCCCAGTAGCTCCCCATCTTCTTTTCTGCTGATTCACTGCACACGCTCTGTGCTGCTGTCACTTACTGAGCTTAGGGACCCACTCACAATATACAGTACACATAGAATAGAAATGTCACAATATAAGGCTGATTAGTAATTAATACACATAATTACTACATGGCAGCACAGAAACCAGTGCAATTAGCATCAGAATTGAATAATCAGCAAACCTGTAGCATCAGCTTATATTACAGCCAGGGAAGCTCATTTTCTGCTGGATAATTAGTGACGAGCCCTAAGCTTAGCTTCTCAACAGCCAATCAGAGCCCACTGAGCATGTGAGTGTCACAGACACTTTCCAAGATGGTGACCCCCTGTGACAAGTTTGAAGTCCTGGATCATTGCTGCTATTGACAAGCTGAAACTTTAGCCTCGGGCAATAAGTTCACTATATAAAATATGCCATTTTTAGCCACATTCATTTTTAAGATTCAGTTCTCCATTAAAAAGATATGTGCCCAATCTGCCCAAAACCATGCATACTATCTCACACCCGAAATCAGGCACTGGTGTATAAAGAAGAATCCGCGCACTCATATGGGCTGATTTACTAAAACTCAACCAAACTCCATTCCATGAACTGAACTCATTCATCCATTATTTTTCTTAATATAAATCAGAGCGACAAAATGGAGCGCCCATTCATATCAAGTTTCCATTGAGAATTAACTACTTTTTTGGATTACGAAAAACTTTTTTGGATTTGGACGAAAACTCTTGACTTTTTCGGATTATCCGGCGCAGATCACGATGTCAAGAAACAATTCAGGGGCATCTGTCATTGACTTCTACATGACCTCGACAGGTTTGAGATGGTGTCGTTTCCGATTTGGATTTTTAGCAGCGTTGGGGTATGATAAATCTCAAAAAAATAGTTTTTTTTTACCCCTAAAAAAACTCAACCATAAAAAATCGAGGTTTAATAAATGAGCCCCATTGTGTATTATACCTGAAATGTATCTGCTACTAAACACCACCAAGTTCCCCTCAGCAAGGTGCATCGGCAGATGAAATTTCGAAACACAACAGATTCGCTGTGATCCAATCTCCATCCAAAAACCCACTACTGACCCGGAGTACATACAGTATGTACCAAAGTGCTTAGGAATTATGGTCATATGTGTCTATATATAGTGACTATAATGGCAGTATAATAAGAAATAATAACACAGCAGCCTCACTGGCTAAGGACATGTATATATTCATCCTCAGCGTTCATCAGTATTCTGTACAACCTCTGTCCAGGACTGAGTTTGGTAACACAAAGGTGTTAAATCAGCATTCATGTGCTCTGTATTATAAATTTAGCATTGTCTGCCAAAACCTGTCAGATTTAATCCACACTGGAAGAAACACACAGATCTCTCCTGATTTGTGCTATTCATCTGCAACTGCTATTTCCATGCTGTTTCCATGGATAGTGTTGGCTATGCAGTGCCATCTATTTGCTACAGGGTTACAGCCATTGTGCATTCAGGGTCCCACTGGCAACGTGCCATTCCTGTCAATCAAACTCAATAGGGGTATATTTATCAAAGAGTGAAGTAAGGGATCGACACAGTCCGCTAGAGTGAAATTCCACCACTCTCCATTCATTTAATTGGGATTTTGAAAGTCGTATTTATCAAATGATGAACTTTCACTTTCACCCATTGATAAATACTCTTTTAAGAATTCCACAGAAATGAATGGAGAGTGGCGGAATTTCACTCTAGAAGACTGCGGCGTTCTCTAACTTCACTCTTTGATAAATATACCCCAATGTCTGGTTGCCCTACACCCCCCACTATCCCTCTCCTGTTTGCGTCTGTTACAGTCCTGAGAGTATCAGACAAATGACTGTATTGTGTTACTGTATCTCTGCTACTGATGTGATACATTGAGTGACTGTAAGACTGTTGGCCATGTAGATAGATTACTGTGCAGGGAGCTGTATTGTGTCACTGCAATTCTGATACTGATGTGATACATGGAGAGAGTTGCAGCCTGTGTGTATCCCTGATACTGATGTGATACATGGAGAGGTCTGTGTGGATCCCTGATACTAATGTGATATATGGAGTGAGTCTGTGTGTATCTCTGATACTGGTGTGATACATGGAGAGAGTTGCAGCCTTTGTGTATCTCTGATACTGATGTGATATTTGGAGTGAGTTCCCTGATACTCAGGGCCGCCATCAGGGGGGGACAGGGGGGACAAGCGTACCGGGCCCGGGCATGAAGGGGGGCCCGGCAGCGCTGCATTTTTTGAAGATCCGGGCCCCCCTTACGAGCGCCCGAGCCGTACGTCTTGCCTCTTGCGTGCCGAATGCAGAAGTGCCGAAAAGCCGAAGCCGATGCGCCGAAAAGACCCGAAGTCACGGAAAAAGCCGAAGTCACGAAGCGCCGAAAAGACCCGAAGTCATGAAAACAGCCGAAGCCAAAGTCCTGAAGCAGCGCAAAGACCCGAAGTCACGAAAACAGCCGAAATTGAAGTCCTGAAGCGGTGAAAAGACCCGAAGTCACGAAAGGAGGCGAAGTTGAAGTACTGAAGCCATGAGTTCAATTCTACTGAACACCAGTTTGTGGTTTTTGTTTTTTTTAATCCCCTGACCACCAATGTATTATTTTAATATTCTATAGGCCCCTGCCACCAATCTTTTTTTTAAAACTTTTTTTTCGGGGCCCCAATTTTTTTTTTAACTCGTAAGGGGCCCCTTGCCACCATTGTTTTTTTTAAAAAAAAAAATTAATTTTCTTTTTGGTGGCCCCAAATTTTTTTAACTTGTAAGGGGGCCCCTGCCACCAGTTTTTTTTTTCAAAAAAAAATTATTTTTTTTCAAATTTTTTTTTCGGGCCCCAATTTGTTTTTAACTTATAAGGGGGCCCCTGCCGCCAATGTTTTTTTTTTTTCAAAAAAATTTTTTTTGGGGCCCCAATTTGTTTTTAACTTATAAGGGGGCCCCTGCCGCCAATGTTTTTTTTTTTTCAAAAAAAAATTATTTTTTTTTCACATTTTTTTTTGGGGCCCCAATTTGTTTTTAACTAATAAGGGGGCCCCTGCCACCAATGTTTGTTTATTTTTTAGGTTTTTTTACATTTTTTTTTGTTGGGGCCCCAAGTTTTTTTTTAACTTATAAGGGGGCCCCTGCCACCAATGTTTTTTTAAGGGGGCCCTGACCATCAATAGCTTTTTACAACTTGTGTGGGTGGGGGGGTTACTTTTTTAGCGCTGATGTCTGTGTGGTCTTTTAACTGCGATGTGGAGTGGGCGGGATATGGGGTGGAGCTTGGTCGTCAGTGTGGGCGGGGCCCAGGGGGCCCCAAAAATTTTGTTGTACGGGGCCCCGTGATTTCTAATGGCGGCCCTGCTGATACTGATATGATACATGGAGAGAGTCTGTGTGTATCTCTGATACTGATGTAATAAATGGAGAGAGTTGCAGTTTGTGTGTATCACTAATACTGATGTGATATGTGGAGTGAGTTCCCTGATACTGATGTGATACATGGAGAGAGTTGCAGCCAGTGGGCCCTGTGGGTATCAGGCGAGTAACTAAGCTGTATTGTGTCACTGTATCTGTGCTACTGATGTGGCTCCTCTGTGCTTGTTCTCTCCTCCCACCTCCTCTCACTTCTCATAAACACACCCTGTTTGTGATCCCTCTCCAGCCGAATGTTCAGAACCGTGTTGTGCAATGCGAGCGGCACTTTAAGAAGAAGCAGCCCCAGGAGGATCTCACCCAGTGATAAAGGGGATACACTGAGCAAGGTACAGTACTTTTATATCACTTTAACACCCTGGAATGTGGATGGCACAGAGGAAGGAGACAGCAACGTGAATCTCCTCTTGCTCTTCAGCTATGCTTGTTATTTAGAATTCTTTTGCCTAAGCTTTTATTGTACTCGTCAGCTGTAGGTGCTCTTAGAGGAAGAACTCATAGGAACAACCAGTAAGATGGTGTAGAGATGCAGCTGAAAGCTGCTGCAGAGCCTCTTTGACACTGGAGCTTCTCGTTGAGCTTTCTGTTGTATCTATAAAGCTTTTCAGCAGCTTAGGTCTGTGCATCAGCCACCTCCCAATAACTGACTTGCCCTGGCAAAGAGCTTTCCCAGCATCACAAAAACCGTACAGTGGGTGTGCGACTTAGCTGTCTAGTCAGCTGCCTGTCACATTGTAGTTTTGAACTTTATTCAGAAATGCTTTATTGTACCAGACACCTGTAGAATTCAGCACCGGCAAAGAAGAGGGTTGGGGGCTTGGAATGCTCAGTACAGATGTTGGATAATACTTTGCATAATGATTTTTGAAATATGTACACCATACAAAGGTTGGATTGCAGTTAGGGTTGCCACCTGGCCAGCTGGTATTTTACTGGCCTGGCCGGTAAAAAATGGTAAAAAGTCGGTATTTTTTTCCAGAAAAGGTGGCAACCCTAATTGCAGTTGGGGTGTATGACTTGTGCAGGAAATATTTAAGAGATTATGGGTTAGTTATTGCAGAATTACAGAGGTTGGAATGCAGTTGGATGTATGAATTATGCAGGAGAAATACTAGGGTCTGAGGGTGAGTTAAAACTCAATGCAGAAATTGAGTTGCAGTTGGGGTGTATGACTTGTGCAGAAGACATTTACGGGCTGAGGGTCAGTCATTGCTCAGTACAGAGGTTGGGAGATATAGAGGGGACTGAGGGTGAGTTAAAACTCAGTACAGAATTTAAGTTGCAGCTGGGTTGTATGACTTGTGTAGGAGATATACAGGGGCTGAGGTCAGTTATTGCTCAGTACAGAGGTTCACTTGCAGTTGGGTGTATGATTTATGTAGGAGATATAGAGAGCACTAAGGGTGAGTTAATGCTCAGTACAGAGGTTGAGTTGCAGTTGGGTGTATGTCTTGTGTAGGAGATATACAGGGCACTGAGGGTCAGTTATTGCTCAGTATTGAGGTTGAGTTGCAGTTCGGTGTATGTCTTGTGTAGGAGATAAACAGGGGCTGAGGGTCAGTTATTGGTCAGTACGGAAGTTGAGTTGCAGTTGGCTGTAGAACTCATGCAGGAGAAATATTGGGGACTGAGGGTGAGTTAATGCTCAGTACAGAGTACAGAGTTGAGTTACAGTTGGGAGTATGATTTGTCCAGGAGATATATAGGAGACTGAGGGTCAGTTAATTGTCAGTACAGAATTTAAGTTGCAGTTGGGTGCAGGAGATATTTTGAGGACTGATGGTGAGTTATTGCAAAGGTTGGGTTGCAGATGGGGCTTATAGAAGAGAAGACATTTAGGGGACTGAATGACTGTTATTTTAAAGCCAGTACTGATTATGGGTCATGCTGGGGTGTTTGACTTGGTCAAGAAGAGATATAAGGGGCAATTTAGAAACACTGGGCAAAAGTGCAAGAACACTAAGGGCTGCAAATGCTTTCCTGTCAGTGTTCATTCAAGCACCACTTCTTTCCCATTCTGGCTCTCAGGGGGTGCTCTTCTATATTCCTCCTATGTGCCACCCGTCTCTGGCCCCTCATGAATACATTGCTGCTTTTTGCAATGTAATGCACTGCTAATGCTCTGTGTTGGTCAGATCATCGACAGGGGCATGGTACCAGTTTTATGGAGCATCTAAAAAACGCTGTCTGTGCTAAACATGGGGACACTGCTTTGCCCCTATAGAACCCAGCACAGTAAGCCTGTAGGACCAGTCAGACAAAAATAATTTTTAAGACTGTTTTTCTCAAAAAAAACTGCAAAAAAGGTCAGGGGAGTGCCCTTTATATCCTCTGTTTCTGTAAACATTACAATAGTGTTATGATTCCCATGCACAGAAACCAAAGAGCTGTGGTCTTAGAAACCAGAATGTGGCTTGAACGCCTGACTTGGGAGGTGGCAGGGGAGACAAGTAGAAGTTATTTAAAAGCCACAAGTGTCCATAGAAACCCAATGTTGGTTGAAATCTAGCAAGCAGGAGAAGGGACTCCTCTTTAGCACAGCAAATCATTCAAAACCGCAAAAAGAAAGCCTTTCAGTCTAATATTTGGTTACCACTAACTAGAGCGTTTAAAAACCTTCAAACAGACGTGTGACATATTCCAAAGTTCTTATTTTATTGGTTTTTTTTTCTTTTTAAATGATACACCCTTTTATTCTTATTGGTGTAACATTTTTTAATGCTTGCCAGGGGGGAGTTTATTTTATGGTGGGCATATGAATGTGTCAACTTACTCTATGGTTTCAGAATCAGGGAAATAGTCACATAGGACTCCTATTCTGATCCTTTAACTTAATGGCTTATTTATTATTAAGCATATTATTATTATTATTATTATTATTATGAATTTATTTATTTATTGAGCACAAACATATTCTCCATTTGGGTGTATTTACCACTGCGACAGTGCTGGAGTGCTAAGAGGTAGGGGCAGCAGTTGGGTTAAAATTCCATTGCAGAGTGCAGCATCTGCCTCAGGGGCCTGTATGTCCTAAATGAACCCTAAGTTTGGGGCCTGTTTGGGGACAACCATCTCCCGCCCACATGGTGAAAGGAGCTGCATGCAGAAATGGATCCAACTTTTTTCTTTCCTCTGTGCAAATAAAAAACGTTGGCCTGTAGGAGCCATGTGCAAATCTTCTAGGGGCAAGGAGCAAAATGGAGCAGGTCATCTGTTTTTTGCACTATGTGCCTTGCCCTGGTGCTTATTTTTGTGCCACATGCACACTAAAGCTGGCCATAGACGACAAAGATTTGATCGTACGAATCTCCGATTCGGACAGGTTACAAAATTTCTCTCGGCTACTGATAATATCTCTGCATGTATTTTGTGATCTGACAATATCAGTGGGAGACTGTCACCAGCTTTTCTCGGACACATCTTTCACACGATTGCTGTTAAGGGGCAGAACATCATCCAATCTGTTCTTTTACTACTTTTTTTGATCTGAATGGGTAGTTGCAGGTCGGGAGATGGCACTGAACGATCGTTTGTCCAATATGTAGGTAAATCTGCATGTCTGTGGCCAGCTTAAGGTCAATTTAACCTTCCTGTATTCCTTCACACTTAACCTACCTGTATTCACATTTACATCACTTTTACTGAAGAGGCCTGAGATAAACGTAACTAGGAACACGCTGCATCCAATGAATGCTCCCTAGCCTGTGTATCATTTACTGTGGGTAGAAGTAGGAGCCAATGTCGGACTGGAACACCAGGGGCCCCCCAAAAATCGTAGACCAGGGGCCCACTCTCAGTACTAATATTCTTCCTCTCCTCACTCAACCTCTATTCCCCTAGTCTCTTTTCCTTACACACGATAATCTGTTATTCCATCTATTTAGCCTCTTTGTTCTCATAGAAATAGGGAATGGCCATGATGATAAGCCAAAGTTTAGCAGCATGAGGGCCCACTGACACCTGGGCCCACCGGGAGTTTTCCTGGTATCCCGGTGGGCCAGTCCAACACTGGTAGGAGCTGTGTATTAGGTAGTGTCAAGAACGCCGCCGGCTTCACTCCCAAAATGGCGGCACCCATGGCCGCAACGTGGGTGCCGCCGCATTGACGCTGACGCGGTGACATCACCAGTGGTGCCAAATTTGTAAATAAAAGGGCGCGCTGGCCATCTAGTCGCTGCCCAATTATTGGATTTGCTTATTAGTGTTCCTGGGTGCTTTATTATTGGTATTCCTGGATTTTGATTCCTGCCTGGACTTTTGATTCTGTTCCATTCTGCCTGCCATTGAACCCTTGCCTGGACTTTTAACCCTTGTCTGTACAACTTGATCTTTGACCCTAAAAGACTTCCTCCTTGGTCCTGACTCCCCCACTGGGAGTGGATAGGCCCCCTGACAGGTAGGCCACAGCCAGATTCTAAGATTAGCACTCAAATGGCATAAATCATTGGCACTTCCCTCTTGGAGCCATTTTCTGAGGCTGCCTTTAGCATCCCGTGTCAGGGTGTAAAATAGAACCCAAGCTGCGACTGGGTGTGCTGGATGCAACATGTAAATATGTGACATTATATGACATTTCCTATTTCCAACAATGGAGAAGTGGCATATGAAGCTATCTTCTCAGAATATGCAAAGGATATTTTTGTACTGGCTTCTCCCTATCAGCAGTATTCCTTTTAATTTCCCTTTTCAGAATAATTATCACTAAAAATGGGAAGCAAATCATGTAGCACAGATACAGATCTAAAAGTTCAGACAATAAAAAATATCTATAACCCCACTTATCAGATAATTGTTACTACTGCAACACCCAGAGGAGACAGAGAATTACTGTATGCATTAACAAGGGCAAAGTCTGCCCTATCCCATGTGCCCATAACAGATTGCTTTCATAAAGCTCACCATACACATAAAGATCTGCTTGTTTGGCAAGGCCACCTAATGAGCGGATATTTGCCATATACATTCTGGGCCACCACTTTGGGCTGATGGTTACCAGATCATAATGTAGGCTTATTCAGACCCTTTAGGAGAGGATCACATCAATGCTCCAATGCAGTCCTCATCCGACTGGATTTTCAAGCCTGCCGGATAAGATGTGTGCCCAGTTTTTGGCCAGATATCTGTCAGGTTATGCCCATACAGGAGCATCTGTCTGTGTGTGGGATAGCTTTGTTCTAACTGCACTAGACCAATAACCAGATAACAGCTGATTTGGTCCCTTATGTTCTACCATTTTCCCTTGTGTTCTGGGTAACTAGAAGCTAAAAATATCAAAAAAGATGGCAGCACTTAAGATTTTTTATTTTCCTATGTAAAAAAAAAAACCTTTAGCAGTGTTTTTATACAAACTGGCTTTAGGATAATACAGATGGACATTTGCACTTCGACACCAGCTCAAGAATTGGCACAGTTTTCCATTTTTTTCACCCACAATACTTTAAGTCCAGCCTTGGTACAATATAAGGTATTTTTAAACGTGCCGGTATCACTTTGATTACAAAGTGTGAAATGGAAATGCACATTGAGGCTAGAGTTACAGGTAGGGGAAAGCATAATGTTTACAGGCAATGGTATAGTGTAGCAGTCAAGTCAAAGCTGAAATAGGAAACACAGAGGCTTATTGCTTTCCAAACTATTTCAGCAGTGAAAAGAAATGCAATGAAAATACACTGGGATGACGAGAAGCCAAATGCACCTGAATTTATAATGTGGCACTATATAAAGGAACTCACATATACAAATGTATCCCTCAATCATTAGAGAAATATATAGAGTACTAGCAGTACTAAGTGCCTACCTGCCAGTTCTATATTGATAAAAAAAGTTCTATGGTATCTCTCTCTACAGGCTATGACTGTCCCCATATCTATAGAAAGGCCTGGCAGGGCTGCATCTTGAATGTGTATTGCCAATTTGTTCTCTAGTTCACGAAAAGAAAATCCAGAGAAGAGGCTGTTGATGGGTTCTTCTCAGGTGTGTTTACATTACAGTAGGTGCCTGTAGGATCTATTTATACAAATAAGTACATGGCCCCACAATAGTTTGTCTGGGAACTGATTCCCTATATATATTCAGAGGGCCCAGGGGTATTCTGTATAATTAGAAGGCAGGAAGGTTTCTTATTCAGTGATGGAAAGGGGAATTTACAGTGAGGTAAGTAGCCCATAGATTTTGTAGCATGTACTGGAGACACACACACTCACATTCTCAGAAGCATACGGGCAGGCTGTCTTTGTGTAATGAGGGCGGGTCTGTCACCATCCTGTCTTACGTTCTAAATCTTGCCTTACAGTCATCATCTTGCTCTACTCTATCAATGTCCTACTATCTTAGCCTTGCCCTGCTGTCTCCATCTTGAGTTACTCTATGTCCTACTGTCTCAGTCTTGCCCTACTGTTTCCATCTTCCCCTATTCTCCTTCTGTCTCAGCCTTGTCCTACTATCTCTATGTTCCCTGTCTTCATCTTCCCCTACTATCTTAATGTCCTACTGTCTCAGCCTTGTCCTACTGTCTCAATGTTCTCTGTCTCCATCTTCCCCTACTATCTTAATGTCCTACTGTCTCAGCCTGGTCCTACTGTCTCAATGTTCCCTTACTGTCTCCATCTTCCCCTACTATCTTAATGTCCTACTTTCTCAGCCTGGTCCTACTGTCTCAATATTCCCTCACTGTCTCCATCCTCCCCTACTATCTTAAAGAGATACCAACACCAGAAAATAACCTTTTTTTAGATCTATCATATCATTGCCTTTGAATGCGATATTTAATTTTGCCATAAATGTATTTGCATGATGCTTTTACATTACCTTTCTTACCTCTATGTTCCTCTATGAGGGGGCTGCCATATTTGTGCAGCAGAAGTCCGTTAGCATTAGAAACTCTGACAGGTTAAGAAGAGACAGTCAGGTTTAGGAACTTCAAGTAACAATTACTTACAAAAGCAGAATTATCAGCAAAAAAATGGCTAGCATGACCTATAGGTAGCTTTTAATGTAGATTAATATTTTGAAAAGAAAAATGTCATACTGTCTCAATCCCCCCCCCCTCATTTATCTGTCTTCACCTGCTCTCTCAATGTTGCCCTGCTGTCTGTCTTGCCCTAGTGTATCCATCTTGCCCTGCTGTATCAGTCTTATCTTACTGTTACCTAGGGTTGCCACCTTTTCTGGAAAAAAATATCAGCCTTCCTATATATTTATCTTTTTTCCCTATTAATAACATTGGGATCAACCATCATTTTTAACCCTACTGTCACCGTCTTTCCCTTCTGACAATATCTTGCTTTGCTGTTGCCATCTTTTTCTCCAATCACTATCTTGCACTACTTTCTTTATTTTCCCCTAAGATAACTCACTATCTTGCCTTTGCTGTCTCTATCTTTCCCCCACTACACCTTTTATCCCACACTATTTCCTATGTACATCTATCCTAGGGGCACCAATATTGCTGGGGCCCAATACAGTTGCCATGGGATTGGAAGAGACACCACAGGCAATAAAAGCAATGGGACACCCAGTTGCTACTGTGCCTAGAGCCCCAATCCATCCCTGAAAGCTGTGAGTGTGTTGACTTAACCCATCTCAGCTCTGCATGTGTTAAATTACCTACAATTCCCAATTTTGTAAAAAATATTTAACCTTACAATGAATTTTTAAGAGGGGCTGAATAGAAAGCAATAATAAACTGAAGCCTCAACATCAGTCATTCTGGGGTTTTTTTTGTTGTCAGGGTCACTGACCCATGACAACCAGATTCAATTTTTAATTTTGGTTGGAAAGATTCAGAACACACTATATAATAAAAAATGAAGAGCAGCTGAAAGGTTACTAAGGACAGGCCCATGACTACACAGTAAAAGTTTAATATTGAGCTAAACTTGCCCTGTTTTCTTTAGTTGCCATGGTCTTGGAGGTATAAACACAAATTCGTTCAATGTGACTCATTTGATGGCGACTTTACTGGTTGAGCAATATCCGCCTAAACTGCCGTTGGTTTGCTCAACTGGGAATGTGCAACAGTGCAATACTTCCTTTTCTAAAGGGATATTGTTTATCACCTCCGCAAACAGAGAAATAGCAGGAGACGACCTTGTTGTGCACTGTGGCAGCTCCCACCATGAAATGTGACTTTGGTTCTCTATAGACAATACACAAATCCTTCCCTGGAAACATTCGTTTATGTGCTTTGTGTATAGTGAATGGTTTACAGACTATGGCTCACTTTATGGCAACCAGCAAACAGATCCTAAAGATATTGTGTGATTCTCAGAAAGGTCTGACAGATTATGTACGTCTATGTTATTCTGTCACCATAGTAACACTAGCCTGACAGGAAGCTGCAAGGGT